>NC_089646.1:136163600-136478766 GCF_037042795.1 Molothrus aeneus | reverse complement strand
AGGTTCCTCTTGGCCCATTCCTCCAGCCTGTCTAGGTTCTTCTGTACGGTAGCACTGCCCACAGCATATTCACTGTTCCTTCCAATTTGGTATCATCTGCAAATCTGAGGAAAGTGGATTTTATGACCTCCTTGAAGCACCTGGTAAAGAAGCTAAACAGGACTGTTCCAGTCTCTAGATCCCTGTGGCACTCTACTAGGTAAACAGGAAAATGTTGTCTGGGTAGAGAACAACACATTTAACCATTCTCCTCTGAGCCAATTCAATGAATTTTTAGCTATACAAACCATAACATCCAACTGGGGAACAAGAATGTTGTTGGGGACAATGTCAAAAGCCTTGCTAAATTTGAGTTAGATGACAGCCACTTCTCTCCCCTCATCCACAAGCCCAGTCATAGAATCATAAATACAATCAGGAAGTCGGACATGATTTACATTTGGTAGATCCATGCTGATTGTTTCCAATCACCTTCTCCTTCGCATGCCCAGAAATGGATCTCCAAGAAGATCCAATCCTTGAAGTTGCACAGGGACCTGAGACAGAGTAGAAATTTTCCAGAATAGAAATCTATTTTGATTTAGGTGAATTGTACATCTTTGAGTCTGTGTAGCCTGACTGCAAGGCCTAGGCTCAAGGGAAACTGCTTCAATGAAGGACAGAGATAAGGGGGGGAGACTTCAGAGAGACTGCTGTGAGAGCAGGTCAACCTGACCTAGGAATTCTTTCTGATAAAGAAGAACTAGCGGCAAATGTCAAGCGAAATTCGCAAAAATGAATATGTATGAACCTATTGTGAAATTGTATGCATATGTATCTGAGAGGGGGATAAAAAGGGACCTGAAGTTACCAGAGGTACTCATGTCATTTTAGGGGAACGATTCCCACATGCGTCCAGCACTGTAATAAACAGACCGGCTTTACAACTTTCACAAAAGTTGTGGAGTTTTGATTATCTCTGCAAAACAGACCAAAGCAATGCTGGTCAGTTTAGAGCTCCTCAGATTGTCTTTGGCCTTCCTGAAGAAATGGTGCAACATTTACCTATTACCACGTATTAAGGAACCTTCCATGATCTCCATAACCCTTCTGATGTGATAGAGTGGCCCTGCAGAGACATCTAATCTTGGTTTTTTTGCCACTTGGATGTGGTCTGTCTGCTCCCATGGTGTTTTCTGGTCAAACTCTCTCAAGTAACCCCCAGCTAAACACTCATCCACTGCTGGTAGTTCTCTTTGGACCCTTTCCCTAAGCACAGATGCATGGGATAGTTTGGTGGTAGAGATAGCAAATAAACCTTAGAATGCCTCCATTTTATCAGTGTCTGCTGTCACTACATCACCTCCTCCATTCAGCAATGGTTCTGGGTATTCCTTCCTCAGCCTTTTTGTACTTACAAAGCATTGGAAAGTCTTGTTGTGCTTCCCATGTAAGCCTCAACTGCATTTAGGCTTTGTATCACCCAAGACTACTCCTACAAACTCAGGTAATTCTTCTAAATTATTCCACTGTAGCCTGTCCCTGCTTCCATCTCCTCTATACTACCTTTTCACATTGGAGCTCCACCAAGCTCCCTGTTCAGCCACACCAACCTCCTGACAAAGCTACTTGTAGATGTGCAGTGAAAACAAGAGCACTGCCTAAGATAGCAAGAATATTTCAGTATGCTTCTTGGACAACCAGGAAGTTATCATCTTCTGTGTTCTGAGGAATGTCACTCAGTACAAGGATTATCATCCTGTTCTCCCGAGACTCGTAACATATATAAGGCACAGATATCTATGGTAAATATAATGTTTTAGAAACTAACTCTAATAAAAATGATCACAGAATCAATATATGCCATTGGAACACATTTTCCTCAAGCATTTCAAACAGTCTCACATGGGCATTCAGCTGATCCATTTCTTTCTTTCTACTTCTTTCACTGCTTTTAATAACTTTTGGGTTTGTTTTTTTTTTTAAAAAAAAACACCTAGAATAATAGATTGCCACATTCTTGACCACAGCCACAAGAATATATATGCATCTCTATGTAGTTTTACATACAGTCTTAAAAAATACATTGCAATTGTAGTTCAGCTGGCTGAAATGGTTATTGAGATGCAATTTGACACCATGTGTGATGACAAAAATAGTAAATGTGTCACAGAGAGAGGGATTAACATGGTTATTTGGAAAGCATTGCTCTAGATTGTCTTGATTTAATAGGTTTTCATGGGTACAGAAGCCATAAATTGCTATTTCTTTTTTTTCCCTCCTTCTAATTTGTTAAAGTCATACATAAACTCCTCAACATGGAGAAAAAAGAATGAGCAAGATCAACGTAGTAGCTTACTCTGTGTTTCTTTTATGCTTTTGTGTCAAGGGAGAACAGCGAATTGTAAAAGAATTTCTGCCTACCTGCTGTGTGCAGTGTGCCCAGCTCTGGGCCCCACCCACTCCTGGCCTGGAGAGGTTGCTCCATGCAGATCTTTCAACATAGGGAGGAAACGTTTCAATTGATTTTTAGGTGGGTGGGACCAGGAACTCCCATCACTCCATCCTGCAGGCAGCAGCAGCAGCAGCCTGCTGAAGCACAGGGGCTGATACACAGAGCTGTCTGTGCCTGGCCAGTGTGGGAATGTGTGCATTTTGAGTTCTGAGTCCCCAAGGCCCTTAGTGCTGTACCCCAGCATCTCCAGTGCCACAGCTGGGCTTAAATCCCACTGAGGTCCTGTGCTTAATCAGACCTGCAGATGCTGGGGGAGTCAAGGAACTGAAGCTTCTCACTGGTATGAGGCAGTACATCATGGATGCATCTGCAGAGCCACGACCTCAAATGATGCAATTTCATTACATGTCCTCTTTTTTGTCACATTTTTCTTTACTTAAGTGTTTTGCAAAACAAATATAACTTTTAAAAAGTAGCCATATGTCTATCATTACTTTGGTTTTATTGATGGTGACATAGTTCAAACCTAAAGAGTCCTAAAAGGTATAAGTAATATCTTTTGCAAAGCTGATTTCAGTGATGAATCCCCTGTTCATTTTTTTTTTTCTTTTACTAGATACTGCAAGTTTTGCTGTCTTGTTAACCTCTCAGCAGTAAATTGTCTAGCAAGAGATGCTAATTTTCCCAACTTCACACCATAGAAGTCTAGTTTCCCACAACATTCCCAGAGTGCATGGAACACTCTGCTATGTGGAGGGTGGAAGGAGTCACAGTGATGATCAGTCAGTCAGTAGAAGATTAAGTAAAACATTGCAGAAAAATGTGAATACAGAGTTGGCAGATGCTTACCATGTGAGCTGATGGATTTATTTCCCACTGTGAGCTAATTTTTAGGTCTTCAAAAGACTTTAAAGTTTGTCAGAGAAAATCTAAAATGTTGTCAGTAGGTCCAACAAGAAATTTCAATTCAATAGCTCAGGAATACCAGAGCTTTCTGCAAGTCCATGTTTGCAGGAGAGAGAGAACTTTCTCAGGACCTGAAGGAGCAGAAATACATTTTCTGCAAAACCAAGGACAAAGCAGACACAAGTGATTCCTATGATCTATATCCAGATACCTACTAAAGTACAAAACAAATAGTCCATCAAATGATGCTATTGCTTTCCTGTTTGTAGTGGAGGGTCTAGCCAGGTAACTGGAGATACACACAGGCACTTGATCAGCTGAATCCCAGGCTGGTTTCTTTCTGTGCAACAGAAACCCCAAAAGACTTTGTGTGAGGTTAAGCACTCCTTTTTGAGTATAGCTAGATGTAGAGATGTATGAACACATTAGTCCTGTACAACAAATTCTATCTTCAAATGCCCCATAAACACTAACTACACAGCAATTATACTATCCTATTAGTAAAGTAAGGCACAGAATACTGACCTATTTATTCTTTTGCTATTATGTAAAATTAATGAGCTGTATTTTTTGACCACTGATTTATCCTGCTTCCAAATACCTGTGGATTAAAATTTAAGCTACTTAAATAGCTCCACAAAACTATGGTTAGGCAGCAAAAGGCAAGGCTATTCAAGTATTTGAAATGCACTGCTACAGACTGTAAATACTCTGAAGGATATGTGAATATAAAGTCCCATTCCAAATCAAATTCCAGGGTAGAAAAATAATTTTGTTTAAATGTGTAGGTAGTCTACTTAAATTTTGTTTGGTTTTATTCTTTAATTACTGCCTTGTAAATAAATTACAAAACTTACCTGGTAGCCAATTCACCATCCACTTCTCTCCCCTCATCCAGCACATCTGAGAACAATGTGCAAGTCCACTGTGAGGAGTTACTCACTGTAGTGGATGAACACACTCTCTACATAGGAGAAGCATGTGCACAAGCACGTCCATCCTGAAATATGTCAGGAAACAAAGCACAAAGCCAGACACTAATGAACACAAGAAATCATCGTAACTGTGAATGAAATAAAATATTCACGTGGGAATGAAATAAAATATTATTGTGGTTGTCATGTTAAAAATTGTGGAGGGAAAGTGAGATAGTTTTTAACTTATTTTTCATATTCTAAACCACATCTTAGCAGAGTTTGACTCAACATGAGGATAGCACAAACCACCTCACCTTCCTTGATAGTGCAGAAGCTAAACCTGCCAGCAGAACCACAGATTATTTTCTATCCAGAAATTGCATACATGCTGCATGTAACACTTATTTCTTCATGAAGGACGTCAGGCCAACAGGAATGCAGTTTAACTGGTTTAGGATTTATGAAAGAAAGAAAAGAAAAAAAAACCCCTCAAACCTGTTTGCTTTCCTGTGAATTAAAACCTACTTGATCAAACACTTATACTTACAAAAACATTGTGAAAGAATCTGAGGTGAGGTTCAATAGGAACTAAATTGCTGGGATAGGCCTGCAGAAATATATTCACAGTAATTCCCTGAAATAAAGATATTGTTCTCACGTGTTATGTTAATTTCTGATGTAGCTTCATGACTTGATGGCTCAGAAAGAATTACTGTGTGGAACTTGCCATCACTATCAGGACTGGCTTTCGGAGGATCTGAGCACTTAAGCAGGCAGCATTTCTCAATCTGACATAAGAAAATCAAGCATTAGAAGGAAGGCTCATGTTCTGTAAGGGGCATCCAGCTCCTGAAAATACCTGACTGTCCCACGAGAGTTTATCATTGCAGAGGACAAGCAAACTCAAAATCTAAAGTTCAAGGTTAGGGAGCATGTATTTGTGCTTACTCAAAGTTAAAAAAAAACCCAAAACCAAGAGAGACCAGTGCTGATATATCATGAATCATTCATGTCAGTTGAGACCCTTGGAGTCCTCCAGGATATAAAATGCTGTAAACTTCACTCAAGAAAATTACACTGCAGGTACCAATATCCCTAAAATCACCTATACATAAGAACAACAACACAACTCTTTATGAACAATTTCAGTTTTATAACTAAATCAATATTATTTCAATACAAACAAACAAGTGTGATCATTTCATTTTTCCCTTTAATTAATATGGAAACAGTTACACAGTGTCTAAAGATGCAGAAGCTGGCTCAGACCACCTGAAGGTTTCTAGAAGCTGTATCAGCATTTCTTATCTGAAAGAAAAATCCCAATTTTCATCTATCATTTAAAAGAGTAAAAATGTCCATGTACTGTGCATTCCATAAAGAAGCTAGAATGTGGCAGTGTATCTGACTCATAAGTTTTGTGTTTATTTTTGAACTGAAATTGATTAATTTTGTGAACACCAGAGGCACTTGGATGCTTGGAGACAGTTTTGAAATGATGCATAGTCAGTAAAAGGATTATAGGTCTGCCAGTGATTCAGTAGCTGAAGAGCTCCCTCTCAGCCTTGTAACTCCAGTAGTTACTGTAAGTAACAACAGATGTCTTTAGAATAAGACCCTGCTGTTTTAAGCAAACTGAAACTAACTAAAAATATAGAAGTAACTTATAATTCCCTTAAAGATGCCTATACATGCATTCAAAGAGCTCTTCACCATCCTACTAACAGTCATCAGGTAAGTCCTAATTATGTGTATACATTGTAACACTGATAAATCCTTTTTATTTCAAATAAATAATCTCAGAGTGCTTTGAAATCTATAAACTCAGTCCTTTTGCAGCTGCATTTTTATGCCATTTCAAACCACTACAGTGATTTTTATACAATCATATTTTAATGTCTCCATGCTTCTCCTTCCTGAATTTAGTCATCACAAAATAAAGCCACCATTGTCTTTTGCCTAATTATCCTTTGCCTTTTATTGGATTTTTAGCCAGGAATTTGCTCAATAAAACAAACAGTCCCCAAAAGGCAAACAAACTGCAACTGAAGAAAAAAGTGACTTCCTGAAGCACTGATAGTTCGTGAAAGCAATGGATACCTACTGCTGCCCAATGAGAGATAAGATCAGAGGCCAACACATTGTGAGCAAAGGTTACTGCATCAAGTCTTGAGTGCTGCCAGAGTGAGAAGAGGCCCGTGGTACCAGCAGTACCAATGGCACAGGTCTGTGCTGCATCCTGCAATGGCAGCACTTGGCACATCCTCTCTCCTTCAGCCCCTCTGCAACCAGCTGAACTGGTCCTCTTTTATACCATGAAGCTGGAAAGGGACAGGAAAAAAAATGCATTGCTGCTGTGCAGTCTATCCCCTGTTTTCCCTGGGCAATTCTGTCATAAACAACCAGTGCTATTTACTCATTCCTCATCTCCAACAATATCATGCTCCCAGTTTGTACCTCAGAGACTTTCACACTCTCTTCTGAGGGCAATCCATGCAAATCATTTTTCCTGCTGGCTCACCTATGCCAAGAGCAGAACACTGACTTCTTGAGACATTTTCCCATTAGGTAACCCGGCCTTGCTCTACCATGTCCCTCTCTACCCACCTTGCCTCCTGCACCATCTCAGGTCAGGATCTTCCTCTATGCTATGATGAGATTCTGCATTTTTACCTTTGCTGAACCCTCACATATCTAAAAGGAATTTCTCAAAGTAAATAAAACAAAAATTGGCCCTTAGCACCCTATACTGTATTGCTAGAGAACAGCAGTGCCACCAAGTCAAAAATGAAGTGCTGGTAAGCTCAGGAACATGGAAACAATGTTATGAGAACAGGTGAGGGACCTCAGCCTGACCTCCCTAACACCAGTTTACTCCAGGAGGGTCCCTGGCTCCACATCAGCCTCCAGCTGTGTGGTGCCTGTGTGAATGGAGCCTCAAACACCCCTAACCAGCCAGCAAAGGATTGCCTGCTTTAAAGGGTACCCTGAGAGCCAAAGCAGACAGGTCAGTGCCTTCCATCCCACAGCTCTGGGCACAAAAGACACTGCTGCAGGAAGAGGCCATGTCCAAAGTACCACCACAGCCTTATGAGCCAGCCAGAAAACACAGCAGAGAGCAGCTCTGGGACTGCTTGAAGCTGCCCCAGGGACTGGTTTGGTAACCAGCCATCCCTGGCACTGGTGGACCAAACAGGTGGCACATTTATCTTCACTTCCTCTCCTCAGCACACATCCCAAGCTCAGTTTAACTGGATTAAGTGAAACATTTCAGTGTAATGATGCAAGAAGGGGCAGCATGCATTCACAAGCCTGGCCCTGCTTGTTAAAAAATCTAAAACTGTTGCACTGCCTCCCAAGAAACCTCAACCATGTGGTGGTATTTGCACACTAATTCATAATATGCATAGGTACAACCATGACCCTGCAGTTCTGTTACCTCTGAGTAAATACACTACACAAATGATGCTAAAGGCTTTCCTTATCACTCATCTTATGCAAACCAGTTTTATGCCTATTTAATTTCACTTGCTAAAGGGGAATGACTCCAGAGTTTGTACCAGTATGAGATTAGAATCCTGCATGCAATTTCCAGGAGCATGTTAAATTATTTCATCCATAAACAAAAAGCTTGTTTTGCATGCTCAGCTCCAGGCTTTCTATTTTTGACATGTAACTATAGGATTAGGAGAGTTTGTATTCCATCTTAAGAAAGAACAGCTTTGCAAATCTAAAAGAAACACAGATGACTTTTGGGAGCAACTTCCTCCAGAACAAGAAAGTAACTGGAAGAAAGAAGCAGATCCTGTCTGGAAAACCTTGCTTAGCTCTACTCTGCCTTGGAGAAATCTGCTTGTGCATAAACAGAGCCACAGGAGAACAGGGTTACTATCATTTATTTGGTTTGTATTTTCCATCCCTTTGACCACTTTGGCAGACCACCCTGTGCACACTGTAAAACAGGACATGAGATTACATCTCTCCCTGAAGGGCTTCTGATAACGGACTCTGATAAGGTGTTAAGGACCATGAATTCTGAAATTGACATTACTTTCACCTATTATTCTATTATCCTTACCAATATTCAGCTGTTCCAGAAGTATCATGCCATACCTCACACAAGGTAGTCTGAATCTTGCTGCATAGGACCACTGTGTAATTTTCATATGCAGTATGATGTATATGTTTTTTTCAAAATACTGATTTATCTTTTATTATAGCTGACTACAGATTTTCATAAATTACTGCATTGTTCTAATTGTTGGTCACCTGGAGGAGAATTACAGCATTCCAAAAAATATATTTTCATTTCTATATATAATATGCAAATCACTATATGTGGAATTAAATCATCAATTATTTTTCATAATCTAAAATTGATAGCAACTGCTTTAGTAGTTCTGTGACAATGCCTCCTTGTTGAAGATTTCAATGCAAGTTGTTTTCCATTACCATCTGTATGGCAGATTACCTTTGTCAAGTGGGCAGTTTGCTTTATCTCTCTTTGAGTGACCACATTCACACCTCCCCCGGAAGGGGACATCTGCTGATAACAGACTATTGAACGTCACTGCATGACTGATAAGAACTATAACATCCCATTGGGAGATGCTCCTCCCAGAGGGAGGAGCCAAGCATTGCTACCCAGATATAATCCAGAGGTTTTTGAGACACCGGCATGGCTTCCTCCATGGGATTCCCCAGAGAAACAGCAGCTGCCTCTCCTTCCACTTGATCTTCAGAAGAAGAATACATCCTTCTCTACAGATCCCCCTTGCTCCAACAGAACCACACCTGATACTTCAAGAGGACTACAGCCACATTTCCACCAGCACCCTGACCCACAGGGTGTCAGGTTGGGTTCTGACTCTGTCAGTGTTGTTGTAGTGTACTGCATTTACTGCATTGTTTATTTTATCCTTTTTTTTTTTCCTTTTCCCTATTAAAGAACTGTTATTTCCTGCTCCCATATTTTTGCCTGAGAGCCCCTTAATTTAAAATTTATAGCAATTTGGAGGAGTAGAGAAAGTTTACATTCTCCATTTCAAGAGAAGCTCCTGCCTTCCTTAGCAGACTCCTGTCTTTCCAAACCAAGACACTCCTTTACACTAGACTGCCATAAGCATAAGAATATGAAGGGGAAAGATCTTTTTACAGGTATTTATGAGCAGTTTTTAGTCCTTGTGGTTGTATGGACAGACTTTCCTACACACAGTGAATCAATATACTTCTGTCTACTTGTTGACTTTGGTGGACTGGAAGCTGCATCATTAGTTTACCTTGTAACATGCCAAGATGCAATTAGTTACACAAAAATGCTATTAAAAAGCAGTTCAACACAGACATATGCTTTTGCGTGGAAACTTAAAAATTCAATCCTGACATTAATCTCTTAAAAAATCTGGTTCTTTAAAGACTCAAACAGTACATGAATCAGTATAAAAGCAATCCCACATGGCACTGTAGCACATCTTGCCTGAACACAACAAAAATAATTTAAACAGCCACTTTAATTTAAATTAATAGAATTTAGGAAAAAGCACAGCCAAAAATCTACTCAGGGGATCTATACCTAGTTGTGAAAGTTAAATTTGGACTTTTTTGTCAAAATTTCTAATAAATTTCGACTAAATTTCAATAAAATGAGTGTTATAAGGAATGTGCAGGTAAAAAGAAATGGTATTTACAAGCAAGAAACAGTGACTGCACATGGTATGTAATCATTAGTAAAATCCAGTACTGCTGGAGTTCACACAGATTAACTATGCAGCTGGATAGTAACACTGGAAATGTTTATGACCAAGCATTATTTGTACTTCCTTTTTGTAAGATAAGGACAATCACATTTCTTGTTCTGATTCATAAACCAACCGTTTTCCACCCACTCAGACTTCTCCTTCTGCAGGGCACTCTTAACAGATTTAGGGCCAGGCTGTGACATTATTTGACATCTGGTCTCCAGAATGCAACCCCAAAAAGAAGGCACAAGTATGAACCCCATTTCTTTCCAAAACACACCCAAAACAGGTCCTGTAGGCATGCACTTCCAGTGCCTTAAGTATTTTCCTGAAGATAAAAGGATGGGACACAAGGTTCATTTTTAAAATAGGTCTAGAGGAAAAATATTATCTCATTGGATAAGTGATGGGGTAATTGCACTCAGAAAAGAGGGGAGGCTGGGCTTAGTGCTTTCTTCAGCCTAATGAGTGTTCAATCCCACATCTCCTACTTAAGAGTTCAAGAGACATCCAGCTACAAGAGGCATAGGGATGAAGACAGAGCACAAGAAAGAATGCAAACTTTTGCTTCTTCCTCCTTTAGAAGCCATGATTTCAAAGCCAAGCAGCTATTAATGCATACTGAAAGCATCACAAACCTATTTATGTACAGAATGGTATGGTAGAAACACAGATGAGTCCTGTTTTATGGAGCAAACTGCTCTCCACCTAGGGCTTGGATTGGGCTGGGGAAGACAGGCATCTCAGGATATGGCATTTCTTGTCATCACAAAAACGTATCTGAGACACATCATGCATCCAAAAATAAAGGAATATAGTCTTCATGCCCAAGCTAGTTCACCTTCCAGAGCAGCTACACGCACTTGCATGAAACCTTCTTAAAATGTAATCTCTAAAGTCGCAGCTGTATGTGTGGAGGATAAACACTGGGTGAAACTCAGTCTTGGTCATTCCAGAGGCAGGACATCTCAGCCTAAGTCATGACGGGAGAAATAAGAGAAGGGCTGCTGGATGGCATATCCTTCATCTGGAGAAGATACTTATACAAAGAAGCAAAAGAAAAGAAATGGATTATAAGTTGTCTGGTGAATGTGTACCTTTCTCTACCCCAAACTTTTACAAAAATTTTCTACTACTTTTAAGCAGTGGTGCACAGTTGAGCCAGACTGAACAAACAGAAGATACAAATAAAACGTTTTAAATACTTTGAATGGATAACATAGTAGGCTCCTTTAATAAACACAAAAAGTGCAACCACGCAACTTCCATGCCTAAATATCGTAACCAGAAGGTAAATAACAACCTTTTGCAAACCGGCATTAGGAAATCACGCCCCGAGTCCGGCCGGCCTGATTCAGGACTCGTGAATGCGGAGCGCCGCGTTCCTGGCGAAGCCGAGAGGCAGCGGCCGGAGCCGGCCCGGTCCCGGCCCCAGCCCCAGCCCCGGTGCCCGGCCCCGGGCGAGGCGCGGCGGCTGCGGGGCGGTGCCGGCGCCGGGCCGGGCAGGGGGAGGCACGGCCCGGCCCGCCCGCACCTGCGCCCGCCCTCACCGCTCCCTGCTCGCCCACCTGGCCGCGCTCGGCACAGCCGCCGCCGCCGCAGCAACATGTTACCCAGGGGAGCCTCGTCCATGCCGCCGCCTCCCAACCCCGCTCCCTACTTCCCGCCTCCGCGGGTCACGCTGCCCTCCGGCCTGGAGATCCTGCGCACCTTCTCGGGAGCCGTCATCTTCCTGGAGATCGTGAGTGCGAGGGGCCGGGTGGGAGCGGCCGCGGGCCTGCCCGTGTGCTCACCTGCCATTTTGTGAGCGGGGCAGGTGCGGGGCCGCGGCCGGGCCGGGGCTGGGCCGGGGCTCTGCGGCTGCGGCCCCGCGCCTCCGGCTCGCTCCCCTCGGGCCGGGGCTCCGCGGCCCCGCACACAGGTGGGTTCGCGGGGCTGTTGGAGCTGCCGAGGGCTTTGAGCCGCGCTTTCCCCCGGCCTAAAAAGGCACCACGGAGAGTTACACCAGGCTGTGTCTGCGCGCGTTTCGCGTCCTCTACAGACTCCTACAAGTGTGTTCAATGTCATGTGTGTGTTAGACCTCGCTGGTGTACGCAGGGCTGAGGACCTTTGAGCTGAGGTTGGATATCACGCTCTGTAGTGCCACTGATTAGTGGGAGATAAAAACCAAAAAAGCTTGGTATAACTCATCTGACTTTATTAATTTAATTTTTTTCTTATGATCAGAGCAGAATACTGCTTAGGTCCCAGCCTGTGAGCTGGATCCCACCTCACAAGCTGTAAGATTGTACCTGAGCAAGGAACGAGTCAAAACTCGAAACACAGGTCCGGTCACTAAATCAGGCCCGGAGGCAGCGGGGACAAAAGGTTAATTCGGTTGGCCAACCAATTGTGCATCTGACAGCCAAGCTGTAGTGGACAGGTAGAGTGTCAGGGAAACAGCACAGCAGTGGCTGCTGAGATTAGCAGTCTCTCTAATACAGTTCTAAATTTATTTTTAAGGAACTCTGCAAGTTTGCACATTCAAAATACTGAAAACATTTCATGTGTCTCTGTTTTTTGTTTAACAGACACTTTCTGCTATCCCTTTTGCATCCTCACAGCCCATCACTCTCTGGTCACCAAGTAACAGACTTGCACCTGCAGTCTTGTGAAACTAGAGAAAGTTTGATTCTACACAGCTAAAAAGGGAACCCTAGAGAACAACTTGAACAGTAATAAATAAACCCATGGGAGCTTTGAACTGAGACTAGCAATGCATCTTTACATATGTGCTGCTGCAGTGTAACGCCAGAGAGGAACCAGCTAATTTTATAGCAGGCATCTTTTGAAAGGTATCTCTTATCCAACCATGATACAAAAGAAAGCTCTCTGAATCTGAAAATGTAACCTCTGACTTCCTGGTTTGTAAATCTGTAGAATTTAAACAGGAAAGAAGTAACTTGTGCTTGGAAATAGATTTTAGTTGACACTATTCAACAGGTTGGATTAAGAAGTTCAATCTTTCTGTAGTAAACAAACATACTTGGTGTGAAGCATAATTGTCATCTATTTATCCTTTTTTATGAAGAGGCAGGATTTTCAGGAAGAAATAGTAGCGTTCCTTAGGCCAAGAGTTGATTAAGGGAAGCCTTAGAGTACATAAATTCCCCATCAGGCCATCCCTAGCACAGCATCCCTACCACTCATTTGCTGTGAGGAGTCTGCTGAAATGAAAATTGGCACTACTGAATTCTTCTTCAAGTTATGATGATTCTGGAAAGCTCTATATTTTTCTAGTCTTTACAGCATAGTTTACCACTCACTTTATTCTGTATTCTAGCTTTTTTCTTTTGCTTTAATACTTTGTCCTCTTTCAGTTTGGTATTACAAACAGATTGAAAACATGGGTGTCTCTTTATGTCCTTTCTGTATCTCATCTGATTAGGACTACAGAGCAAAACAATATGAGATTGAATCCAGAGTAGTAGAAGTACATCCTTTTTGTGCTGATTTGTGTATATATATAGAGAGATGTGTGTGTGTGTGTGGTGTGTGTGAACTGTGTTTTCACGTCTTACATTTTGCTCAAAATTACAGTAAGGGTAAAATTTTCAGCAACAGCACATAAGTCACATGGGTTTGTAAATCCCATTTTCAAGACTATTTTAAGAGTTTTAAGGCATTTCAGAGTGGCTTTGTCTTTTCACCACTTAGTGCCTATCATTTCTGAGAGGACTTGGGCTCTCTGAGTACTTTTGAAGTGTTTCCTCTTGGTTCCTAAGAGTCATCTGATGATATGTGAAGTGTGATATCAGTTCTTAGGCAGAAAGGACTGAGTAAAAGTTATCCAGTTTATTCTCTGTATTCCTTTCCTTCCAGGTGTTTGGAACAATAGTCTGGATTTTGGTTGCCTCTACCCAGATTCCACTGCCACTGCTGCAGGGATGGGTAATGTTTGTGGCAGTGACAGCATGGTGCCTCTCCATTGTGTTCCTCTCTGTGTTCCTCTTTGGTTATGCAAATAGAATTGCTGTCAACTGGAACCAGGCGGTAAGATCTTTTCTTTATTTAAGGATTCCATTTGTTTTATAAACTGAAAATTATTGAATGAGAAGTGTTGATCCTAAGTCTTAACACTTGGCCTTCTGCTTCAGCAGAGTTTTTCGAACAGGAATTCAAAACCAGAAAAAGAAAGAATAGGGTTACAGAGGTGGCAGAGGAAACTGTTTTATGATGGAGGCTGAAGGAGCTTTTGAAGCTGTTTGAAGGAGTACATGTGTCCTCTCTGTGCACATAAAATGTATGAGCAGCAGGAAGAGGAGCAACTTAACAAGGCATGACAAGAAATTGGTTTAAATGGCCAGGAATTATTGTACACTGGAAATCAGAAAATACTTTCTGACTATTAGAGAAGTGGTAGTAACACTTTGTGAGTAATGGGATGTAGAAAGATATATCAAATATTATAAAGGAAAGGATGCATTTGTGAATATACTGTGTGGTGTGGTTGTCTGAGATAGCACAGACTGGACTTCAGCACCCAGAAGGTCCCCTCCAGTTCCTAAGAAGGTCTACTGGTGACATTTGGGTCAATTCCTCAAAGCTAAGGCAGCAATGGTGAGTGGCTGATAGACTTTAGGTGGTAAAAGACATCATAACCTGCACTATGGTATATCATAGCATCTTATTAGGAGACTTAATGTCTTCATCTTTCTTAGAGGGAGCTTGGTGAGACTACAGATATAAGTATTCTTTGCTGAGATTTTGAAGACAGAGAATTTTGAGAATTTTGAAAACAAGCCTGAATCTTGCTGTAATTGATTGTCATGGTTTGTGCCAGTAGTTCTCAAAGACTACAGCTTCCTCTTAAAAAGGGAAGTTTTTTGTATTAGTTTTTGCCAACCACATGGATGCTTCAGGTTATTGACTGGTAATTTACATGCTCCTTTGTAACTGTTAACTGTGTTTTACTTTGAGTTTTTAGTACTCAAGTAGTTAAGCATGAGATTATATCACAGTCTCTTATATTACTGGAAGTGAATAGTAAGAAGTGGCATAACTGTGATCAGAATTTTTAATTTTCAAAAAAAATTCTTCCAAAAGGATTGCAACTTCTAAACTACTGAAGTATGTCTGCCTGTAACTGCTGATCACCTTCACTTTGCTCCTGGGCAGCTTAGTTTTCCTATTGACATTTCCCTTGATCATAGCTGGAATTGCATGCTTCAGTATGCAATTCTAGTGTGGATATTTATCTGTTCAGGTAATTTATGGATAGGCCCTTAAAAGAAAAGTTCTTTAAAGCAAATAATAAAGCTTATGAGTTTGGAGCTCTGATAAATCAAAGCCTATCAGTGCTAACAGACTGGATTCTATTAGAAAACAAACTTTAGCACTTTGATAGTGAATGAACATACATACAGCATCAGCTTTCCAGCACAATGCAGGCAGTAATTAGGCTAATAATCAGTTACAATCACAGAGACCTTTACAGGGATTTATGCTGCAACATCCTCACAAATTATGATGCAACAAAGCCCTTGAGCATAACTAAAGTAAATTAATAGTGTCCTGGGTTTCATGGAAACTGTTTGCCAGTTTACAATCATGCATCTATTTAAGAGTTGCTGGGTAAGGACAAAGCCTTAGATTGAAAATGCTATACAAATTTCATCTTATAACAATTGTGTGTGTGTGTTACGTATTGGCTACTTGATGCTGGCAGTTTGTTGTAAAGTTAATTTTGTATATAATAATTTGCTGGAAAATTTTCTATATCAGGAAATGGATACATGACTGATATAAAAACTACGTCTGTGACTTTAAAAAAAGCTGAGAGAACTCAGTCAACCTCTTAAATAAATGCAGAGGGAATCATTTTATCTCTAACTTGGTAGCTGAAACCCAGCCCCTTCCACAAAAATAAGACACTTTACCACTATTTTCAGGTACCCAAATGTTTTGTAACTTGTTGACACTAAACTCTTTAGTTTGTGTCTGTGAGAAGTTGGGTTTTTTTTACCTTCTGTTGCAAAGAAATAATTAATTACTGGAAACACTAAAACTATTTTTGTTACTATAAATGCAGTCCTGGATTTAGTAATACCTTACGCTGTAACTATATCTGCTCATACTAATAAAGATATTTAAAAAAATAAGATGGTACACACTGGAAAAGATAGACCTTATGGAACTCCATTGCTCAGTACATCAGTGTATTAAACCAGATGGTATGACAAGTACTGCCCTTTACAGCCTGACTCACAACTCACACTCATTTACAAAATTAGATGTGAACTAAATTATCATGCTGCTCTGATAGTGTTTTGCATGCACTTTGTTTGAGGTTTCAATGATTATACAAGTGTGGGAGTTAGGCACTATGATAACAATTACTAAAACCCAAAAAAAGGTCCCTCATACGGTCTTAGGGATTTTGGTTACAGAAATCACAACCATGTAAATGTGAAACCTTACTGATGCTACAGAGCTTCACTATAATTGCTGCCAGGAGAAGGAAATTAGAGGGTTAGGCAGGAGAATGAAGGAGATGAAAGAGTCTCTCCTGAAAAATATCTCTCCTGTATGCAGTCATTCCTGATCTAAGTGGAATGGGAAACTGTAGTAGCAGCTTATATCATTACTTATCAAAACTGACTAGGGTGTGCTTGAAGTAGCTTTAGCTGCAATCAAATACAGAACAAGTAATGAGTTTGAAAAGAAGATTCTTTCAATTAAAAGAAAATCTCCCATCTCTGAAGAAAATGCATTTCTCTGGATGGGGTAGTGCAGCACATTCTCCCTGCTCCCAGGCAGGCAGCAGGTAAGGATGTCTCACAGTAATTTCTAGTGCAGGCGAGTGCTGTGTGCTGGACACAAAGTGTCCTGGCTTCTCATGCCAGGCATACTGATAGTCCATTGCACTCAAGTGAAGCTCAAGTTCATCAAGAACTCATTAGTACTGGAGTTAGACTGCATATCACAGGTATCATAAAGCATACATATACTTGCATATATTTTAAAAATTGTCTCTGTGGCTTTTGCAGACCTTCACAGGTATAGGCACCAAGTATATGTTGTATGGATCAAATTTGAGTGCAGTGCAAATGTCAGCTTTTCAGACTGAATAACAGAAGGAGATGTTGGAAGAATACTTTAGACATTTTAAACTGTACTGGAACATGCCTTACATCTTGCTGCTGGAACACTGCGCTCTGAACTAGGGTCTGCAAAGGCACCAGACCTTTTTTATGTGTTAGTAATGAAACCCTGAAATGAAAGTTAGGTGTTTAAACCTTACATTCAGTTAGCATTCATCATAGAGGAGGGAATTTCCTGGAGAGGGCCAGGAGAGAAGCATATTTGAAGTAAATCCTAAAACCTGTCTGCACAAGTCTTGGACATTTTATTCCACAATATCATGAAGAACTGTCAGGTTGCTGACTATTGGGTTGAGCCAAGTCAGAGAGAGTTGTGGAAATACCTCAGTTCTTGAATATCATTGTATTGGGACATTGGACATTTTAGTTGTGTTAAAGCTGAGTTGTTTCTGGGCGTTCAGAGAAGCAAAATTTAAGCATGGAAGGAAGATGTTTGAAGCCTTTATTGCAGCTGAGAAGGGACTTATGAGACTGCAAGACTGTATTGTACTGCTTGAATTGTGATCAAGTTGGCCTGTATATGTCTTCTTTTTTATCCGTCTGAAGGGAGATTTCTGTAAACTCCACAAACTTTAAGGTGGTCTAAAATGTCAGCATGTGTATATAAAGATGAGCAGGTGCCTCTTAATTTGAAAGAATATAAGATTTGGGGAGAGGGAGAGCTGTCCTTTATCACTAATAATGTTAGTGAGTTGCTTATAATGACAAGAAGCTGTGAAAACATGTCCAGGTTAAGCTGTCAGATGGATTTAACACTGCTTATCTCAAGTTAGTATTATCAGTTCTTGTTTCAGTGTTTTCATTTGTATTGAGATGAGAAGAATTAGATATGTATTGGAGCCCAGACTGATTCTGTTATTTGCTTTTTAGGATTTTATTTTCCATGGGGCTACTTTTGTCTTCTATTTTGGAGCATTTCTACTGCAAGCAGCAACTACGTCTCTGCATTACCTTCCCCGCAAATTCAACTCCACCATGGAAGAGACGATTCTGAGTGGTCGTGAATATAACATAAGCATAGCAGCCTCGGTATGTGTTCTGTGTATTTGTACCAGGGGAGCAGAAGTCTGTAGCAGGCACTTGTAGCCAGCCATTCAGCTTGGGAATTTAACAGCAAACTGGAATTGAAAGAGGAGCTGTGAGAGAAAGAATTGCCTTTGACAGCAGCAATAGTGTCTAACCAGAAACATGCAAAAATATTGGTATAAGCTAATGGTTATGGGATAGCTACTTAATCTTCAGTATAGTGTAGGGTTCATACTCTTCACTGTAGTGTTTTAAATATATGATCACTACAGCTTATAATTTTTAGACAAGGTATTTTGTAAAAACAATTTTGGTTATTAGAAGAAAAAGAACAACTGAGCCTTTATCAGAGGGTAAGTTACGAAATTTACACCTGTGCTCAAAATTGCTTTTTTCATACCATTTAGATAGTCCTGAACATGCCATGGAGATAAAAAAAAATTAGACTAGATTTTTGTGAAGCTCACATATGTACTTAGTACATCAGGGCCCTGGTGTCTCTTACTGCAGTTATTAGAGTACTTTTCTTGATAGCCTAAGCCCAGAATACATTTTTCTCACTGTAGCTGCATCATCACTGAATCATTGTATTTGCTCATGTGGGTGGCCATAGCTGAATCAGAAAATATATCAGGATTTAGTTTTCATCCTGGCTGGACTCTTCAGGGATGAGTAGAGGTGTGTCAGGCTTAACTTACAGAACTGAAACCACTGCTCTTAATTTTTTATCTAGAGACTTTTGTACCAGAGAACTATATATATTTATTAAGCTTCTAAACCCTCTGTGCTTATCTCTTGTCCTTAAAACTCTGTGCACCATAACTTTAGCACAGTAAGCACTTTCAGTTCATCTTAAGATAAAAACAGATGAACTGAAGGTGTAAGGTTCACACTCTTGCAAGAGGAGAAGCCTTTAGCTTTGGCAAGGCAGGCCCTGAGGAGGTGAAGTGGGTGTGTCAGTGTCCCAAGGCCACAAGGCCAGAGTTCCTCAGGTCACCCCCCTGCCTGTAACACATCTGATCCCTGGGGGGCCGTGTGGCACAACTGACAGAGGTGGTGTTGCAGCTGTGCCTAAGCTAAGGGAGGATCTTTATACTAAGCAAGTATCTCCAATATCTTAAATCTTAAGTATCTTAATAAACACACCCTAAGTGTACCCCTTCAGTCCTAGTTTAGTGTGTTCAGATCCCACTGAATATATGGTCTCTGCAGTCATTTTGTCTGACAGCAGAATACTGGGCACTCCAAGAAACCATTCCGTGCTTCCATACTAATTTTTTAAAGGGAGAATTTAGTTGTTCAAGCCCTTCAAATCCCTGTCAAGATAGAGGAGGAGAAGATTCTTTTGTAACTTGCCTCAGTATCTTAATTAAGAATAGCTGGAAAACAGTGAATACGATAAATGTAGTCTTTGCATTTTTTGCAGAAGTGTATATTTAGGAAGTCAAAACATACAGAAAAAGATTTTGAATCTTTAAAATATTTCATTAAAACAGTCTTGTCAGCCACATGACAAATAGAAAAAAGATTGCTAACATTCTGTCTTTTAAGTTGACATTTATATACTGTGATTAGAAATATATATATATGTTCGTTTTAACAGGTGATGGTTCTATGGTGTAGCGTTTATTCAAAACTTTAATTAGTCAAATTAACACTTGTATACAAAGGATGATTGAATTGGTATATTAAAAGAGACAGAATTCATTGTTATGACTGGACAATATGAGAAGTGTTTTCTCAGAAATTCGGTTTCTCATATCTTCTGTTGAGTGTACATTACATATTCACTTTCATTGTGGCATGACCTTCAGTTCAAATCTGTCCAATTCAGTTCTGGAGCAGGAGCAACTTCCCTGGCATTGCCTGGGAAGTTGTTCTAATGGCTGAGTATCTGCTCAAGGAGGCCAGATGGGAATTGTTTCTGTTTTTCTGCTAGTAAAAGAGTTCTGCTCTTTAGAGGGATTTCTGCTTTGATGTTTGCTGGGGTAAAGGCATTCAGTTGGAAACATCTGAGATTGATATTTCATCAGTCTCGATAAGAGAACTGAAATACACAGTGTACATACACATATTTACTTTCACCATATCACCATAACTTATGCAGAAATTATATTTCATATTCTATTTCTAAATGTCTGCTCAAGCAAGTGAAAAGTAGTAACATGAGGAAGTAGTAAAATGGGGTTTTTACAAAGAAGTTCCTGAGAACACTTCAGAGGATCCCAAACCTATCCTACCTTATTAAGCATTTTGATTGGGGGAGGTACCTTTTGAATCACTTGTGTTCCTGTATTACTTTAGAATAGAAAAATATTGTAGAACAATGTGTGATTGACTTTTTTCTTTTTTTTTCTCTGCTCCTCCTCTAGATTTTTGCCTTTGCAACAGCTATTTGTTATGGTTGCAGCACAGCCCTGGCATTAAGGAGATGGAGGCTAAATAACAGCTGAAGAGTGGTTTATGCCTACCTGTTCCACTTCAGATCAAATTAAGTGCTACTTGTCTGTTTTACTGTAATTTAATTCTAGAAGGACTTTTTTTCTTTTCCTGCTTAAAATCTGCTTTAAATGCAAGTAACCCCAAATCAGGATTTCTTCAACGGAAAAAAAAAGTTTCCATCTCTTCCCTTTCTGTTAATTACTTTTACTGTGTACTCATTGTAAGGTATCAGAGAGTTTAGGGACAAAGAGACATGTCATTAGCAGACAACAGAACTCCAGTGCTACACCAGAAGAGGAAGAAAATGGAAACCAAGCCAAGATGTTAACTGCACAGGCAGCTGAAAAGCTGCCCCCTTGTTAAGCCCTGGGATTAAGCGCTTCATTACCGTGCACTCCACACAGGCAGAGCCTTGGGGCTCCTGGTAGAGCCATGGGTGTTCTGTGTGCTGCCCTTTGCATGATCAGAGCCCAAGCTGACTCTGAAATTCCAACTCAGTACATATATGTTACTAACTTTGATGTACAGAGAAAATATTTTAAAAAACCATCCAGTGAAATCTTTTTATATTCTCTTATAGCTGTGTCTGGTTAGGGTCACCTGAGCCTTAAAGCTTACTGTGTTCCATACTAGATGAAAACTGGGACATTCAATCAGTTGTTTATTAGTTTTAGGAATTCAGCTTAATCAGATCTATTTATACTACAAAACAAAACAGTGCATTTGTGTTGTGTGTGTATATACTTGGTATATTTTTGTTTAACAGGAATTTTTGCACTGTTTAACTTTGTTGGAGTACAGCTTTGTTCTTGCTACTTCAAGTGCTGCATTTGTTAGGTATTATGTGAGTCAGTATCATTTGAATGGAATGTTACCAAATAGTGAATAATGTCTGACCTCAATTCCTGCAGTGTGTTATTTGTTGCATTCTAAAGCTGCAGTGTTGTAAAGGTGTTCTCATTTGGACAGATGCCTCTACAACATCTTGCTGAAAGCAGTGGGTTGCAAAGCGGTCCACCCACTATGGAGTTTGCTTTTCGCACAAATGATGTTTAATTGAGCCTCTCTTGAATATCCTGGTGTGTGATGACATGCAATATTAAATACAGAAAAGTGATTTAGCAAAACTAAACTATAGCATTGTGCTCTGCTCCCTGACACTCATGTTGTTTTGCACATGGTGAAGCTTTTTGTTATTTTGCTAGTAAATAATTTTTGCTTTTGTGAATAGTGCCAAAAAGATAAGCTGGGACAATAAAGGCTCCCTGTCATTTGTAAAACATCTTGTTCATTACATCTTGCCAGTGCACCTGATTATTCTGCAAAGACCAGCAGTGGTTGCATATGGGAAAACAGGATTTCCTTCATTCCCAGGCCTACTCACTCTCCTTGAGCCAACAAGGGTGCCTGCCACGGAGGTTACTCTCTCAAACTTGTCAGGTACAAGGATCTCTGAGGGGCAGCCACCCTTGGCAGTGCCCTGCTCATCCAGGGCAGGTTCTTGTGGGTGGCACTGCAGTGAGTGGCACCCTTCTGACTATGGAACCACTTAGTCATCCTGAATTACTACAATGGGATGTTGTAATTTATCTGTTTTCTAAGATTTTGTACTCTGCCTGATTTTTTCCCCTAATTCTGTCATTGCATTGAAAATTTTTGTGAACATTTTATCTAGAGTCATATACTTTTAAAAATATTTTGTGTTGTACAAAATACATTTACACTGGAGTATATGGATGAAAGTATATAACAAAGACTTAAGCTAAGCAGCATTAAAGATACTTAATATATTTATGGCAGTAGTCTGGTTATTAATTTTGTCTTTGGAAAGTATAAAAAAAACTACCTTGGTACTTTGACTCACCTGATGCTGGACATACAAAATTGAGGCTAAGATTTCGTGAGAAGGCACAGTTGCATTGGGGCTGGTTTCACATACACTTAATTAGTGTCACAGCTACTTTGCCATGTGACACTGTGTGGATATTGGTGAGAAGAGAGTAAAGTCAATGATTCAATATTACAATGTTTCAGACAGATGCTGATCTTCGGTTTGGTTTCTCCTGTGTCCTGCACCCTCTCTGTGCCCTGCACACCACAGACTGTGCATGCCACAGCTGCAGTCTCTGCAGCCAGCTGAGATCATGGAGGGCAGATCTTAAATGTTTTGCATATTTAAACCTACAGAGTATGAATCCTTCACATGGAGTCAATTAAAGAGCTGCCCAAGCTTGGTTGGCATTTGTATCTAAGCTCCAAGTTCAAACCTGAGGTGTAAAACCCTTGATAGGTGAGTGCTATTCAAGTCTCTTAATCTACTCGTGGAAGCCCAGATAGCAGAGTGTGGTTAGCGTAGCATGGGAAATGTTTGCATAGTGAGGAAAGACTGAACTTTCCCTCTTAAGTATCAAAGACAAACAAAGGACAGAGAAGAGATAAAGGTAAAAACTACAGTCATGAAGAACAACTTTCACAGCTAAAATGGACTGAAAGAATAGAATTTTTGTGTTAGAAAGGACAGAGTTTTGCTGTACTTTGAGAAAGATCTATGGACAGTCAAACTGAAATAAGCAGTTCTTTCAAAAAGAAAAAGAAAAAAGTCAGTAGTTAATTTTTTATTGCTTTATACTGGGAGCTAAAAAGTAGGTGTGACTTAGAAATGGTATGTGCGTGCTGGATGTGTGCAAATACTGCAAATACTGATACAGGTGTAATATGTAATCCTTGTGATAGGTATTCCAGGGAAAATGTGCAAGCTGGTTCTAAAAAATCTTTCTTCCTTGTAAGAAAATTCCTTCAAGGACACAAGCTTAGACTTCATCAAAGAATGGAAGGCATGTGGAGGGGACAGAGGGAGATTATTTATCTCAATTCATTTAAGGTCAAAGGAACAAGACCACTGATGCCTAATAGTGTTTTCATCAAACATCTCTTTTTGATGTGAAGCTGCAGTGCAGGACTATCTAAGGTACCATGCAGGTCCCTATTCTTAGAAAATATTTCATGGTGTTTTGGATAGCACTCTGTGGTAGCTGCTGGTAAATAAGGAGAAGGAGCCTCAAAGGAGACTTTGCTTCAAAGGTTTCAGAGATAAGCAAGTTATTGCAGTTACTCTCTTTCTAAAGAGAAGTGAAAGTGCACATGTTAGAAAGCTAAAATTTTGTCAGAATTTTGGCAGAAAATATGCATAGCTTGTGCTTCACTGAAGTCCTGACTCTGCTTCTGCCTTGCTAAATGTCTGGAAATAATCCAAAATGACACGGGTCCTGCAGGATTATAGATCTGCATGGGATCAGTCTGTTCAGATTCTCATGATTTCTGTGGCTGCATATATTGGATATAACTCCTGATGTGAGTAAAGTTGTGCTACTGTGAAGTGTTTCCTTAAAACACAGCTGTAAAGCACAGCTTTTAAAAGATAGTGGCAGAACCAGTGACTACACAAACCTGTGCCCTTCATAAAAATAAAAGAAAAACAACTGGATAATCACTAGACCTGTGTTTTCTCTTTCACTTCCAAAACCAGATGACAATGCTGATTCCAACAACTTCCTCTAATTGTAGATTTAAATTTGCTTTATAACTTTAAAGAATTTTGACATTTATAATTTCACCATCTGAATTTCAAAAAATAAGAGAGCTTAAAACTCTAAAAACTTGTTGTTCCATTTTTATCTAGACACTGTGAAATTGGTCTTTGAACAAAAGCATCCTGATGCATTTCATGCTCCTCTGCCAGGCTGCCCAAGTTGCACAGAAAGGTTTCCCAGGTTTTTGTCCAAAGATAGCAGTGAACCATTAGTTCTCAGACTGAGATGCAACTAGAACATTGCTCTTTTCAGTCTTACAAAAGGAAAAACTTGAAAGTGAAAGCATGTTGTCTTTCTTTCTTAGCTGTATTTGTACAATTGGTCATGACACAGTAGTCTTTGTTGAGACATAAAGAAAACCAAAAAGAAAAAAAAAACAGAAGAAAAAGCAAATCTTATGTACTAAAATTTGTAAACAGAAATGGAAACTATTTAATTTTTTTTTACAAAGCTGAATTTAGCATGATTGTTCTCTTTTCTCCCATCTTCTTTTGCTCAATTTTGGTGTTTATCTGAATGCCCTTATAACCTGACCAGCTCAGAATTTACTGTATTTATCCTCAAGCTGCTCCTGTAAAGAAGAAAAGTGCTGTTCCCATTTCTCAGGTGGAAACCTGGATGCAGAGACACTGAAGAACAACTTGCTTGGCCTCTCTCAGGAGATCTGTGGAGCAGGAAGAGGAAACCTGGTTTCTCAAGTGAGAGTTTCTTGGTGCCTTGCCCAGCAGCCTCTACTGGTGCCCACTGTGGGCTGGGAGGAAGCCCTGTGGTGTGGGCTGTGTGTGACCTGACCTCACTCCTGTCTCTGTCATGGTGGTGTTACTCTGGCAATTAGTTACATGGGGTTAAAAGGTACAATGACTGTTTGTGGAGGATTATGAGTCAAAGGGAGGTTTAAAATGCCAAATCAGCATTCCTAGATCAAACATCGTAGTTTCCAGGTGTTGTAACAAATTTTGGTTATCCAGTTGTAAATAGACATGGAGTTCCTGTTTGAGGTGTTGATCTACTCTCTGCATCTTAAGAGAGGATAAAGGTCCTCAGGAATCTGTAGGTTTCTGATGCTTCCTGCTATATGACATGTATAAGCCTTAAATTCTTGGTACTAGCAAAACACTACCTGCCTTGAGCCTGCCAGGACACAGCACCTTTGAGTTCAGAAACCTGAGCTAAGTTTTGGCAGCTAACCTGTCACGTTACCTTTCAGGGGAACACAATGATCAAACTGGGTTATGTCTAGGTGTGGTTTTAACATCTTTCTTGCCATGGGATAATTGCAAATGTCTGTAAAGATTCTGGAAATGGTGGACAGTAACTTCATACACTTAGGTCCAGAGTTACTGTGCTTGTCTACAGAGGGGCTCTTAAGCAAGGACTGAATCCAGTGGATCTATACAGGATTTGATTATGGTTGCAACATTATTAGTAATCTTAAAAGAATTACTGCAGATTTTAGTCTCATCCAAACACCTTTTCCTGGTTGCCTCAGCAAGGTGTGATTTCTGTCATTGGACCAGTGCTGTGACAGAAGAAACAGCAGATCAGAACAAACCTGATAAAAGCTCTACATAACCTGAAAAGAATCATAGAATAGTTTGGCTTTGGAAGATATCTTAAAGGTTCTGCACTCCTCCTGCTGCAGAGCTGGGACCTCCCACAGCTGTGTTGCCCTGTGCAGAGGTGCTGGGATTTCCCAGTGATCTGATTGCCTCCTTGAGCACTTCTGCTTGCAGTGCCCACCAATGATTGGCTTTTAACATCACTTTCTTACAAGGGGTTTGGGTTCAATAAGCTTTACCAAACAAACTAATGAGGCAAAAAGTGTTTTATTTCCATATAAAATAGAAGCGTGGAAGATTTGCTGGAAGATTTGCTAACTCATGTTTTGTCCCACACAGGGATCACAGCCTTTTTTTTTTTTCATTATTATTTTGAAAGTGCAAAACATACTTTAGCATAACTTAATAATGTAATTAATGATATCACAGGTCTTATTCCCCACACTTCATGGCCTGGAAGTACTTCCAGAGTCCTGGGTCCAGAAGAACACCCCAGCTAGGTTGCATCCCTATACCTCTGTAAGATCTAAAACAGCATCTTCCCTTTTCCCTGCCTCTTACCCATTTTTGGAAAGCAGAAAGAGAGCTGCAGCACAATCTAGATGGGCTGGACAACTCAGAAAACTAATGTGGTGTATTGGACTATGATTCACTCTTCAGTAGCACTCATGGGCTTAGAGCATAGACAGTCTTGAGGTGTTTCCACCAAGATAAAATACAAAGTTATGGCAAAAGGGGAAATGGGGAGGCCTACTGGATAGAAAAGGTGCCTAAGAGCTCAGTACTTGGCTACAATTGCTTCCTGTATAAAGTCTGGCATCAAATCCAGCACTTAGCTCCTGAATATACCTGTTTTTCAAACTGTTAATACCTTGGCCTGGGATCTAAAGCCCTGGGGAACCTGTAGGGCCAGCTTAGAGCTTTGGGTTGTTGGAATAGGAGGCAAGGTGAATCATCACCAGATACTTTAACTCAAAATTCTGGAACAGAGGAGAAAGGAGTTGTTTGCAGGTCTCTTTTCCAACTTGTTACCAGCTCTAGGAGCTGAGAGAAGGGCAGGAATAGTTTTCTTCTGTCTTCATTCCTTGGCTGCAATCACCATGGACCTAGAATGAGCTGCAGGACTGAAAGGATGAGGATTTGTACAGAATGATCTGAGATACACCTGACCTACCCACAGCAGTGGCAGCTGTTCCTGGGCCAAGTCCAAGATCCATCCCCTGACCTAAAATAAAAATCAATAAAATAAATTAATAAAAATTAAAATAAAAATAATGACTTTTTAAACAACAAGCCTGAGTCTCAGCTGGAGCAAATGTTCTTAGAAAAAGAGTTACCTCAGAGAGAAATTTAATGGTGAACAAGAAGCCAAATTGTTCTTTTAGTTATATAAATGCAACATCTTTTGAAGTCCAGTTGCCAATGAGAAATTTCACTAAGGGAAGTAAGAGCAGAATTTCCCCTCAGCCCTAAGTAGGGCTGACCTTTGAAACAAATGGAATTACGAATTCCTTGGCCCTGTGTCATTTGCTATTTCTACTAAGGATCCTGCTGCTCGGGTGAATTGCTGCTGGGATATGTTGCTGCTGCTGCTCTTAAGGGACAAATAGCCTTTGTGGCCATGGCAGGCTTAGAAAGTGCGAAGATTTCAAGATAAAAATCCAGCACTTGTAGAATCTCATTATTTTGGAGGACTTGATTTACAGCTTGTGAATGGTTTAGGGTCAGCAATGCTGGGCAGGGTATATGAGGTACAATGTCATATAAAGCTCCTAAGATGAAAAGCTCCTACCTTATCCTCAAGTCACAGGCTGGCTGAAAGGATAGCAGGAGAAGAGATCCATGCTGCGGGTCCTGTGTCTCTTGTGCTGAGAGGAGCCCCCCGAAGGGGAGCGAGCGGCTGCCGCAGCCCGGGGTGCCCGCGGCGGTGCCGGCAGATGGAGCCGCAGCGCCGGGAGCCGCTGACGCTGCCAGCCCCGTGCCGAGCGAGCACCGCTCCCAGGGCTGCGGTGCCCTAACCACTGTAACTCAGGTGATCCGTCTGAAAGAACCCGGCTTCTATTTCATCTTTTTATTATAAGGAGACATAGCAACAACTTAGCATTGTACATGACTTCATATTCCTGTTGTTATGGTTGTATTACAAACTTCATATTTATCAAGAACAATCCCAGGACACAAATACAATGCAAATTCCCTTTTTGTGGTGGTAAGAAGTAGCTGCAGACACTATTGGCTTTATTGCCTTCTATAAATCATTTGTGGTTGAAATCCATGTAGCTCCACTAGGTTAGAGAAATAGAAACTAGCCTTCAAGCCTTAAGGAGGTTTTGGAGGGTTTTGTTTTTCCTAGGGAGTTATAAAAGTTAAACAGGTCAACTAATATAAGATGACAACTGAACGAGCTCATACCATGGAGTCGCTGTCATTGCATTGTTTGGGGCTGATTCTTTTTAGACAGTCAAGTTCTGGGCAGGCCATAAAGACATCACCAAACTGAGTTGGCTCAAAGGTGGCAGATGAACTTTAATATAGATAAATCGGGGGCAATGCATCTAGGAAAAAATTATCCACATTAGACCTGGAACTGAGAGTTATTAGGAAAAAGACCTCTGAGCCATTACTGATGGTTCTCTGAAATCATAAGCTCAGTATGCAATGGCAAATGAGCTCCAATAAAATGTTGGAACTCATAAGAAAGTTGTTAGGAACAGGACAGAGGGTGTAATGTTACTGCTACATAAAAACCAAACAAACAAAACTCCAAAAAGCCCTGTGGTGCATTCTTATAAAGGACAGTAAAAATAGCTGAGGTGCTGAAGCTGCTGCCTTATGAAGACTGAAAACACTGGGACTCCACTCAGGAGTGAAGGAGACAATGGAGTGAGGTAATGGTGATTTACCAAATGATGAACATGTTGGTTAAACCAAACATGTAACTGTTGTTTACAAGGACCTTGTGTGGGATCTAGGGGACACTTGAGGCAACTACCAAAAGATTGGTTTAAAAGAAATAAAAGAAAGTATTTGCTGACACAGTGAGTGGTGAACCTCTGGTGCTTGCCAACACAGGAGCTTGTGGAGGCAGACAGTGTCAGCATGTTCAGAAAGGGATTAGACAAATAAATGTGCCTTTATGCTAAAAGGATAAGGCAGGAGCATACCCTCTACTATGCCTAATACAGTTATGAATGCTGCTTATTAGGGAAAAGGACATAACTAGCCTCACATGTCTTCCTAAACAGCATTTCTTTTTGCCACCACTGGAAACAGAGCAGTGGGTGAGGAGCTCATTATGTGCTCAACAGGCTGTCTCTGATATGCAGCCTGGGACTTCTTCCCCTTGGCAGGGTTCCCCTGTGAGATACAGCCTCCCCTGCACACTCAGTCCTGGCTCCATCACCAAAAGGCAGAGCTCATTGGCCAGCTGATCGTTGAAAATCAAGGCAGGTAAATTAGGATTTCTTGGAAAAGGTGGAACTTGTATATCCTAGCATAAACAGAGCTGCTTGATTTGGTACAAATGAGTAACAGTTCAGACAGTGCTGACTCCTGGTCCTTCACAAGGCAATGGGAGAATAAGAGGGAAAATCAGGTCATGCTCTTATACACAGTTTTGGGAGCAGTAAATAGGTACAATAAAGATGCCCAAGTCAGCTGAGGAGGTTCTACCTTACCCTTCAGTACTGCTCCTCAGACTGTCTCCAAAAACATTTTTCAGCAGTGACAAGCTGAAAGCTAATTGTCAAAACTAATTATATGTATGAAGTAACTGAAAAAAGATTAATGAAATTTCCATGTTATCTCCTAGATACTTCCTGGCCTCTTTTTTCCTCCCCAGTTCATTACCTTTTCTTCTATGATTCTGTGAGGGCTGGGCTGTCTTTACAGGCATGCTCATGCATGCAAACACACACACACTCTCACTTCCTCATCCCACTTGGTTCAGCCATCCCCTCTCCTCCATCTCTTTTATTTTCTTTTAACACAGTCTCAGTCTCTGTGTAGTGTTTTGGGTCCCATATGCCTTGCTGATGTTCCATCCCCACCTCTTCTCACAGTCCTTGTGTCATGTTTTAATCTCCCCTGTTGGCAGGATTTAACTGACTCATCACTTGTGCTAAGACACAAGACAGGGACTTCATGCTCCAAATGACTTGAGCAGGGCTGTGGGACTTCAGGTAATCAGGGAGTTGCACTCTGCTGCTGGACATGCCACAGCTCTGGTGCTGAGTGAGGGGCCTCAGAGGTGCTCAGGTACCTGCCTTTCCCTTGTTAGCATGCAGCTGCCTGCCAATATGGATACAGGGTTATTTTTTTCAAAGCAGTTTTTCCCAGTTACTCTTTTTTGAAAGGATTGAATGACTTTTGATGAAACCTTCCCCAAACAGTTCAGCAGAAAATAAGCAACCAGCATGGAGAATTGGTTTAAAATCTGGGAAATCATAAGCAATTGAAAAAGCCTTTCAAAGGAAAGTGTTATGTTTCTTTAAGGATAGGCAATGCTTCCTACTCTGGCCTTAGCATCTTTAAAGCCTTCACACTTACAAGTTCCCTTGACACTGAGGAAACATTGTCTTTCTGTGACAGAATTCCAGCTGTATGATCATCACTGGGAGATGCTTGTATTGTTATGACCAAATTTTCTCAATTACAATCTAAATGCCATTTTTCTGAAATGAGTTTCTGAAGCAAACCCTGACAGGTTTTCTTTTCAGACAGAGGGAAAAGGGGTACTCTAAAGTACCCCTTTTCCTGAGCATATGTGCCACTTTCCTGGAGGTCTGAAGCTGAGGAGCTCTTCTCCTGCTGCTGTGGAGCAGCTGTCTTGGCTTGTTCAGCTGTGCCAGCTCACATCAGCTGGGCATCCAACCTGGTCTTTTATAAGGTTCCTTTTGAACCTTTATGCTTTGTTTTTCTTTACCTGGAAATCACCAGGATGGTGAGGAAAACTGACAATAAGACCAATGGCTCTCTGAGAGAGGTATGCGCATATAGGGGCAAGTGGAGAGGACAAACTTCAGTGTTTCAGAGGTTCACAATAACATGCTTCCCTCAGAAAGTATTCTTTATTCAAATATCCCTTAAAGAGTAGCAAGTAACCACAGGATGCCATATATCTCTGGGTTATGACTCTCAGCAGAGAGGCTGCACAACTTCCTGGATTGTCTTTAACAGGAGGCCAGGCAGACCTGGAAAGTTTTCCATTTTCCAGCCTGCTGGCTCTAGCAATAATGTCATGTAAGTCCAAAGGGAGACAAGTGACCTTCTAGCTCATGCTATTGTGCTGGTAACACACATAAACAAAGCTGTAGCTAGAGGGGGAAGAATTTCACCAAAAACAAGGTCTAAGAAGAAGTCCTTTCCTTTGCACCTTTTCACATAACCCTCCTGTGATGAAAGCTTTCCTAAGTGACTGCCCTTTTTATTGTCCATTCACCTAAGGGGTTTAAACTCACCTCTCCCACTGTCAAAAGAGATCCTTAAACACCACCCTCTCATCAAACATACACAAACATGCTGGGTTTGTATCACAGTGAATAAAGGGGTGTTGTGTTCACATGGTGGCAGCCATCAGTAAACTTCAGATGATAATCATTTTCCCCCCCATTACCAAGGGGCTATGGAATATCCCTGACAGGCTGCAGGTTAAAATCTTAATAGCTGGAGAAGATGGTCAAATCCTTGGACTCTTATGTCATTACTAGCAGCCATAGCCACTATCAGCCTGGGTGGATTTTCCACTCTTCTGACAGCCCACAGTGGGCTGAAATCTGTCCCCAGGGTAGGCTCAGGTGAGCCTGCTTCCAGTGGCAGTTCTGGACATCCCCGCCCTGGCTGCTGCTGCCAGCCCAAGGACGCTGCTGCATGTCCCATCCTGGGCTGCTGGCCCCATGCAGGGTCCCTGTCCTGAAGGGAGCTGGCAGCTCTCTCCAGACATGGGCAGGATGTACTGAGCAGCACATCCAGCAGAAAGGGGAAAAAAAGGATTTAAAGTATTTCCTACCTTTAACATTTGAAAAAATCTAGACTGTTCCAGTGTACCAGTGTGCCCCTTGTGGCTCACTCTACAGCTCAGTCCAGCACTCCCCTTTGATGTTCTGCCCACAGCATAATAAACTTCACCAAAGAATAGAAAAACAGCTCTCTCTGTGAAAGCCACAAGCAAATGAGCTGGAAATGTGAACTGAAGCTGCAGCATGTTTTTTTACAGGAACAGATTCTTTTATATTCAGTGACCCAAAACAATATGGTAGAATTCAGCCAGACAGAATGATGGTCAACATTGCTAGAATTTGCCTGGGTAAAAAATGTTGTATTTACAGCAGTTTTGGTAAGTTACTAAATTTTGCTACATGTGGAAACGGGAAAAGGACTTTTTTTAGAGATAAGTGTCTTAGTTTTTTCTCCTCTTCAGAATTCTGGTTTCATCTTGTTCAGTATCAAAGAAACCAAGCAAAAATATGAAAAATATGGCTTCAGGAAAATAATAAGTAGTAGGAAGAGCAGAACTCAGGTCTGAGAATTCTAATTGGAAATTAATAATTTCTTTAAGATCAAATTCCTAGCACTCCATAAGTTTAAATGGAAAATATTCTGTCTAATTTATCCTGAACAGTGGGAGATTTTTTCCCCTCACTGTATTCATTTCTGTTTGTGTCATTCCTGGAAAAGGACCTCTTTTTTAGATATCTTCTAATTTTGTGGTAGGGATTGTGGATTTTGGTGAAAGGCCAAAGTCGAAAGACTTTCAACACTGAAAGTTTCTAAGAAAGAAATTATGTCAGATAGATTCTCTTACCTCATATGATGCTTGGCCTGAGATTTTCTGCTGCTTTTTTCTAGGATGCTGGAAGAAAGCTGTGCTGCCACTAGGTGAGCAGACTGTAGTTCAGCTTTCAAGTAGTCCTTCACAACTTTTATCCACAGAGGAAGAGAAAAGAAAAGAAAATGTATTTGACAAGAAGAGGTAGTGAATCAGTAGTGAATCAGCTGTAGCAACATGCCACATGAGTTCATTGTTAAAACCATGTATAGGATATGAAAGGCTAAAAATCCCATTGCTTTTTAAGTCATGAAGGGCCAACTCCACAGAGGCCAAAATTATGACCACTCTTGTCATACATAAATATAGATGGTCAGTACCTAAACTGGAATCTCTTAACTGGATTCAGAATGAGAAGACTGGTGAAAGGTCCCAGTGGATGGCCAGGAGACGCTGTGGTGTCCACAGCTAATTGTCACTTCCTTTTAAGGGTACCATGTGATAAAATACACTGGAAAGGGGTGGAAGAACCCATCAAATTTCTAAAAGGCAGTACCTGCTACCTGTGCTTGCCTTTCTGTTCCTAATTTGAACAGTCCTGGGCAGTATTTCACTTTAATCTCAAGGGAAGCTCCCACAGCACAGGATGCTGCAATCCCCACAGTGCTTGACCCTCATCACCCCTGCGTGCAGGCAAGGACTCTGCACCGATTGCTCTGTACAGGGCACTGCTCCCCTCACCCACACCCAGCAGGAGTGCTGAGGTGAAGCTTAGTAGGAAATACCTTATTTTGCTCTTTCTTTTGGCATCTGGTCTGGCTTTTGAATTTCCTGTGGTTTTGTGCTACACTGGAAGACCTGGAGCAGAGACCAGTGCTAAATAAGGTGAATTATTCTCTCAAGATGTTGCAGAACTCACTGTCAGAGAATTACATCACCATGTGGGACCATCTGTGGGGTGTGTCTGCAGACAGCCATTATTGGGAACAATTCTCCCAAGGCAAACAGGACCACAACTCAGAAGCTGACTGCAGGAGTTGGAAGACTTGCTGTGAGAAGTTCTGCACTATGAAGCAAGGCACAAGCTATTTATTCACCTTTCTGCATTAGTAAAGACTCACTTTTCTATATACTGACCTCACACAGGCCTTTTGCTCTGCAGAAGGACTCTATTTGCTGCCTCACTAGGGGTCAGACCATGAAATCCCATAGGACCACCTTGGAGGATGTCTACATGTTCCCTTACAGCTGCAGGTCCTCATGGGGATGAGAAGAAGCTCTCTTCATAAAATGCTGTGCTCTACCCCCTGAAACCTCATTGGTCTTTTGCAGACCCTAGCAGCAATCCTTTTGTAATTTTTATTTGAGCAAAATTCTCATTGTACAGTCAGCCTTTAGACATTTCAGGGGAAAAATTTCATTATTAGGGACAGAAATGAGGCATAAAATTATTAATACATCCTGGCTTTTCCAAAGCATCTTCTCATCTAGCTTAATCAGAAACCATGAGAAGAAAAGAGGATTAAAAAAATATATTTCCACAGGGAGTTTCTTAACTTTTTTCCTGCTCTAAGGCTTAGCACTTATGTGCTGGTTTTGGCTGGGGTGGAGTTAATTTTCCTCACAGTGGCTGCTGTGTTTAGGGTTTGTGCAGAACACTGGGTTGATAATGCAGAGATGGTTTTGTTGTTGCTGAGAGAGAGGCCCAGGGCCTTTTGTGCTCCTCCCTCCACCAGCGAGGAGCCTGGGGGTGCACCAGGAGCTGGGAGGGGACACAGCCAGGACAGCTGATCCCAGCTGAGCCAAGGGCTATTCCACAATTTATGGCATTATGCTTAGCACATAAAGCTGGGCAAGAAGAAGGAAGGGGGGATTTTCAGAGTGATGCCATTTGTCTTCTCCAGTCACTGTTCTGTGGGATGGAGCCCTGCTTCCCTGGGGATGGCTGAACACCTCCCTGCCCATGGGAAGGGGTGAATTAGTTCCTGTTTTGCTTTGCTTGTCCCAGGTTTTTGTTCTCCCTATTACATTTTATTTATGTGAACCCACAAATGTTCTGGCTTTTACTCTTCAATGCTCCACCAGTCCTGCTGGTGGAGGTGAGTGAGCAGCTGCCTGGGGCTTGGCTGCTGCCTGGGGTTAAACCACAACATCTGCTATGATGGAAACCCATTCAAAACCACATTGCTGTGGAATACCAAAAAGACACTTTTGATTATGAATTTGCCTCTGGGATGCTCCAAGGCACTGAGTGTCCCAGAATGAAAAGCAGAACTGGGATGCCAGTGGAAAAGGCTCCAGCAGTAGTGTCTCAGGAAGGCTACAGGCACGCCTTTGTGAGCACTCTTCCCATGAAATGCCAAGTACAGGTTGGCTTGGCCAGCAGGTGTGAAATTTCACCACAGAAATGTATACAGGCATAAACTGCAAGCCTCTGGCAAGTAATTTTTGTACAATTTCCTTGCCAAGTGCTCATGCTGGGGCTTACACCAACAGCTCTGCACACAAGTCACAACAAAAGCAACTCCCAGTTCCAGTGTTATTCCATCCCCATTTGGCTTTTGCTGAAATCACTTTGTATTTCATGGCTCCTTAGCTTGGCTGACAGGACTTAGGACTTACAGAGGCCATATGCTGCCACAGCAGAGCAGCTTCACACAAACTGAGCCCATTCTGCAGAGGAGCAGTGACTCTCCCAATGCATCATCACAGCACACGTGGGTGTCCCAGTCCTGGCTGAGTCTGACCTGGAACTGGAACAGGGCCAGGATTTGCTATTTAGTCAAGAGCAATATTCTAGAGGGATGGTGAGAAAGGTGCCAGATATGTTGTACATGGATAATGTGGCAGAGAAGCCACACCAAGTGGCTTCTGAGACAAGTGACAGCAGGACATAGTGTCCAATAGCCTCAGATGAAGTCCTTGGGATTTGCTAATGCCTTTATTGGATCCTATGAAGAAAATCATCCAGGAAAATAGGTTAATGACAAGAGGCTATAATTTGCAGTTTATTTTTCAGTAAGGTTTCATCCTCCATCCTATTCATGTTCCTAAGCAGTTTACACTTTTTTTTTTGAGATCTGAGTGCTTAGCCAATATTTGAACCCACCAAGGGCAATTTCCCTTAGAAGGAGAAAGTTAATAAGGTTTAAGTATGCACTCAGAAAAAAAAAATATTTATTTGCAATAGGGTTTTTAAAAAACTTCCTTTCACCAAACTCACAACTGAAATAAAGAACAGCAGCAAACTATCCCCCATCAAAATTTGCCCTCCAGCAAGCTCTGGGCTCAAAAGCCTTCACCTCCTCCTCCTCTTCCCACTATTTTCAGTGTCCCAGTGACTGTCCCAGAGGCTGCCTGTCTCCAATACACCAATTATATTTCTACTGCCCTGAAAATGCATCGCAGTGAGTTCCTCTCTGCAGGGTCCAGGGACTGTTGGATGAACCTTTGGGTGTAGATGGTAATGGAAATCACCCACCCCTAAGTGCTGCTGTCTCCCATAGAGTGTTTGCAACTCACCTGATTTTCAACTTCTTTTCAACTTCAAATACTCCTTTGAGTATTTTTCAAGGGGTAGTTCTCAAAAGGTATTTCTCTTAGTTTTTCCAAATCTATACCATTGAGGGATTTTCCTCCCTTTTTCTGGTCAAGTTCAGATTGTGTCACTGATGATAATACTTCTTTCTCCTGAATTTTGGTCAGATGATTTTTTTTCAGATACAGGCATTTAATCTCTTGCAGTTACTGCAACACTCAGAAGCTTCGTGTTAGATGTCCAATGAAGAAGTGAAATTTACCAAAGAAAATCACTCAATGACATTCTCTATATTGCTGACATCCAGTGAGTTAGGGCAACAGAAATGTTTAATCCATTTCTTTAATCATATAGAGCCTGATCCAGTTTCCCCCAAGGAACACCACAGTCTTTCCATAGGTCTGGAACTTTTCCATGACTTTCATAGGCCTGGAGAACATACACAGTGAATGTAGTGTATCTCCACCACATCAATAACTCACAGAATGTTCTCCTAACCTTTAAAGAGGATATGGTACTTTCTATGTGTGTGTGTATATATATACACATACATATATAAAAGGAGCATGATTTTATTGCCCTGGCTAGGCATAAAAGCAATCATTAGGCTGCCTTACCTTGTACCTTGTGCCTACTCTAATACCAAAGTCTAAAGCAAAATCCAAATCTGGAGGAAGGACAGGAAGCCATTATTAGTTTTTCTATGGAAATGGTATTTTTATTAAAAGCAGAAGGTGAGCTGAAGGCACCAATCCTCTTTAAAATAGCTTGGGGTTTAGCATCAATAATGGAAATATACATACTGTGGCTGGGATATGTCTAACACCTCTCCCATCTTTTCTGACTGTCCATAAATAAGTAGTTTAAGGCCAATGAATATAATAAAAGAATGATCTTAATATTTTGCTCTCATATTGTTTCCATTTCACAAGAAGTTCAAGTTTCCTTCAGTAAATGGTTTCTACTTTTCCAAGCACACTTGCATTCTAGTAAAATCTATTGTATATGCATTAAGGCTTACTTTATTTACTAGGGAAGAACAGGAACACCACAGAAAAATCAAGACTATGATATTTTTATGGTTACTTTTCTTTAAAATAGTTAGCAACTCCTTTTCCCCTGCCATTTTGAATAGGGTGTATGAATAGGGTGTACCTATACCTATGCATGTATAGGTATAAAACTGGTTTTGGTTTCTTTGGAGATAATGCTAATTTCTTAAACAATAGCCTGACACAGGTTTAGATTATCTGAAATGCAAGTCTAAAATCAGAAGTGCTGACAAACCTTTACAACCACAGAGTTTCCACTGCTTTCCAAGGAGTTGTGGAAGGAGCAGCAACTCCCTGTGCAAGGATCAGACCCTTGGACTGGAACCTCTCAACTGCTCCAGGCAGGGGGACTTTACCAGCTGGTGTCCTTAACAGTGGAAACATTTTCCTGCCCTTTGATGGTCAAAACCTGGAGTCTCAAGAACTGAAAAATATGGTGGGAAAAATAGGTCATGTCAACTGCTTCTAATGAATCTGGTTTCCTACATGTAAAGAAAAACATGTTTTTCATAAAACCACATAGCTATTTTCCTGACAACATTTTTTTTTTTAAATTGAACACCTCCTTACAAGGAATACAAACCTCTGTTCATTGCACATACATTATGTCCTGCTAGAATACTGAAGGAGATAAAAATCTAAGCATTCCTGCAGGAGTTAAATCTAAAAAAATAGAAACACTGGAATCTATCACATTCATTTTTTAAAAAATGTCTCCAGCATCTGTAATGAGTCCTTTATTACTAATTTATGTCAAACACTTGCTGGCTTTGTGATACCAGCTCTAGGAAAATCTTCCACTTGCCCTTACCTTTTCTTTCCACTAGTCTAAATGAAGCTTTGCTAACAGTCCTTCCCTGCCTTCATTTTCTACATATCACAAATATTTAACACTTTATCCTGGCTGCTGGTTAAGCACCAGGTACACAAGCTCCACACTGCAAGCCAGATGCTTGATGAGGCTGGAAGAGGAAATAAGTTGTGGTGAAGCCATTGCCAGCTGTCCCTGGGGTCCTGCCCTAGAGGAAGGATCTGCTGAATGGTCACAGCTAGCTAAAAGCCACTGGGATATCTGCCTACAAAAAAGTGCTTAAATTCAAGTATTGCACAGATTCCCTGACCATTAACTTGCAGAGGAGACAGGAAAATGGAAGCAGTTATGTGAAGGGCTTTAAAAATGCAGCAGGTGTACGACTCATTTTATATCCATAGCTAAATCTATATAAATCCTCAACTCTGCAGAAGCCTAGTGCCAATGTCTTAAACAAGCAAATTTCCAGTAACAACCATCTGCTTTTAGTCAGGATGTTTGGGAGACTGGAGAGTCCAATCAGCCTTCCACATCATCTGCAAGCTCTCCCAGTTCTGTTCCCAAGCAGGGAGATGATCTTACCTGCACAATGCACATCACTTCATGTTTTGTTCCTGGAAAACAGAGCATGGATACAGGTAAAGCAAGCCATGCTTGGCTTACACCCCCTAAACCTGGGGAGGATGAGATTTTGGGGCAAAAGGAGGAATATTTTGGCATTCATTTACCTGAATTTTCTTTAAAATTCCTCCCATTTCTTGTGACCTGGTGTAGGCCAAGAATAAGAAAGAAATAAATGTGCTCCTTGGGAGCATTTCAGTAATACCTAGCAATAAGTTGTCTCTGGCAGAGATTATTTCAGCAGGATCCAGAGAGGATTTAAAATCCAAACAGAGACAGGAAAGCAGCCCAGCACTCCATTTGAATTGGTGGTAGAATTAAATCAAGTGACACAGCAGCACATGAGAACTCTCAACAAATATCTCTAAGATGGCATTTTAACAGGGGATTATATCATGACTGCTCCTTTTGTGAGTCTGCAGGGACATAAAGGAGCATAAATTACACAGACACTAGCCTGCACTGTGTCTCCAGATTCCAGCAGTACCCAATGAATGAGAGAGCAGGGGAGGCACCACCAGTCCTCTCAGTCCTCTCAGCTCCTGCTTTGATGATAAAAGGTCTGTGACAGCAGGTATGGTCTCAGTCCTGTTTCCATGGGTTTGGGCCATGAAGGAAGGCCAGCACAACAGCTGAATAAGCTTGCTGTGTACCCATAGGAGCTTGAGGAAATGGCTCCTGGTTTGGTATCCTCAGGGAAAGTGAAGTTATGGGCCAACTCATAGCCTGCCTTAAGACAGTTCCTGGATTTGCAGTTTTCTGTCTTCATCTTTGCAGACTCTGCCTCCCATTTTTGTGTCTGGCCTCTGAAGACAGCAGGTAATATGTTTTGCAACTCCATCCCATGTGCAGTGAAAAACTGCATAGGTGTGGCTGTGCATGGGGGTTTCTGCAGGTGCAGCTGAAGTCATGCTCTCCCCTCTGATGTGACCTCAGCCCTGGGAGAACTCCTCCCCCCTGCAGCTCATCTAATTGGGGGCCTGAAAAACTGAGTCTGTAATTAAGAAAGCACTGAAAGCACAGGTCTCCAGATTGGATGCTTATCAGCTACACGTCAGACTCCCTCTACCAGCAGAATCATGTTGTGAATCTATTTGTGGAACTTGATTTATGAAGAATAATAAGACAGACAAATTATGTCAACTTATGGCAAAATCCATGTATTTTTCTTTCAGTTCAGATTCCAAAATGCTGTTTTCTTTCTCATAGGGCTATTTTTAATGGCAGAGCCTATGTTTACCCTACCCAGGCCTGTAAGGAATGCCAGGACAGCTAAAAGCAATGCAATTATGTGGCCCACCAGAAGGTCAAGCAAAAAAATATATGGTGCTCACTGATATTTATCAGCGATTTCTAAACCTGTACAGAGCCAGGGGGTTACAATGGTTTCTCTTCCTTCTTAGCACTTTGGATAGAAATTCAATCTGTGTCTTCATATCTGACTCAGTGTTAGCTGGAAGATCCTGGTGTCATCTGCTAGTAAACCAAATTCTGTTAAAACTCTACAAATATCAGACACCATCTTATCAGTCTACATTCTCACTATTTCTGCTGCCATTTCCTTAAATATGAAGCACTTAAGGTTGTGAGTAGCCACTGACCCATTGGTTACATCTATTCTGTTGTGCTGAAGAGGCCTTAAGGCCACATTAATGGCCCTCAGGAGTATTTCAGATTTCTTTCTAAGATAAGTCATTTGGTTTAGTAAAGTGGAACAGTCCTGGCTGTTTGCTCTGCTTTCAGCCTTTGGTACACTCTTCCTCTATGCATCTCCCCCTGCAGTGACACCACATGGCTCACAGCAGACAGAAAAGTCACCCACAGAAGAGAATAAGTGGGGAAATCTTTCTTAGGAAAACTCCTTGGCACTCATTCTACCAGTGGATAACCAGGTGCAAGGTTCTTGTAGTTAGTCACAGCCCTGTCTGAGCCCTCCCTTTGCTCCTGTCTTTGCCCTGGGCATTTTTTATTCCGTGTTTGGCATAGAGTTGCAGTCCTTATGTTTTAAACTTCTCCAAGTAGCACAGCCAGGCACTGGCTCTACTTTGTGGTTGCTGGGGCAATGCAGAAATCCTCTTTCTTCCTTCTGAGGATGGAGATCCCAAGAGTGACCCATTTGCAGAAGCAATGTCTAACTTTGTAGAGGAATGTGATAGCAGAAACAAATGAAATTAGCAAAATTACTACTTTGACTAGCAAAAGCAATGTACATATTCAGATAAAATAACAAATGCACAGGCACCATTTCCAGTCTTGTTTCTTTACTTCTAGGGAGTGTTCTGGGATTTTGAACTAACAGACATTACACAGTTTAGAGCTCCTCCTTTTCCCAATGTCTGCTGTAAATTGATTTTCTGGTAACATCTACCTAGGTCCAAAAGGTCAGATGAAGGTTATTTTGGAACAGTTCCTCTCATACCTATGTTAACATTATACCTAAGCTATCCTGTCTTGAAACAAGCCTGTGCTTCCAGGAGCTATAAATGCTTACATATGTATATGTACACATATTTACATATGTACACATTTACATATGTACACATATTTACATTGATATCTATTTACACTGCTTTTGTTTAGTCTGGATAAATGAGACACTGAAAACCTGAATAGAGTTTATAGATTGCTGAAGCCTCTATATTTCTCCATTTTATAATAGTTTTCCATATTCCTGCTTCCCCTTCTGCCAGAAGTATTGGCTAACAAACTGTGTACACAGAAAAAATACAGTAGCTAGCTATAAACCTCCAGGTTTTTAACAGTTTTAACACTTAAACGTCTCTGTATCATCCAAATTTCAATGAGTTTTATTCCAGTGTCTTTCTCACTTTGATTTTTGATATCTGATCCTACTGAAGTGACTTTGAAAGGTATCACATTGACGTCTTTGACTCATTGGCATAATAGAAGAAAGAGAAATGAAAGCCTATTGTTTTGTGTAGGAAGAAGTAAAAATACTGATTTTTTTTTTTTAATATTGCAGAAAATAGCTAGAGGGGGGGATAGACATAATTCATCAGCACTTGATATAAATTGCTGTATCTTCATTTTCTATGTGAACCAGTACATGCTTATTCCTGTAGTATGCAGACTGTGTGCTTATCACCAAAAGTTTCAGAAATATGTGGGTGTAGTCAACATCTGTGATTGCTTTCCTGAATGTTCTGGGCTGTTGCAATCTTCTCATAATAGAGGCAAAGGGAAACACCTTTCACTGTGCATGTAAGGCAAGAAATGCACATTTATAATAAATTCAATTTGTACCTGTCTCATAGTTTCCATTTTTAAAATCCTAAATAAATATTTTTATCCTACCAGGGCTTCCTTGAAGAAAGTAGATAGCTTTACCTCCACTGCAGAAATGGGAAGAATGAGGCAGAAATACAATACATATTACATATAATACAATAATATAATACAATTATATATAATATTATTACAAAATATACCTCTAATTCAGAAGTCAGAAATCTGTATCACCTAATCCTGAATACTCAGCTGAGTGGTCAAAGTGGACCAGTATACTTCAGGAATGCCACAGTGACTCTTCACAGAGATATAACTGCATTTTTCATACACAGAAAATAGAAAGGAACAAAAGTATATCAGGGTTTCTTACCAATATATATTCACACTTCTGAACATTAAATATATTATATGCTGCTTCTGAAGTCCATACCAGCTCTGGCTTATACAGTCAGTACCCATTTCTGATCAAACCATCCTGCAGTCCATTTTTATTTATTACTTGGCATAGAAATATTTTTTCTCCATTTGTGAACTACTTGTGGATCACTATTTCAGGTAGTTTGGCCTCGATGACACATTTGCCACCAAAGAACAAAGCCTTAGAATGAGTTCTACCCAGCCTTGGGCTACTCCTTATATCTCACTTTTTAGAAATTTTTTGACATTGATACAGAAGCAAGGAGCGGATTATTTTGCCCTCTATACCCCTGTTCAATACTGCTCAATATTATTTGAGATGTGGAGTTCTAAGAAAAAAGGAATTGGCTGTGTTGGACAGATGAGTCTCTCCTGCCCTTCACTCACGCCCAAGCTCTCCTGTGGTTTGTGCATCTCTGGCTGGTGCCTCTGGCCAGGGCACCACTCTGAACTGAGTGTGCTCAATAACTTATGGGCCAGGAGAGTGCTGCCTGTTCCAGCTGCTCCACAGCTAATTTTGAACACAGGACATGCACAGATGCTCCTCTACCAGCAGTAGAGGTCTTTCTAGTACAGGGAAGGATTTGTGAACTCATAAATTCATAAGGCCAGAAAGGAGGGTTACAACCTCTGTCTAACCCAGTCTCCTGTATGGTGCAAGGGAAGTTAATCCTTTTTTCCACTATCTTCATTTGGCCAACATCCACCATCCCCAGAGGACTCCACAAACATCTAACAGTGAGAGGTGTCCCTGGGCCTCCATGAATCTTTCTGCTCCACTCAGGAATGAGCCAGAGCTGGGCCTTTTCTTGGGTCTCAGGGCAAACTGGAGAGACTGTCCCTGCAGTCCCTGTAGCTGAGTCTGTTCTCAGCCTGATTCAGGAAACCACAATGGTTTCACACCCATGAACCACACGTGGCTAAAATGCTGCTGGCCAGCAAGCCCTGGCTAGCACAGGTTTGAGAGGGGTGGCTCAGGTCTAGCCTTAAATTCCCATCACATCTCTTATTGTCTCCTTGCCTCCTTCACCTTCCTTTAACTCTTGTCCATTCCCTACTGGCTTCACTGCAGCGGCAAAAACTGGACTGACAAACAATCGATCATTTACTTCTTGCAACACAAGTACTTTTCCTTAGATATTGAACTAATATAGAGTATGGGAAGGGAAGCTGATCTCCTGCTAAAATTCCTGGGTAAAGTTTGATAAAAGTCAAATATGCTGTGACACATCAGATTTCACCCTGAAAAAGAGAAAGAATACCCCAAAGGCTTTGAAGTCTAGTGCTACAAATATGGTCAGATTTTGAAATTCTGTCACCTTCATTTCAAGCAGTTACATCTACTGTGATTGCAATTTGAAGGTAAACTTCATGGTGAAGATCCTTAAATTAGTTTGGATATCAATTTAGACATACAGTTACACACACCTATTTTTAAGGACAAGGATATTGATCTTGGCAAGGCAATAAATTCCAGTTATATCTCTCTGTAGAATAAAGCCAAGACAATTCAAATACAATTGTTTTTTGTCTTCACATTTTGCCAAAACTGTGATATTGTTGGACAAATAATTCTGATTTATATTCAACAAGAGTAGTAAAAAGATTTTATAGAGGAGACAGCCAGAGTGATATTTTCCTATAAATCACAATGATTTTTACTGCCACAAGATCCCACGGCTCAACTTCAAATACAACTGAGCTGTAAACTGCATGGCTGAAACTGCATTCCTTGTGGATGAGAAGCATGTTTCCCTTTCTCAGTGAGTGACTCCACATTCCTATCAGTGTCTAGCAGATAATAACAATATCCAAACAAAAGCAGTTTTTAGAGCTGGTAGAGCAGTGATGGGAAAACATGTTCAAAGTGGTGTCACTCCATAGCATATCATTCTTCTGGAAAAAAAAAAAAAAAGAGAGAGATAAGGAAGGTGCATACCAGACAGTAAGTTTTTTCTGTCATGTTTCTGTTTGTTCTCTTCTGGGATATATTTTCCTGCTGATAGAATATGGAAGAATATGACTAGAACCAGAGCAGTATTTAACTGACCTGGGACACAGCACTCCTGAACTTTTATATAACCCACAGGGCACCTGAATCAGGTAAAGGGAACTGGGAAATACCTGTATTCACTCCTTAACCTAACAAAGGGAATTCCATCAAGGACAGTTGAAATTCAGATAACACCAACCTCTTATATACAATTAGGCATGTATTCCCCAAGGAATGCTGACATTTCTTCCACAGTTCTTTCATTTTCTCACTTGAGAACCATACTCACCAAAGCCAGGTGCCTGAAGCAGGGCCAAGGGTGCAGTGTTGTGATCTGATTCTGGATTAGATTTAGGCAAAGATCCATGCATCTCCTAGGCTCAGGATATGCTCTTGCTCTTCCAATGCCTCACTGAGAGCTGAGATGAACATGCACCCAAAACAGAACCTGAAAATTATTTTACTGCAGACCATCACATACCCTTTATTTCCTAACCCCAGACATCATCTCAGCTCAGGTGGCAAGGGTTCCTGCTCTCAGATTCTCAGGACTCCAACTCACATGTGAAGCCTTGTGTTCAACCTGGCCATGACTGCTCTGTGCCAGGATGAGGCTGGGTACACATCCTTAGCTCTGCCTCTCTTGTAGGATGTGGAAACCAAAATGCCCACACTCTCCCTCACACCAGGAGTCCAGAGCAGCCTCACCCCAGAGCTGCAGGCAAACACAGTTTTGTCACTGATCTCCCCCTCTTGCTCCTTTTCTTCAAGCCACAGCTTTGGGGACAGCTGGGCTCATGGATCATTTGCTAAGTGGCATGGTCAAGTGAAAATGTGAATATAAAACCACAAATATAAGAAGGCACAGAATATTTTCTAGCGAGAGTACAAAAGCCACTTACATGGTTGGTGGTGTGTGGATCACGATTATCCTTAATTTAAACCCAGGGAATGGCAGTCCTGAATCTCCCCTTCACAGCACACTTTTCATCTCAGCCTCTCTCCAGAGCAGCAGCAGATAAAAATGGGATTTGTGTGGGAGTGCAAGCCCTGGATCCTCTGAAAACCTCTGTGTGAATGAAAGAAAGTTCAGATTTAAATCTCTTGTCACAGACAATTTTGGGGTGGGGAGGAAATGCACTTACACCAGTATGCTAATAAAAATATATCAGCTGTAAACTGCTGGCATATGCAGAAAGTTGTTCTTCCACAGCTCTTTAAAAGAAAGAACCATTTCCCTAGCTCAGGCCACAATTATCATCACTAAATATTAGCAGGGATAAAAGGCTTTTTATAATTTGCACCTCAGTATGAAATAATACTCTCCTTTCTCTTTTAAAAGAGTTTATTTTCCACTTCTATGACTATAAATGCATCCCAATCAGGAAAACCTTGCAGATTAAGCTACTCTTTGTGGGGGCCAAGAAAAGAAACTTCGTTACCTTAGAGCTATGGACAGTGGGCTTGCAGCACCTCAGTCAGCTGTGGGGCATGCACTGAGCTTTCCATGCAGCCATGATATTGCTGTGTGCTTTGAAAAAAAGCAAGTTATAAATTATTAATTATGGTGGCCATAGAGGAATGTGAAAAGGTTCAGGTTCAGCTTGCCAAAGAGTGGTCAGCTCTCACCCCTCAGACCAGCACCACACAGTGCTCAGTCAGCTTTCCCTCCACGTGGCTATTTGGGACATAAGATCAGTAGAAAATAATGGCCCTGTGCAGCTTAAAAAGACCACAATGAAATCAGTGGACTACACTGTATTGCCCTTATCTCCACTTGCCAAAGCCAACCTTTCTTGAGGGTCTTTGTAATCCAGAGGGCCAAATTAAGATGGCCAGAAACGGCCTGGAGGAGTCAGTGCTGTGACAGAGCCTTGTGTGTACCCAGCCCCTTCCCCCACGGGTGAAACCTTGGCTTCCCTCGAGTCCCATTGATTTCAGAGAATTCCCTGGCAGCCATTCCCACAGTGCACATCACAATCTGTTTGCCCTTTCCTGATGAAAGGCTGGGATTTTGAAGGCAGGTCCTCCTTTCCCATGGGCTGTGGAATGCAAGTCTGGGCAGCACGTGCCCAGCAGCTTCAGCAGGTCAGGGTCAGGCTTGGCCTGGACAGCTACAGAAACTCAGTGTGCTCTTCATTGCATAGAGCAGCCAATGCAATCAGCAGCTTTGCACTTGTTTGGGGGATTTTTCCTGACTTTGAAACACCAGGAAGTAAAGAATATGCTCTGAAGTCAGCACATTTTGGAGGCACTGCACCTAAGAAGTGAAAAAACTTGAATTGTTCTTATGTTGAAACTGTCATGATAGTGTTACAGCTACTGATTTTTTTCTTGACATCCTCAAGCGGTTCTGATTAAATACATTTTGATCAAATTAATTTTCTTTCCTTTACCCTCCACCACCTACAAAGGCAGCAAAAGTCAGGCCAGCATTAGGATACTGCACAGTGAGTTGTGGCAGCAGGATAAATGTTCTGTTAGCCCTCACATCATCTGGAAGCAAAGCAGTGTGGTTTGGCCATTGCTGTATTTGCCATTCTCTAGGTTAGTTGATGCAGAGCAAGACTTCTATTTGGATCAGCAAATAGAAGTGTGGGTTAAAGAAAAGAAAAATGAAAATTCGCATTTGCACTTCTGGTAGACAGCCATCTGAACTGGTTTGTCATATGGGTCTGAGGAATGGGAAACAGTGTGAATATAAAACTGGAAAAGAAACATCAGTAGCAAACAAGATAAAATCATTAGACCAAGAATCAAAACCTGTGGTATTCCACCTGGGGCCTGATTTGTCTTTTGAGAGTTTCAGATTGTCACCTCATGAGCTGCTCTTCTACAGTGGGGAAGATGGAGACAGAAATAATTTTATGAGTTTGAGATGTATTGTATATTTTGGCAGCCCCAACACAAGAGGTTGGCACTCAGGAGTGAGTGCAGCTGAATTTAGAGATGGTAAATGCAGGAGGGGCTGAGGGAGCTGGGATGGTTCAGTCTGGAGAAGGGATAGGGAGCCAGGTTCTGCACTGCTGTGCCCCGTGGGTGGATGAGAGACTCTGGGCAGAGGCTGAAGGAGGAGAGGTTCAGAATTTCCCTCTGGGATTTCCCCCTGAGGGCAGTCAGGCACTGGAGCAGGTGACCCAGAGGCTGTGTGACTCCATCCTGGGGGTGGGGAGTCAACCCCAACCAGGCTTGCTCAAAGCCTGCAGCAATCTGGCCCAACCCTCCTGCTTTGAGCAGGAGATTGGCACAGAGACATCCTAAATTCCCTTCCAACAGGAGCTTTTCTGTGAGCCAATGATTTATTATATTTTTCCCAAACTGTACATATAAGAAAGCATATTTTGCCTAATCTTTTTTAACTCTATTTCATCTAATGTGCCCAGCAAATTCCTTCCTCCAACTGTGAACTTTGCTGATAAGCATGTCATTTACTATGGTGAGTTTTTATGATTTGGCACCTCTTTCCCAAAAACCATTCACAAGTCATTTTATATCAAAGCAGGCAATCATACACAGTCATTTCAAATGGAAACCACAGGTCATGATGAACTGGACAATTCTCTGATTTTTTGTGAATGAGAAATGGAGATTTAAATAGTCACCACCAAGAATTTTGTCTTCACATTCAATTAATCAGCACTCCTGTTTTTCTCTTTTATTGAGTATAGCTTACTTGTCTGTCTCAAAGAGTCTAACTTTTTAAAGACCAGTGGACAATTTATGACTAGAAATATGGGCAAGCACACTGATGCCAAGAAATGCTCTCAAAGTATTAAGCTGTTCTGAATAATATTTCAGAATAAGTGAAGCTGCTGTTTCCATGTCCCTGAGACAGCAAAGCCAGAAATATTTGGAAGCTGTTTTGACATTCTTGAACATACCATTAAGCAACAATAAAAGAGGTTGTCATAGCTGCTGTGTCATAATGGAATGAGTTTGTCTCTCTTCAAACTGGTGGTGGCATTTTGCTAGTCAGAACATCAGGAAAAAATGTTAAAATCAGAGCTGGGAAAAAAAATATTCACAGGACAGTATAAATCACTATTGTTTTATATTAATTCAAGACTTAGTCCTTTTTTCTTTCAATCTTCTGATCCTTCTTTGAATAAAAACCAGGGATGTCAAGTCTAAACCAACCAAGAGTAGTCACATAGATAAAAGAAAATATTTGTAGTTATTATTTCTATGCTTTGTACAGCTTGTCAAGAGAAAGTTGGTAAAGCAAAGTTTGGTTTCAGTACTTTGCAATTGAGTTTACATCCTGAGCATTACCTGCTGTTTCCAGGCGCCACCAGAAGCACCTCACATGCATTGGCCTTAAATTGCATGTACTGTGTCCCAGTCTCTTTACAGATTAAACAAATCTAGATATTAAATACCAGAACTAAAATATAAACATGTAGTAGGGAATGATTTTATTAAATTATTGATATAATGTTGTTTAGCACTGGGTTTTTCATTAGGACTGGCTAAAAATGACAAATTATAATAAATTAAAAGCTAATCCCGAAAACAAGATTATGTCTGATATTTACTAAGTTGTGATATGGAAGCAGCCACAAATATGCATCCTTAGCATCTTTGATTCCACTTATCTACAACACTAAGATGTTTATTTCAGTGCCAGGATTTCTTTGTCATCATCCTATAACCAAAGTGGAATGAAACTTTTGCAGAAGTTACTGTGCACTGAAGGCAGCACCTTTCCAGAAACAGGTTTTTCAGGAAAACAACATCTGCTACAAATAATATTCCTGCACACCTGTAAGTACAGCTCTTACTAGAGAGGTGTCTGACAGACAGGACAGAAATAGGTACAAGATTTATCTGTTAGTTATACCACAAGACAGGTTTTAATACATTATATATAAAACAAGTGAGAAAACTCTAAGATAGAGATCAAGCTGAGGTATTAGGCTTTCCAAGTTCTTAGTAATGTATAATATATAATCTATGCGCTCTCTGAGTTGTACAAACACAACAAAATAGTCCCTGTCCTGATCACTTCTGCTTGTGGATGGATCATAGGAAGCAGTGAGCAGAAACATCCTTTGGATTCAATGAGCCTGTTGATGTGGTGAGAATTCTCATAAATATGCCCTCAGATGGGCATTGGCTCTGTCATCTGTCACAATACTGAGTGCAGACAAGCCTAGCATGAAATTCTTCAAAAGAATTTGGGGTTTGATCTTTGCTTTCATCCAACACTGAGTAAGATCTACAGCATTTACAGCATTGAGGAGGAAGTTATTCAACAGGCAACAACAAAGTTATTCAACTTTGGCCAAGACTAGGGAGAGAAGCAGAGGCTGCAGAAGCTGAGAGCAAGGGCTTGAGTCCTGAGGGAGAGGCAGCCATGGCAACTGCAGGTGTGACAGCTGGAGGCTCAGTATTGGGGACAGTGTCATGTCCTCTTGAGAATAAGCAGAAAGTACAATATTTAATAATTTCATCTTATGTTTTAAAGTCTCTCTGCCACAGAGCATATTTGCAGCAAATATCAGTTGTTTACACCTCAGTCCTAAGAAAAATAAATATCTCTCAACTTCTATTTTCTTGGACTCTCACTGCAGTGATGTTACAGATCCTCTCTACTTTGGCCTTTGGGCATTAAAAGTGTTAGAAAAATATGCAACAACCTAATTTTTATCCTCATTTGGTTTCTCTGTATTTCCCCACTTTCTCTTGTATTTCTGCATCTAACCAGCCACAACTGTTACAGAATTTATTGCAGAGAATTTCTTTCTGTGGTTACAACTTAAAAAAATGATCAAGCTGGAAGGCAGGGTCGGTCTGGGCACACGAATGAAAAGAGGAGAAAAATACCTGTTATGACTTGTTTCCAAACACCACCACAGACTGCAGTTTCACTGTTTACTCAGGCAATCTGCCCAAATACTTCACCAACATTCCTGCTAAAAAGTTTGTGTCAATGTTAAGCCAGAACCTTTCATGCTGATTTAGGCTGATCATTTCTTGCCCTATTCACTACAGATTCTAACTTACACTTTGGAATTACTTATATATATATGGAACTCTTACATACTCTTACATGGAAGGCTGTTATCCTGCCTCCATCCTCCTTGTCTGTCTCCAGTTAATGAATCCCAAAGAAGTTCTCCTATCCCCATACATCTTTGTTTGTAGTCCTCTGATAAATCCTTGCTCTTGTAAACTTCTTCCAGTTCCCCATACATTGCTGCAAAGGCCAGACCAGACACAAAGCCAGCTCCAGACACTGTCTGCCCCTTGTGAACAGAGTACCTGGATTACTGGATCATGGAGGCCACACTCTTATTTGTACATCTTAGTTGAAGTTGCCTTCTCCCAGTATTGTGGCACTTTTGGATCATGTTCTTTTTGAATATCTTTTTTTTTCTTTTTTCTTTTCTTTTTTTTTTCTTTTTTTTTCTTTTTTTAACATCAGCCTCCAATCCAGTTTTTCTTATCCTAGATTCAGACAATCAGTTGTTCCTGGTACTGTTACAGTACAACTTTGAACAATCACTTGGATGATTTCTCCAATCTTTCACAATTTCTTTGAATCTTTACTTGAAGCCTTTTTTTTCCTGAAGTCTCTTCCAGCTGCTTATCTATGGCAAGCTTAATACTATGGTTCTCTGCTTTATCAGTGTAATTTATTCTGGTATTAAAGATTTCACTCAACATATTGATACCTTCTCTTTGGCTTCCAGTGCTGTCCTATATGTGGGCATAACAGTTTCAGCAAGATTACATCTTCCTCTCATTGTCTCAAAGTTAGCCTACGTTATCTTTTGCTTCACTCATCTAGAATGAGTTTTTCATTGTACAAGGAAATTTGATGAGCTTGATATGAACCTTCCTTGGAAAAACATATTGCTCATACTTGTGTTATCTTCCAATGCCTACAGATGGTTTCTTTAATGATTGCTTTGGTCTAGAACACTTTAGCTTAACTAGAATTTCCCAGCTCTTTACTTTCCAACGTAAGTGCTGTATTTGCTGTTTTCATACACCCAGCATCAAACTTGAGCTCTACAAATTCTCAGAGAGTGTTTAATATTTTCTGAGCTTTCTTCATCAAGTTCTTTAGGCACTTATGGATGACTTTTCTCAAGTTCAAATTATTTAAAACACCCAGCTCACCTAAGGGTGCTCTAATTTATTTTACTTTTGCTCTAGATTAAGACCTTACCTAGTATTGGATTGGTTGCCAACTAATTACTTTTAAATTATTGTGGATGCAGAAAACACTTGTATCTTCTGGGTAACATCTTTTGCTGGCTCTCCTCCCCAGGGAACGGCACTCTGGAAATGACATTGTGCTTCCTGTTAGTGTATACATATCTAAGTTAATATCAATCACTTAATAAAATCAGTAATAATTAATAAAAGAATAATAGAACTTTAATAATATTAACTTAGAAGAAAGAGAATATCAGCTAATTACTCTGCTGTCCCTAGCCAAGTGCTAGTGCTGTTGATTTACAATTAATTTTCAGCCAATCCAATTTCTATCTGATTTTCTATGTGCTTCCTTCTAGAATTAAATGCCAGTGTAATGCTAAACATGTGACCAGAAGTCCTTTAAACTTCTTACCCTTTCACCACTCTTGGACCAATTATGCTTGTTCCTTTGGAGTATTTTCTTTCAAGACTTCTTTTATGTCCTTAAGTCCCTTTACTTTGGATTACATATTTATGAAATCTTACCTACAAACCCTGAGTTTACTGATTCCTGCTCTCAGGAAGCCTCTCCTTTTCCTAAGCACAGGGAAGGCACCAGCTCCTTGCCATGCTGGTTGCCTTTCTCCTTCACAGTCATAACCAGCTCCTCCCTTTTTGATTACAATCACAACAAGAACGGCATCTCCTATTAAATTAATTCATTTATTTTATTTAATTCAGTATTTAAGCAAATACTTAAATACTTTCTGTCATAAGAACCTATTTTTTGAAACAGTTGTTAACTCTGGATATCATAAAGTTCCTTTTAACTCTTTTCTATAGGACTATTAGAGGGAATGTCTAGTCTGGTTATCTATACACTCTACATTGTGTACTAAAATGTCAGACCTTTGCTATGGTCCTATTTTAAAGATTTCCATTAAAATTGTATAATCTAGTTCTTCAGGCATGAGAAACAGTTTTATTTCCACAGTGTTTGACTTTCAGAGGCCTTTAAAACATTTTGGCAATTGGAACAATCATTACAGATTGGAAGTCTGTTGAAAAGATACCTTGGAGACTTTTGGCTTTACTTTGCATTCTTACAGAAAGAAATCATTCAGAAGAAAAAAAAGGAAAAGAAAAAAGAAACTTTACTGCCCTGCTGAGAGTTACTTTACCTATTTTTCCCCGGACCAGGCCTCCTGTTGGAAGAGCATTGCAATGGATACCTGGACTTCAATGTCATCACAAGCAGAAAATAGATTTTGATGTTTCTTGTCAGAGCCCTGTTTTTTTTTTTTCTTTTGCCACCTTCTGCTAATGCCACAATAGAAAGATCCCATGCTCAGAACCTTTGGACACAGAGAGGTCTGTGAAGGGCTTTCTCATTTAATTGAGGTCATTCTGCTAGGGAAAACATGGAATTGGCACCAGGTTAATATGGAAGTCCCAGCAGATTGAAATGATCCAGAGCTCAAATCCTTGAATCTCCAGAGCTACCTTGGAGAGGCACAGGTCTGTGCAGCCCTGTAAAGTGTGATGTCACATACCTCTGTACCACCACCCTCCCTCCACAGGGAAAAGAGTAACTGCTTGATTTCCTACCTGAACTTACTGAGTAACTTCTCCACGAGCAACCATCATCTTCATGTTTTGCTTAATTTGCTATTTCATATAACCCTGGGACATCTGCCAGCTTTACCCCTCTCTCCCTTTCCTTCACTGACACCAGACACCTTTGGAAGGCCACCAACTTGGACCAAGAATTGTATAATGACTAATCTGAAAAGCAATGGGGAGCAGCAAATTTCCAGTTTCTTGCACCATATTGTGGGACTGTCCTCAGGAGGAACAATATTGTCCACAAGTTTTATACCTTTTTATCTGTAAGATCCTAATTGCTTTATTTTGGTGAGTATCATCATTAGTATGAGGATTGTAGGACCTCAGAATGCCAAGTTTTTAAGTGATTTGCTTAAAAAGAAGTCTGGAAAAGTCAGGGTTTTCCCCTTGGTCTAATAGTTGTGCTTCATGCACGTGCCTCCTACCTGCTGTTATTTAATACCCTAGAGAACAAGCCTGCCCCAAATCTGCTGATTTTGATGGAATTTTTCTCTATTAACATCACTGGGTACTGGATACGACTCAGAGTGGGTGTGGAGACAGGACTGCTATGAAGCAGAAAAAGCAGAAAGTTAAAGAATTTGGGAATGCACTATTTTTGAATGAAATATGAAATGTAGGAAATATTAGTTAAGAAAGAGAGCAGAAAAGGAAAAAGAAAAGAAACATGAAGAAATGTCCTGAAGTTAATCAAATAATTACAAAATTACTGAATTCTGAGAAGTAAAAAAACTGATGAAGAGACATATAGTCCTAATGTCCTAATTGCCTTAAATGATTTCTTTAAGAAATATAGCTACAGACTATGAACTCTCCATGGTTGCTGGGAGGAGAGGCTGATTTTCCCCAGATGAATAGATGAACTGGGCTTGCCATCTGTCAGGTAAGAATGAGCATCAAAGCCCAGTCCAGTCATTATTTATAAATGTTTTGGGATGTTTTTGTATTAATTCTATGACCTTCCTACGGAAAATGGATTGAGTTTTGCAAAATATGTAGGTCTCTATTTTGCTGACTTTTATATGGAAAACTCAGACAGCTGCATCCCAATATTTGGCATCTCCATCTCTTTCCCTCATCTACACTTCAGTGGTTTGGCTCACATGGAAGCAAGTCAGCCAAGGATATGCTCAATGGAGCCCTGAGCTGGAGTTAGTTTTCATGCTGACTCTAAGAAAGGATTTCCCAACTGCACCCACAAGTAAAACAACTGATGAACTAGGTTAATTCCCCTCACTACCCTTCATTTTGTCCTCCCTTATTTTTAAGCTCCTTACTTTCCTCCTTTGCCTTCCTCTAGGCTCAAGTGTTTCATTCTTTTGTTTTCAAAAAGGCTTTTCTCTCCCTCAAGTGCAGAGATCTCCTTGTTAATGTGGGTGATCAGTTAAGTTCCACAGGTCGGGCTAATTCTGGATGTATTGGCTGAGGCACTCACACTGAAGCTGGGAACAGGATCAGTACTCACTTCACTGGGGGAAGCATTAAATCCTAGGGACAGCTATAGAGGATTTCCATATCTAAAATTTTCCAGTTACTTTGAAACTTAAAATGAGGTTTGGATAACCAAAACATTCACAGTAAGATATAAAAATACTTTATCCATTCCATCCTCCCCCCCCAGATTACTTGAGTAGAAGTACTCTGAGAAAAATGTCAGCTTGGGTAAAGTTAAAATCTTAAAAGGACAAAGAACAAAATAGGTTGTGAAAAATTTTGCTTGAAAACCTTGCAACCTGCAGCTTAAAACCACTGGTCTTTAAAGCAGACTGTTCTGGGTTTTTGAAACCATATGGGAAAAAAATGGAAATTAATATTAAAAATAAAATATTTTTCCCAATCACTGCATATTACTGAAACAATGTTAATCATGGTTTTGCTGTTGGAATTGTTAAAAATTAGCAGCTGTTATAAAATGGGATACTTTGAAGCTAATTCAATTTTAAGTCATAGAATAATATTGTAGAATCACATAATGGTTTGGGTTGGAAGGGATCTTAAAAATCATCTATTTCCAATCCTACTACAACAGCTTCATCAAGGTCATGCTACTTGAAATGCAGGTTCTTTAATTTCACAGAAAAAATTTCTCTTGTATGAAATCAAGCATTGGCATTTTTAAAAGCCACCAAATATTCAAGCCATCACATGCTTTGTGTGAGAAAAAAGCATATTTTTGCTTGCAGAAAAAAACCCCAAACCACAATGGTTTTGGGCTCTGCTCAATGCAGAATCAAAACTGAGCTGAGAGAATAAAACCAAGCCAATGATCAAAGTGCACAACATTATAATTTAAAAATCCCTTCAACAAAAGAACATTTATGGGAAATCATTTCTCTTGTTCCTGGGATTCCTAGGCAGCTGGGCAGCCAGGGCACTCTCCCCTCTGGGGCAATGGAAATGCTCAGGTGGATCTTGTTCTGGATCATTGTGTATGTGTAAACAATTCCACACAGCATTGGTGACTTAACCCATTCTTCTAGATCTGGGGAGATGCAGGCAGGTGACCAATGTTTCTGCCCTCAAACCTAGCCCAGGTTTGCCACTCTGGGCCTCATATTCCATCATATTATAACAAAGACAAGCAAAATATGATGTGGGTTTTTTATATGACATTTAAATGCAGAGAAATTATCTAAAGTACAAGAGATATGAGTACACTTTGAAGTAGAATTGTGACACTTATCTCAATATAGGGAGGGCTTTGATTCAGTAAATCAACTGAACCTTACCCACAAACCTTATATTGTTACATTGAGTGTGTGTTCTAGGACTAGAAATGTGTATTCTCCAGTGGCTTCTCTTTGTCTCCAAGGGCAAGTTTGTCTTGTTCAGTGATGAAACATGGCATGTTTACTAAACAAAAGGCATCTTTCCAGTAGAGTGAACTGTTGAAATCCAGACAGGTATTTCAGGTTTTGCCTGCACTGCTTTCTTCCCTGACAGTTTTGTCTCTTCTAATTGTTTCTTTGACATATTCAAAGCTTCCTTTCTAGGTACTGCAGACCAAGATGAACCAAGAAGGGCTCTAATTGGCAAAATCTGACAGTAAGAAAAATCTCCCTAAATTGATCAACAGGTGTTATAGCAGATTAAGACTCCTGCTAGTGGGTTGCTCAATTAAACTGTGGATCTTTGAAGCCTGTGAACCTTGTCAACTTTTCACCCAGACCACAGTACAGAAATATCTGGATGAAATGGCATTGAGCTTACTCACTATGAAAATACACAGTTGAACACTCACATACCTTAACCTCTCAGGGAAGCTGTTTTCCATTCCTTCTGCTAGACAGACTCCTTACTGATTGATGGCATGTTTCTCCATTCATATTTAACATGTTCATAAGTGCTTTGACACCTTGTTTCCAAAGATTTTAATAAAAAGAGTATGCAGAGAACCCATGAGATGAGCTTCTCCACCTTCCTTAATTATAAGTAATAATTGGAATGTTCCTGAAAAATCACTGGATCAAAGCAGCACAGAACTTGCCCTGCTGCTCAGCCTCAGCTGTCAGCTGCCCCCTGCTCCTCTGATCCATCTCTGCCACTGCTGCTCACAACACCATTTATTGTAACAGTGGCTGTGATATTGTGATCTCTTGTTCCATGGATGATGAAGATTTTTCTATTTCATAAAATAATGTATTTCCTTGTAATTATTATTATCAACTCAGACCACCAAACAACCAAAATTTAGTTTTGATTCACATTTGCTAATCATACATTAAAAAGTTAATGTGTATATTTTTGTCTCAAGCATTAAGAGCATAAAAATAACTACACATTTTCCTTATAAATTGTTGCTCCATTAAGACTTTTTACAAGTTATCCATTTAATTGCCAATACAATCCTTATTTACTAAAAAGACATTTTAGTTATTAATTTGCTTGTTACTTTTTAAATGTAAAATTTACATCATTGAGGCTACCAATTTTTAAACAACCTAGCATCTTTCCACTGATTTACTGGAATTAGTGCTATCTCTGCAGTAAATGTTTTAGAGTTTAGTTGACCACTTTTTACCAGTTTGGATGTTTTTAACAAAAATAATTGTCTTATAATGCTACCAGTTTCTTCTGTTCACAAGAAAGGTTTTGTAAGTTTAATTAGATTTTGCATTTTAAACTGTCACTCTTACATATATGTTAAATGTCCTGAATTATGCTAACAGGAGATGTAATTAAATTACTCAAATGAAAACATTTTAATTCATAAAAATTGAATCAGAGTAGAAAAGCAGGAAAACATATTATGCAGGGAAGAAGGCATATTTTGTCAAAAAAAGGAAAAGAAAATAGATCATCTACTCAACAAAGAACTCAATTTGTTTATAAGAAGGTGATATTGCTGAGACAATGTTTGGATGAACAGTATTTGGATGATGAAGTAAACACATTTTTTAATCTTATGCTGTGAAACCCAGAGTGATGAACAGAACAGTTTAAAAATGCCTTGTCAAAAGTGTTTAGCATGATGAACTTCTGTTTCATCTTCCACTAATATGATGAAATAAGCTTCTTAATTTTATTGAAGTCAAAGATATCAGGATCAGAGATTGTATCTTTTTCTGTATCTGTATTGTGCCTACCACAGAGTATTCTAGGAAGCTACAATATTATCTATTACAAAACATATAATTATTAGTTAATAATTTTTATATATACACCATATCATTGAATTACTTCTGTCAAGGACTAAGGTTTAAAATCAGCTTTATTGAACTTATTAAGATCCCTGCATTAACCTCCAGTTTCATCATTGCTGTTTCTGGAGATAAGGTTAGAATTCCATAGCAACTAATTAAAAAGTTGCATTATTAATATAGTAGATGTCTCTTTTTCTTCTTGTATTTCTCTAGCTTTTCTTTTCCTTTTTATTTTTCTAGTTTGTTCCTGACCTCCTTTCATTTCTTTTTCCAGTTTATAAATTTTTCCTCTCTTCTTGGCAAGTGGAACAAACTTGTGGCCTGGAGACTTTAAATCATACTCTGTAGCCATGGATTTCACATACCTACCCTCTGTCTGCACGGCATTTCAACTGAAAAACTACACTGAAGAAAATATATCTGGAAATTTTTATGAACTAAAAGAACTTTACAGCCATTTCTAATTGCCTGGCACTGGTACTGAAGGATGAATGGGTGTCAGCAGGCAGGACACACCAACAAACCTCTGCCAGCCCTGTTAACACCTGTATGAGCCACTGCAGAGGTTCAGGAGCAGAGCAATCAGGCAAAAAGAAACAGATCAGAGCACAGCTCTGCTTTGCTTTACTATCCACCCTTTTTTATATGACTGTGGAACAGAGGGAGGGAAAGCAGCCTGAAAGAAAATGCTTTCCCTTTCATTAAACAAACCACTGAATGGCCATTCCTTCCTTCCTTCCTTCCTTCCTTCCTTCCTTCCTTCCTTCCTTCCTTCCTTCCTTCCTTCCTTCCTTCCTTCCTTCCTTCCTTCCTTCCTTCCTTCCTTCCTTCCTTCCTTCCTTCCTTCCCAGCATGCTGGTGCTACACCACAGATCACTCACCAGTAGGAGCTGCAGTTGCTTCACATCATCCATTAGTGGATCTGGAGTTCCACATTTCTGTAAAAGAAATCTACATCCAGGTGATGGCTGCATCCCTATGGATTGAGTAATGAAATACTATTTCATTGTGACACTGCAGTGGTAAGAAAAGCAGTCCCTGACAATCTGATTTGATATATAGGGTATGATTTTCCATTTTTAGATTTTATGACCCCCATCTACACTTTAGAATTCCTAATTTCTTCCAACAAAACTGCCACAGGATGTCCAGTACAGTACTTGTCATGATCAAAGATCTTCAACCCAATCCTGCCTATTAGAGATGTATGAAGACATCAAATTACTGTCCTGCTAATATTTATTTGGAGATTTCCTCCTTTCTTTGGCTTTCATATTAGATTTCATGACAATCTAGGCACTAAACAGCCAGTCACTGAAATTCACAGTGAGACCCTTGTTCTGCAGGTTTTGAAGCATTGTTCACACATCACCACAGAGGTTTTAGATTTTTGTATTTTGCAGGACTAGTCAAGACACCTCCACAATGTGGCAGAAGGATACAATTATATTGCAAATGCCCATGAGTACAGATGTAAATGAATACTAATGCAGGGTGCTCCAGAAGCAGGAGGTAATATTAATGTCAGTAATGAAGTCATTTACTACACAATCAGGAATACTTTCAATCTACTTCCTCAGCTGTATGGACTCAGAAGATAATGGCTGATCACACTTCCTGAACATTACAAAGTTTATATCCACTAATAATCTAGAAAACTTAACATTCATATTTGCTTACTATTTGCTTTAATTTACATCTTTGTGCAAACTAGCTCATTAAACAAATGGGATGATGCCTAAATTCAGAAGAATCTTACTGCATGTTCCTCTGCAGAAATGTTGAGGTTGTGTTGTTCCAAGTGAGATTGTCACTCTGTTGGGATATCAGTTTCTTTCAAGGCTAGAAGAAGTAGTTTAATTTCACAGACCCAGCATTACGTACCAGATCAGGGGGCTATCACCTCTCCAGTCCTTTCACCTTGGTAAATTCCTCCAGTGCTCTCTCCAGCTTTGTCAGAAGCAGCAATTTGAGGTTAGAAACATTGCCCTGTTCTTGTCACACCACCTCTACAACTGAACTAATAAAAGAAGCAGCTGGGTTGTATTTTTTCCCTGGTAGCCACACCACCCTCTTTGCTCCCCAGCTGAACAAGCTGCAGTGCTGTATGGTACACAGTGTCAGCTTGAGCCCTGCCCAGAACAGCTGCTTCCCTTCCCAATGGGGCAGGACCACTTTTATTCCAGGACATCCTGCATCTCTCCTAAATCTCTTTGAAAGAAGGCTAAAAACTCATCTCAAATTTTACCCACAGATTTCTCTACCTTCTTTTTGTTCCTGGTAACTTTCACAGAGCCAACAAGTGCCATGCTAACTTCAGTGAATAGCTCCACTGAGTTTATTTTCAACTTAGAAGTACATGCATCATATGTTAACAAGGAAAAAGAATGAGAGGGGGAAAATGTTAGTAGAATTCATATTCATGTTTCATTTCCACTAAAGAGAAAACAGAGGGAGTCTGCCCTGGAAGCCTTTTAGGACCAAAACAGAAACATGGGAAGAGAGCATGAACTGTGTTAAAGCACTCTCCATGAGCATGCCCCTGAATTTGATTTAGAAAAAACGGTATGCTGATCTAAATAGACTTTTTCTCCTATAGGGAAATCAGTAAGAAAGCCTGGATAGAATTTAGAGAAACACAGGAAAAGGCCTAGAGATAATTGACAAGAAATATTGAAAGTATTAAATTATTTGAGCTTGGCTAAAGAATGACACAATTATATTTTCAGTTCACAAGCATTTTTAAACTTTATTTTTAAATGCTGTTTTCACGATGAGGTGAAGCTAATATGTGGACCACTCCTTTTAATACAGTATCTCCCTGGCAACCAGAGCAGCAAAAACAGAAAAGAGATTAAATGACCAATCATTCCTTCCATCTCTCATGTGTTCGATTTCTTTGCTGGATGGCTGATAAAGTGCTGGGACTCTGTGGCTCCTGTGGGTGAAACCCAGTGCAGTGTTTCCTTTGGCAGGACTCAGTGTGTGCAGTTAGATGTTATGCTGTGCTGCTATCACATGGCTGTCTGAAAGAGAAAAAACCTCTCTGGAGTGCCAGCAATAAAGGCTTGGCTATCACAGGGCCAACATTGCAGTATTTCCCTACAAGTATTTTTAAGCCCTAAGTTGCAAAAACATCAAGGAGATTTTGGGAAGATCAGACAACTGGTCCAGGAACTATGGAAGGGAACAGTTCCCTGGAAGGGCATCTAGCTTGCCAGCCCAAAATGAGTTACAGCAATACAGGAACTCAGAACAGATGATGGAGAATGTGCAAATGTGTTACTGACTGAGAAAAATGACAGATCCTCAAAATCATATATCTGAACTGAAATGTATGGTCTTCAAAATTATTCCAGCTAAAAGAAGGAACACCTTCTGCCAGGCATGTCCCTGATGCAACCCTCTTTGTGTGTACTCAGCATCCCTGCCCTTCTCAGTCTGAGACAGAGGGACTGTCAGACACTCTCCAGATCCCTCACAGTCTGCAGGGATCCCTCTGCCTCTGCAGGGAATGTATTGATCTTGCACTTCTCTGTCTTTTCTGGCTACTCACTTGCTCTATGAGCAGAAGCTAGTTTTAACCTTAAAAACTGAAATTATAGGAATTACTTCTGAGACTGCCTTTATACCCACAGTGCAAAGGAACAACAGAGACTATACAAACTGCTCAATCTACGAGGGTCAGGTTTATTTGTATTTCATTTATTTCCCTCACCTCACATTCTCAGAAGTTTAGAGTTTCTAATTCAGAGCTCTCCTAGTTCAAAAGCCTCTGGAGCTGCTCATTCTCAGGACAAGTTCTTTCTTATTCAGTTATGACCAAAGAAAACATGACTAAAGCATGCTGGAAAATAAAATTAAAACTATAAAACATGTTCTCAGCACTTATGGTCAGATTATTTAGCATTTGGCAGAGACCAATGAGGATATGGGAAACAGGCACAAAGAACAGCCCTAAATTTGGTAACAATAATTACTTGAAAATGTTTGGAACTCTCAATTAGCTGAATTAGGATCTCATCAGCCATATCCCTTTATGTCACACATGCTCTGAAAAATGGCTATTCTTTAGTGAAGGAAATCCCACTCAGCTGAACTAATTTTCTGATTGCAGAACACCCATTTTAGTACCATTAGGTTCTTCAGTCTGTCAGCATTTTTTCCTGCCTGTGCTCACACAGATAAGTCTTATTCTCAAAAGCAGTCCTTGAGGGAACTCTTTAACAGCTGTTTCATCCAGGAAACCCCACATGTTCCACATGTATCTCTTACTGAAGCTCTTGAAGGAGAAATTAGGTGACACATTCCTCAAGGACCTTGTTGGCCCTCTGAAATTGGTTTCACTCAGTGAATAAAGAAAGGAAAACTTCCCTGATTCTGTTTGTCCATTATGATCTCACCTGGTAAAATGGGCCCATCTTAGACCCTCAGTAATGTTAATCTGGTAATTTCAGAACAAAACATACATTTTGGGTTAAGAATTTTTAAAATCTATATAAATAAACAAATATAGACTATTTCATTTCTTTTGTAAATAACTATTAATGACCTTTTCCTGGCACAAATGTCATCCCTTTGGTTTCCCACAGAGTAGAAATTGTCACTACAGAAAGGGGGTACCTGTTCCTGAATATAAACACCTACTGCCATGCTGAACAGGAGCAGGCCTTCATACCAAAACAGCACCTAGCCTCAGGTTCCTTGTATAAAAACACCATTTTGGAGGGCTGTACCATAGCCCTTAAGTGACTTCAAGCACTTTGTTCACTCATCCCACTATTACCCAAATAATAATGCTTTATGGCCATAAGGGGACAGAGAATTCCAGGGGCATAAAAATCAAAAGCTAGTTAGTGTGTGCAGAGTATCTGCTCTAAAGAAGGACAGCTCTAACCATTGGGGACATGAGCCATTCCTACCTACTGTTCACACTATTTGTGCTATCTCTAACAGGACAGATACCATGTTTTGGCTTCTTGTCTTTCTTCTAAAAATCGCAGCCTGCACAAAATCACAGCACCTGCCATCTTCTGACTAAAAAGGAGAAAATTTCTTGCCATGCACTAAAGCATTTTGACATTAGGAGCAATTCTAAATGAGCAAATAATCATAGCTTTTTAAAAACATCTATGTTTCCTCCTATATTCCCCAAAGTAACAAAGCCATGTGTAAGAACTTCACCTGCTGATTGTGCTGGAAGTACTCCCAGCAGGCTTTATAACTGAAATAGCCACGGAGGAAAGAAACTTTTTTGGTGGAACATGCATTTAAGAAGAAACTGGAACTTTTCTACTGAATTTCTTTTGAGCATGTAGAACTGACTGACTCAGTGATGCAACTCCCCATCCCCACATAAGTACTCTGGTATTTTCAAAATAATGTTTTGATTTTTAATGCAATGTTATTTCATTCCAAAATTTTCTTCAATTGTATGTAAGATATTTAAAAATAATGCTCTAGACTATTTTACTTTCAACATTTTCCCTCAGATTTCTTATTTGCTAAAGCTGTTCTTTCTTTTATGGATGACACAGAAGGCATATCTCAAAAATGTAAAATCCAAGTCACTGTCATTCACACAATTCTTACTATTGCAAAACTCACAGTATCATAGCATAACTTCAGCAGAATTGTAGACCATGACACAAAATACTGGGAAAAAAAAAAACCAAAACCTAGTAGAATTCTTCCATTGGCAAAAGGATAATACATATTTAATCTCATCTCAAAAGCACAACCATGACTAAGTCTGTGGGAATAATTCTGATAATGACATTAAAAATAATTAGAACTTAATCCTACTTTAAATAATGTCCGGGTTAGCAGAAGTAATCACCGAATAAACCAGCTGCTTTCCTGGAATATCTGTCTCAGGTGAAGCAGGATGTCTTTTGAAGAGGGAAGACGCTGGGTGCAGTGCATGCCCTATGGGGAAAATTCACAGGCCTGGTTTATTCAGTGAGGACATCCCCGCCCGTATGGGTCCCAGTGCCAGCAGGACCTTTGGTGTCCCTGTCACAGCACCCAGGACTGGATCACCAGGGCTCGGCTCTGCTGTCCTTCAGCACCAGCAGCGGCAGCGCAGCCCGGGGCCAACGGGGAGCGGGGATGGAGAGGGCTGAGCCCGACACCTTCCCAGGGAGGGCCGGGCCAGGACGAGAACTTCCCTGCTTATCCCTGCCTTCTCCTGCCAAATCCTCACCCCCAGCCAGGAGGAGAACCTCCTGTGCTTACCCCTGCCTTCTCCTGCAAATCCACACCCCCGGCCAGGAGGAGAACCTCCTGTGCTTACCCCTGCCTTCTCCTGCCAAATCCACACTCCCGGCCAGGAGGAGAACCTCCTGTGCTTACCCCTGCCTTCTCCTGCAAATCCACACCCCCGGCCAAGAGGAGAACCTCCTGTGCTTATCCCTGCCTTCTCCTGCCAAATCCACACCCCCAGCCAGGAGGAGAACCTCCTGTGCTTATCCCTGCCTTCTCCTGCCAAATCCACACCCCCAGCCAGGAGGAGAACCTCCTGTGCTTATCCCTGCCTTCTCCTGCCAAATCCACACCCCCAGCCAGGAGGAGAACCTCCTGTGCTTATCCCTGCCTTCTCCTGCCAAATCCTCACCCCCAGCCAGGAGGAGAACCTCCTGTGCTTATCCCTGCCTTCTCCTGCCAAATCCACACCCGCACCAAGATGGGTGCTGTGGAACAAGCAACTTAGTCACACCCACACTGTGATAAAACTTGTTACTTGCTCAGTGACAAGGACATTTCCACATGTAGCTCATGTGCAATATTCATAACGCCAACAGATGTTAGGAATTTGCAGCTGTCAGCTGCGGCTGGAAAGGGATTGCTAAAAATCAAAACCTGCAATATTTTCTAGAAAAATACTGCCATTTATGAGGCAGACTACCAGAGAGAGCATTATTTATGAAACAATGCAAGACAAGTGCTGAATTATCCACCTTATGTTTGTATCAGTAAAACATGGTAGGACAGAAGAAGAAAGAAAATAATATGATGTTTATGACAATTTTACTCTAAAAATAGCATTGCCTGCCATACACAAAGAATGGAAGATAATTTTGTGGAGCTACATGTTGTGAAGCAGTGAATTTCACAGGCAGCTGACTTTAAAAAGAGGGATAGCACTATGAATGCTTGAAATTTTGTAATGCTTGATATATATCCTGACACCCATGGACAGTTATAGGATCAACCACCAGAAACCCTCTAATATTTGAACCAGTTTTATTTGTAACTCTGTTTCCAGTCTTTTAGATACAGCTTTTTCCAGCATTTTTTCCAGTGCAGAAAAACCTTTAAGTATATTCTTAATACTGGGATTCTGCTACTGGGCTCTGTTCCTGAATTTACACCTCTCAACAGTGTTCTCCAGCTGTGTTTCCCCACAGAGCAAAGAACAGAGTTTAATTTCTTTACATCTTAAGAGGGATTACTCTTTGCAACAGCTACAGCCAAGGTGGCAACCCAAATATTAACTTACTTAAGTGCAATTCTTTTAAAAAAGCAAATACAGAGAAACTAAAATATTTATTTGAACTTACTAATTTTGTATCACGAATAAATGCTATTCATTGCCAGCTGAGCCAGCATGAAAGCCCTCCACTGATCATTATTTTGCTCTATGAGAAGTAACAAAGGCTACTTTCATATGATAAGGACTGTATGGCACACTTTAAAAGTTATAAGACAAGTACAAACAAAAAGATTCACAGTTAGGAAAATAAACCAGCATCTGAGAACTGGTAGTTCAATGGACTCCAAATTATGCATGGAGGAAGTTAAATATCCAGGAAAATATATTTGGTCCTATTGTACTAAAATGTAGCATAATCTTGTTTTCATAACTGGTATTTCATAAACAAATAGAGTGTTCATAAACAAATACAGCTTTAATAAATCTATTAAACACATGTAAAAGAGGAGGGTTTTTTCCAAATTAAGTATGCTGGTACATATTTTTTTCATTTCTTTGACTTTTTCTGCAATGGTGAAACCTTATGTGGTGAAACATTTTTTTAGGCACCAGAAGATATTCAAGAGTGGTATGAAGTGATTTCATTGAAAGCTAAGGACACTTTCAGTGACTGTAATGATTACAGGCACTGAAAACCTCTGCAGGTTCACAAACAGTGAAATGGGCAAAACCAAGTCTTGTATGTGCCCTCTGGCTTACAGGCTTGCTTCTGCAAAAGCTACAGAAACAGCCCTGCTTCTTTTCAGCAAATCTTCATGCCTGGCCAAGAGCACTGGTTATTCTGTTCACAAGCAAGATGCTGTAAAAAGTGACTGCCTAAGTCAGAGATGAAGAAAAGAATCAAGGGGGGAAAAAATGACACAAGGAAGGCAAAATGGCCTGTTAGGCAGTGGATGACTTAAATAACCTCAAACTCATACCCAAGCTGCTAATAATGTTTGAACAATCCAATTTTCCCCTTGGCTGGTCATGCTGTTTGTCCCTGAGAAAATGAAGGGCCAGTACACATCCAGAGATTATGTGTTCCTGCACCAGAGAAGTCTGCTTTCCCCAGAATGCCAGGCTTTCCCAGAAACCCTGCTGTTGCCACTCAGCATCAAGAAAGCAATGGTCACTTTCATCCAAACCAAAACTTCTGTCTTGCTGTTTCTGGTGTTGTGCTTTGCTTTGGTATAGAGCTACGGTGGCCTTGTAAATTCATGAGTAGCACTTGTGTCATGTCTTAAACTTAAAAGACATCTTGTTTTCACTAGTGTGTCGACAAGTTTTGTTTACTTTTCAAATATTTTCTCTTTAACAAGCCATAACAGAATCCAGTGTATATTATCTGTCTCCGACAACTAAGGATAAAGAATTTCTGTATCCTAGCAAGGCCCAAGAGGGCCTGCCTTAGGCAGAAGGCAATTCCTGATGAGTAAAACCCATTAACAGATTTAGTCTCCCTTACACTTGGCCTTAAATCTGTCCTGCACTTGCTAAACTAACAGCACAGAGCACTGGAGCTACTTCTACAAAGCATTCCTGAGGCCAGGCCTGTTGGCTCTGTATCCCCTGCGGTTGCATACACGGTGTAGGCACTGAATAGTCTGTGACCACTCACACACACCGAGCTGCACAGAGCAGGGAGGACTCCCTATGCAGCATCTGTTTCCCATCAGCTGATCCACCTGCGCCTCTCCAGTAAAGAGCAGTGCCCGCGACACAAAACTGGAGAGTTCAATGCCCACCAAGCTCAAAACACTTCAAGGCCGGGGCCAGGAGCAGAATAGCCCCGAGAGGCGTTTGGCTTTGGGGTGGCTGGTCCCCAGCGCCAAGCACTGCCCGGCCAGGCTGGCGGTGCCAGAGACCGCGGAGCAGCCGCGGAGCCGCGAGGCAGCACCGAGCCCGCGGCGTGCGGCCCGGGGATGGACACTGCGGGCACAGGGACGGGAAAGGGCCCGTAGGGACCGGCAGAGGGCGGCAGCCCCCCCGGGGGTAGCACTGGGCCAGCCCTACCCCCGGGCAGGGGCCGGATCCGCTCCCCGCTCCGTGCACCGCCCCCGGCACAGGGGTCGCGCCCGGCGCCGGGCAGGGCAGGGCAGCGGCTCGGCGCCGCCGGGGCAGGTGGCGGAGGGAGCGGGGGGAGCGGAGGGCCCGGCCGGGCTCCAGCTCCCCGCCTCCGGCCCGCGGTGCCCGCCGTGCGGGGGTGGTGGCGGAGGGGGGTCCCCGACCGCCTCTATAAAAGCGGCTGCGATGGCTCTGCCGGCAGAGCCGAGCGGGCGGCGGGCAGGCGGCGGTCTGGACCATGGCGACGGGCGGCGGGCAGCACCTGCCCGTCCTGATGCTGCCGCTGCTGCTGCTGCTGCTGCTGCTCCGGCCGTGCGAGGCAAGTGCGGGGCGCCCGGCGGGGCCCGCGGCCGGGGGGAACGGGCGGCCGGTCCGGCCCCGTGACCCGGCCCCCGGGGCCGCTGTGTCCCCGCAGGTGAGCGGCCGGGAGCCGGCGTGTCCCCGTCCGTGCGGGCGCTGCCCGGCCGAGCCGCCGCGCTGCGCCCCGGGCGTGCCCGCCGTGCTGGACGGCTGCTCCTGCTGCCTGGTGTGCGCCCGGCAGCGCGGCGAGCCGTGCTCCGCGCTGCTGCCCTGCGACGAGAGCAGCGGCCTCTACTGCGACCGCGGCCCCGAGGACGGCGCGGCCGCCGGCATCTGCATGGGTAGGTGGCGGCGGGGCCGGGGCGTCCCCGTCTGTGGCCGGGACACCTTCCCCGGGACACCCTCCCCGGACGCCCGGCCCGCCGCGGGTGTCGCTGCCCCGCGGTTCTGTTCTCCCGGCCGCCCTCCGGCGAAGCGGCCGATCCTCAGCACCACCGGCGCTGCCCCGATGCTGCGGGAGGCGCCCGTGCGGCCGCCCAGGGGCTGGGAGGGCCGGGGACTGCCCCAGCGCCCTCTGCCTCTGCGAAATGCCTCCCCTTTTCCCACTAGTGCTGGAGGGGGACAACTGCGTGTTCGATGGGATGATTTATCGCAATGGGGAGACGTTCCAGCCCAGCTGCAAGTACCAGTGCACCTGCCGCGACGGCCAGATCGGCTGCCTGCCCCGCTGCAACCTGGACCTGCTGCTCCCCGGCCCCGACTGCCCCTTCCCCAGGAAAGTCGAAGTCCCTGGAGAGTGCTGTGAGAAGTGGGTCTGCGACCCTGATGATGAAGTGATTTTGGGAGGTTTTGCTATGGCTGGTGAGGAAACTAAAATTAGTTATTATAGTCATTGTGAGCAGGAGGTGATATCATTGTGAAAATATCCACAGGATTGCCAGATCTAAGGCACATTGCTTGTATGGTCGGGGTTTTTTCTGACATAGAGTGACCAGCATAGCAGTGGTTATGAATAAAGGCAGAGCTCATCAGGTAGTAGAAAGATTCAGAGGATGAATATGCATGGCAGTTTTAAAAGTTAATTAATGTAGTTGCCAATTTTTAAATTCCTGTTTATCTGGTACACATTAGTTCTGTGACCAGAAGAAAACAAGGACAAGGTCCTAATCCTCCAAACATTCCCATACCAAGGGAAAAAAACCCAACAAAATAAAGCTGCAGTCTTGCTAGTTGCTCTGCAAGAATATGTTACAACTTATATTGTTGCAATTTATCACATATACACTATGACAGTTTAGTCTACAAGAGACTTTCTTCCCACTGAATTCTGCAGCTCTTACAAGTGGTCAGCATGGTAGCTACAATGCCAGTGAATTCCAGCCTGTCTGTGATAGAGTGCTCACAGCATTAAAAACATTACAGAGTACTTGTAGAGGCAGTGGTTATAAACATGGTGAATGGATTTGTAAGAAACCCCAACCCATTCCAAAGTGCAGAACTCAGGCTTTAAAAAAAGCTAGGTAAAATTTTCCCGTTTTTCAGCTTTTCCCTATTTTCATTTTTTTGTACTGAATTATGTCTCCATCCCCTTTTAATTATACTCTAAATTCAACATGGATTTTCATAACTTTCTTCTGAGAGTGGAGGGCACTGCATTCTCTTCCAGTCACTGCTCTTTGTGATCTTGGGCAGTTAGTTATGCCAAAACTCAGCTAATCCATTTTAAAAACAAGTGAGAAAAGATTGAGGAAGAAAAGCTGGAGTAGCTTTTCAGTGTGCTATGAAGTGTTAATTGTAAAGCACATAAGGTATAAACAAAAAGTTTGACACTTTTCTATTACCTTTCCTTTTCTTTGATTTGTCTGATGGTGACAGGCTAATCTGTAAGATGCCTACAGATGAATTTTCTGCATTCTTTCAGCAATGGCCATCCCTCTTGGGAGGCCACCTTTTTTGGATCTTTGCCATTCCAAAGGCAGGAAGGCTGTTGTAGAGGAGCTTAACAGCAAGAGCTGTGACTGACAGCTCGGTTGTATTGTCTCCTCCTGTTTGCTCCTGTGCTAAGCAGCCAACCAAACTATTCAGCAACACTTGCATAGTGCCAGGAGGGCAGGATGGTGGTCAGACGTGACCATGGCTTTAAGTGCCTGTGATAGCTCCTGGAAATGGCTTCCCTCCTGCCTCCTCACCATCACCCTGGCTGCAGGCTGTCAATAATTGACAAGATGGGGTGACTTTATGACTCTCAGGAGTAAAAGGACTTTCATTCCATGCTGTTTATTAGTTTAGATAAAAAATTCAGCCTCTCTCAAGTCATACCTAATATAAATATTTTTATGACATAGTTTAGAACAGATTTGTGACGTATTTCCATTAGAAAGAATGAAGAATAAAAATATGTTAGGGTTCTAAACTGGTTTAAAAGTTGGCAGTAATTCTTCCAGCTGTGGATTTGAGTGAACAGAATCTAAATTCTTTGCTGATTACATTGATATGCATCTTTCTGGTTTGAGGCTTTTTTTAAGATGTAGGAAATTGCTACTTAGGATTCCTAAAAAGACAGCTTTTAAAATTTCGAAATCCTATCAAAAGCATGGATTTTGAACCTTGTTTTGTCTCACGTGTTCCTTCCCAGATATGACAGAGCTCAATTAGATAGTGAGGTTTCATGTGAGTTTCTCTTGTAATAAAGCTCTGCGGGGTTTTGTCTCCAGCCTACAGGCAAGAGGCCACACTCGGGATTGTGTCAGATTCAAGTGCCAATTGTATTGAGCAGACAACAGAATGGAGTGCTTGTTCCACGAGCTGTGGAATGGGCTTTTCCACCCGTGTTACCAACAGGAATCAACAGTGTGAGATGGTGAAGCAGACACGGCTTTGCATGATAAGACCTTGTGAAAATGAAGAGTCATCTGATAAGGTAATCTGCAGAGAGTGAGGCAAGGCAGCTCTTCAGCTCTAATTCCAAGGTTGCAATATTAGGGTCTACAATGGTCCAGATGCAGCTGTACATAAATACAGCTTTTAGCATGAGTGCAGCAAGCTGAGTGGGTTTGGTAAAGCATTAGACTCGCTGTGTTTGCTCAGTAGCTTTGTGCTGCACCTCCAGTGGGCCAAGGGAGGTGATTCTGCCCCTCTGCTCCACTCTGGTGACACTCCCCCAGTGCACTGTGTCCAGCTCTGGGGCCCTCAGGAAAGACATGGACTTACTGGAGTTAATCCAGAGGAGGGCCACCAAGGACTGGAGCACCTCCCCTGTGAGGTAAAGCTGAGAGAGTTGGAATTGTTTCATTTGGAGGAGAGGAGGCTTTGGGGAGACCCTACAGCCCCTTGCAGTACTTAAAGGGGACCTATGAGAAGGGTGGGAACAGACTTCTAGTAGGGCCTGTTGTGGTAGGACAAGGACTAAAACAGGTAGATTCAGACTAGATATAAGGGAGAAATTTTGTACCATGAGGGTGGTGAGACACTGTAACAGGTTGCCCAAGGAGGTGGTCAGTGCTGCATTCCCAAATATGTTCAAGGTCAGACTGGACAGTGCTCTCAACAACCTGATCTAGTGGAAGATGCCCCTGCTCCTTGCAGGGGGGTTGGATGGGAAAACCTTTAAAGGTCCTTTTCAACCCAAACTGTTCTATGATTCTATGATAATTTAAGTCACCCCAAATGGGTCACATGTATTGCATGTGCAGCTTGACAGTTGACAGTCTAACTTCTCCCACAAATGCAACTGTACTACCTGTACCATGTGCATCAGAGTTGCTTCAGTGATACAGAATGGATATATCAGATTTCTAGTCTGTTGAGCATCTGGAACTGCACAGAAGTGTGTGAAGTGTCTGCTTGATAAATTAAACGTTATCTTAATCCTTATGATGGTTTTTTTCCCCCAAAGCAGACCCAATACTGACATTTCTGATGTAAAAAAATTTGTAAATAAGAGAAAATACTTTCATACTTCTACACACTGTGCAAGTGTTTCTATCAGGGAGAATAACATGTACCTAGGTAAGAGCTCCATCAATTTATGTAATGTTCTGAGTGTTAGAAAGCATTTCTAAGGCCTTTGCTGTTTCTAAGGCCTTTGCTGAACAGTCTGCAGTTTTAAATACCATGTTTTGTAAACGAGATGAAACATGTGGGAGGAATTGAGGAGATTACAAGAATGATCAGAAGTCTAGAAAACATGCTCATTTAGGGAAAATCAGATAGAACTGGACTTCTTCTGAATGCAAGGGAAGAGAGAGATTTTTTTCTCATAATCATATTCAGATATTGCGGCCTGTTTTGAGTGCATGGAGGTTATAACAAGAAATGGAGAGTTTAGACTGCATAAAATTAAGACATGAGTGAAAATGTACTAGGCAGTAAGAATAATGAACTCTTGGGGTTGTCTGGGGCAGATGTGGAATCTCTGTCATTGAAGACTTCCAAAGATAAGTTAGTGAATCATTTGTTAAAATATAATGTCTAGAGCTGGTTGTGCCTTGAGTCACAGAAATGGGTGATGACTTTTGCAGTTTATTTTGCCCCCTTTTTTCCCCCTGAACCTAGTCCTGTAACTTGCTCATTTGACTTGCTGATTCTCTGATGGAACTACACTAGCCTGAGAAGGTTTTCAGTAAAGTTTTTTAATGAATGTAGACTGGGCTTTTCTCAGATGACCAGAGTGGATTTTAATTATTTGGTCCAGTATCATGCTGATGTCGAAGAACAGATCTTCCAGGTGTCACCTGTAGGTAACTACTGTATGGAGGGGCTTGACAGCTGGCCTGCAAGCAAAGCTGAGTTAATAGAAGAAATAACAATTGATGATTTTCAAGTGTATCTATAGCAAGGAAGAAGACAAGGTCATCAGCATAAAAACAGATTAGAAAAGATACATGAAAATTTTTGTAAGCTAGACTAGGTGCATAAGTAGATGTGTATATGTGTCTTTTTAAATTTCTGTTAAACATTTGCCACTAATTGCTTTACACCAATGAATATAATAAGTTATTGTGATGTAGTTAATGACCTAAAATCACACTTTTTAAAAAATATATAAGCTAGAAAACACGCAGGAAAAAAAACTGTTTTCTTCTTAAACCCTAATCACGTGTGTACACCACGTCTGACCTAACAATGACACTACTGAAGCAGTTTCAGAGTCATCTTGCTGTGGAATGGATAAAGACAGCAAGTTTAAATTGTCAGAGTCGGCCTGTATCTCTGCACATCAGTTGTTAAATGCTGTCTGTCCTATGCAATGATATATCTGCTGTCTCCATCTTTCTCCCAGAAAGGGAAGAGGTGTGTCCGGACGAAGAAGGCCGCGAGAGCCCTTCGCTACGAGTACCGGAACTGCTCGAGCGTGCAGACGTACCGGCCGCGCTTCTGCGGGCTCTGCGGCGACGGGCGCTGCTGCACCCCGCACAGCACCAAAACCATCCACGTCCACTTCCGCTGCCCCCAGGGCACCCTCCTCAAAAAGCCAGTGATGCTCATCAACACCTGCGTCTGTCACAGCAACTGTCCTCAGGGTAACATGGTCTTCTTCCAGCCGTCGGACCCCACGTCTGGTGAAGCAAAATTATGAAAAGCATGAATTAGATAGCACAGAAAGTATAAGCAGTTTATACGAGACTTGACCCACAATCAGGTGAATGTAACAATTGCATATATGAAACTTCTAAAATATTTTTCAGAATGGTCTTTCAAACTAGGTGCTTTTTTTCCTCCCCCTCATAGTTTATTAAATACCTCATTTTCCATTTGCCCCATCCAAATGTCTTTTATTCACTTGAAGGAAATTTTGTACCTTGGACAGAGCCCTCTTTTTATCTTGATGGTGGCATAAAGATTACAAAGCCAACAGCTAGACTTTCCCCTTGAGTTAAGGGGATCATGCAAGTTTCAGTGGGTGTAAGACTGGGCTTCTTGAGAGCAAATGTATTCCTTGAGGAATACATGATACGGCATCACATAAGCTTCCAGGCTCTTAACTTTACTTTCCATACTGCATATAAACACTCCAGCAGTGTTCTTTTTTCTTTTTAATGAAACTCTGTTTTTTGATGACAGTAAAAATCTTACTGATGGAAGTGTTACATTCTTGTGGCTTATAAAGTTCCTTCTGTCAATACCTCTGGCTCTGAGGATTAAGATTGCACATAGCCCTGGAAATGACATAGGGTAAGATCTCTTATCCTGAAGCACAGCAGGTTGATAGCTGACAGCAGTTACATTTTTCTTTGGTAACTTCACTAGCAGTCTAATCCAAAACCAACTGAAGTCAGTGATGGATAAGAATTTGATTCTAGTCCATGTGTGTCTGTAGATATAACTATCTGGATGCAAAAGTAATAATATATCTGTAAATTCCTCTAAAATACTAACTGTATCATTTGGTGCTTCATTTCTTAGAAAGGTGTATATGTAAATAGAAACTGTACATACTGTAATATAACTTTACTAAGTAAATAAACTTTATGTGATTCAAAATATTTTTTCCTAAAGTTGTCTTTCTTAAACTACCAGCCTTTAACAGCTAAAAGGAATGGGAAGAAAAAAGGGTCTGCAGACTCCTAAAAACAAAAGATGATTTCTTGTGTTCATGTACCTCATTCTAATCACTGCCTTAAAAGTCATGCAGCGCCTTGCTACAGGGAAGGATGAATCATTTGTGGGGTACATATTAGAAAGGAGGTTTTTTTCAGACTAAGTTAGCCTGGGAGATAGGATGATGTAACTAAGGTTTGTGTGTCCTGAAATATAGTGGTGGTGGTGAGGAATAATTACACGATTCAGAGTTCACATTTGGGTCTGAACGACCAACAAAGTATTTCATTGGGTGATGCAGCACTTCAGCCTCACAAAATCAGCCTGTGACCATGTTTGTGTTAGGTACTCTATGGCAATACCCTCAAGAAGTAAGAGCCTGAGGGTGGCAGTCTCATTCATGTTAAATCATGTATGTAGCAGGATTGTGCCAATAGGTCATAAGTACAATTGTGGAGACATTCACAATTTGACTGTGAGACTCGGTTTAGCCCAGTATGTGTCTGTCAGTGACAGCAGAGTTGTACTTATGCCTCAACTGTTCTATAACCATGGCGTAGGAAACAACTCTGTCTTGAGAAAAAAAGGCAGAAAGCCAATTCTTAACGTATTTTGGCCTAGTGTTCTACTCCTCTAAAGGAGCTACCAAACTCTGGTTTGGTAATTCCTGAGACACAGGGTGGAATTCAGTTGAAAGTTACTCATTTTAGCCAGTGAAGCCTAAAGTAAAGATAACTATGGGCAAGCATCAACAGCTGGTAGGTTTTTAGTAACTTTTAAGTTATCTTTGAAATTAGGAGGCCCTGGTGCTGATTTAGTTAAGCTTTAGATACATCAGGTCCTCACATGGGGTCTTTGATGTCTTTCTCCACTAACTGCACCAATGATTAATTTCTCTGTAGTCATTGCTATTGTTATCAACACATTCCTGCCTGCCTTATGCATTCCAAGCAGCTGGAACAAGACTGTGTTTGTGCATACATACAACACTCCCTGCCCTTGCACAATTTGATTCCTAATCATAGAATCATGGAATAGTTTGGGTTGGAGGGGACCTTTAAGGATCAGCTGGTCCAAACCCTCTCAAAGTGAGCAGGGACATCTTCCAGTGCTTCAGGTTGCTCAGAGTCCTGTAAACTGACACTGAATGTTTCCAGGGATGGGGATCTCCACTTCCCTGGGCAACCTGTTCCAGTGTCTCACTACCCCCATTAAACAAAATTTCTTCCTTGTATCTAGTTTGAATCTATCTCTTTTAGCTTAAAACTCCTCTCTCTCAGCCTTTCCTCAGAGGAGAGGTACTCCATCCTTCTGACCAGTTTTGTGGCTCTCCTCTGGACCTGGTCCAAAAGGTCCATATCTTCTAATGTAACACCTTCTGTGCTAGGAATGCCAGGACCTAGACAGGACATGGCCAGAACTCCTCAAAGCAGCTGAGAAGTGATTAAGGAGTAGATCAGAATCCAGGAGAGATGGAAAAAGGGGTTTTTTAAAACCACTTTCACTCCACATCTCCTCCCGCTTCCCCCCTCCACCCCAAAAATCAGGCTGGTTTGTACAATGCTTCTCTAATATAATGCAAACTATCAAGTATTTCTCAGGGTCATCTTGCAAATTACAGGCACCTTGGTTTGCAAGAGATGCATCAACTACTGAGCAATGCAGCAATAATGTCTGGACAAATTTAAACAATTTTTGGATTGAAATAAAATTGTTCACTCACTTCATTTTGACAGTTCCTCTATTCCATCCACACCCAAAGTTATTTATACTTGAGCATCAACTCATCACTGCTGCATTGCTTCTCTTCTATCCTTCTGTTTTCTCTTAATGTTATCCAGATTTTTATGTCATTCCTTAAGTTTTACTTTTACTGGATCATACAAACAAAACCCAGGCACCGGGCAGAAGCAGTTCAATAAGCAGCTTCCACTTTGCAGGCAAGTTAAAAAGCTCATCTGGGATATGAACCCACCACCCTTTGTACATTAAGGTCATCCACTACTCTTAAGTTTGTGGGTTTTTCCCACTACAAAGACAAGAGTTTTATTTCTGATATTTTTGAAGAGACATAAATGCAGCTTCCTGCTGGGACTCCTCTTGTGGATGGTCCATCCCTTCCTTTGGAAAGGGAATGTGTGCACTATGGTGTATGAGTTCAAGAGCAACTTGAGCAACTCCTTTTGCCTATACTGTTTTCCCAGCACTTTAAACTGCAGTCTGTACTTCAGTAAACCAGTGCCAAAATGCCCCCAGAACCTCTCTTTAACCTTTCTATGTCTTTAACCCATTTTGTGAAAAGGCAATTGCATTGTTACGAGCACTGCAACCTCGACAAAAGAGAAGTGCTATGGTGTTCAAATCCTTTTTAGACATCTTTATGAACACCAGAACAACAGCAATTATCTTTTGGAAGGAACCACAAATGTTTCCTGGACAAAAGGAGCCAAAGATCTGATCCAGTTTTAGTCTCTTTTAGACCATATACAAATACAATACCAATTCAGTGGCTATTTTACCCTAGCTTAATTGATACAGCTTTTCATCTGCTCTCAGTTTGGTTATACATATTTAGATTTGTTTTACTTTAATATGGACAGTTACTACCTCAATCTCTGGGCTAATTTCAGCCTGTTCCTGAAGAAGCCTTTAACACTGAGTTAATTAAGACACAACAGTGGTGTGTCAAACCTGTGAAATTGATATAAGGAAACTCCAATGATAAAAGCCTGAACATTTCTGGTGTAGAACTGTGATTTTCCTAAAGAAGGAAAGTTAAATTACTCAGATTGAGAAAAATTAAAGCAGTTTATTCTCATATCTCCAAGGATTCATATCTGAGCATTTCAGGGAACATCACTCAGAGTTGCAAGGATGGGCCCATACAGCAATGTGTACTGAGTATGTGTTGATGAAACAAGCACAAAATATCTGGTCAGCTTGTTCATCCCAAGTCCTCTGAACAAATGTGTCTTTCCTTTGCTACTGCCAGTGAAGGACTGCCCCAAAAATAAGTCACTTCACAGTTTTTGCTGGTAGGCTAAGTACAGCTTCAATAACAAATGTTGATGATACCCACTGTTACACCCACAGCACATGTACCCTGAGATGTTTATAGCCACTTCCAGGACTCTCTCATCTCCAGGACTTCATCAAAGCAGCATTCTTCTTGCATTTAATCGGCTTTGAATTTCTCTAGTGCAGCAGTAAAGACATTGAAAATATATCTTTTTTTTTGCCTTCATGGACTATGTAAGGAGACCAGCTGACAGCCTGCTCGCTGATGCCTGGCATTGGAGTGAAAACCTCAAAATGAGTAGAATTCTACAACTGCTTTCACTAAGATCATGACCTTTCTGTTTTCCAGTATAGCTCCAGGAGTAGGAAAATGCATAATAATAAATTCTTCAGGAAAAATAGAATATTGCTATTTTTTTTTTTCTTTCTAGTCCAAGCTATGCTTTTCCTTCACCCTATTTTTAATAATTTCTCAGTGGATGGGGATGGGAAGGTGGATGGAAAAATATTTATTTATTGTTTCTAGTCCTACTATTTACATATTATGACAAATGTGAACTTCATGAAATAACATTTTATTTCTCTCCTCTGAGAACTTGGCGGCACTGGAATTTATTTTACCTTTTTTTTTTAATAATAAAATAATTATTTTGTACCAAAGCTTTCTGTATTGACTCTTGTTTCAAGAAATCATTCTAGTTATATCCACCATGCTAGATTTTGTAATACGAGCTGTTTATTGAAGGCATGAAATTTAATGTGACTTGAGCGAAAATTGTGCTCTGATTTTCCCTTTATCAATCCCAGTTTGTGCATTACACCTGTTCTATGACCAGAGATACTACACTGATGTCAGTCAAGAGACTTACCATGCAACTGCAACAGGAAGAGTTCAGTTGCAAATATCTAGTAAATATTTTAAATATTATTTTAAATCCCTGATGTTAACATTTTTATTTCTTTAAATGTGTAAGGTTAGAGCTAGGTCTGTTTCTTTATAAGTAAACATGCATTTAAAATCTCATGTTCTCCATGGACTGTGGAGGGAGCCCAGCAGATTGCCTGCCAGTGAGCTTGCTAGAGACCACAAAATTCATCTCACACTGAGCCTCTCCACTCAGAGAAACAGTACTGAGTAGCCATTGCTGGTCAATTGACTTAGTTGAATGACTGTAGGTTAGCAAACAGGCAAAGAAACCCCAATTTATATCCCAAGATGTAGAGTTATTCTGCCTTGGACATGCAAATGATCACACTAAAATAATGAAGAAAAGTACCCCACTGACCTAAAACTCCTCCATGTCCATAGGTATTAGTTTGGTTGCTGTTATTCTCTGTGTCAGAATAAAGTATTTCCCCCAAAGTACTGCATTTCAGTTCATACAGGGACACCTGGATCTCTGGTTTCATGTTGTTTCTCCTCTTCTGTAGCCTCTCATGCTGTCACCATGTGCTGAGACTGTTTTCCACCTTCTTCCATGTTTTTTCTTTGCTTTCCTTATCCCACTCCTTATTTTTCACTTCACTGTGCCCTCAAGTGGTAAATGAAGCATGCACATGCACATCCCATTGCCAGAGGCCTTCCCTATGTTCCCACCCACCCATCCTGCCTTCTCTCTTTCTCCATGAGACTTGAGCCTTCAGGACACACTGTGTCCATTGCAGCCCATTTGCTTGGAGCTAATTAGAGCTTAAGCATGTAAATATTTTTTTTTCTGCTGGTAAAATATAAAGGATATTTAGAAGGATATAATAAATTATTTTCTAAAGAGAATAAAATGTGTTAACTGAGGGAGATTTGCTCTCCTGTGCCTCTGGGTCTGGCTCAGTTAAGACCCAGACTCAGCACTTCATGTTGCTTGATTCACAGAAATTCAGAAAGAATCCTTCCATTAGGCCAAACAGAGGCTGGAGGCTACACATACCCAGGACAGAAGAGTAATAATGTTAGACCCTGTGGGAGGTTAGACCTTATTTGGGTAGTTTTGGCATTTTTCCTTCTCTGTTTTTAATTAAAGAATTGCACTTTAATATAAAGTTGGGAGTTTGTGCCAAGTGGGAAGCCCAGAAATCTTTACATTGATTGAGACAGAATTAAGTTCTTTGAATTGCCTTTGTATACAAGTAAAATCATTAAAATGCTTGGAAAGTTGGACCCTCACCACCTTGCAAACACTGTATTTTCAGCCTGTAACATGTTGTGCTGCCTACCTCAGCAATAAAATGCACCTCTTTTGGGAAAAGGATCCGAATTTTAATACAATGAAAGTATTCTGCATAAAGTATTTAGCTTTCTGCAGCTTATGTTCCTTCTCTGTGGGCTGTGAGTTTGCAATTGTACATGAAACTCTGTCATTGTCATAACAGGACCGTGCTAAGGGCTGCCTTGGTCATTGCTGCATTGCTTAGAGGAAAGGTCCAAGAGCCCATCACCTGGGGCCAGGATTACAAGCAGTATTTCACTTGAAATTTTCAATGAAAGATGTGTTTCAGCGGCCTGGCTCAGTTCTCCTGCAAACCCTGGAGAAGGGGGACACCTTGTGGCTGCGGCGCTTTTGGATTTATCAAGGACAACCCTCGGGTGTGCTGCTGAAAGCTGGGAGGCATCCCCAAGGATGAGGCCAGCTGGTGTTGCTGATGAAAACTGCCACTGGTTAGGGAGTCAACAACAGCGGGGGAGGCCAGAAGCCCAATTTTTAAATGTATCTAAATTTTTATTAGCATTATGGTGGAGCCCAGCCTCCTCCAGGATCTTCTCTGCTTGAGTAGATTTGAAAGTTTCTTGTCCCAGGCTTTCCAGTGAAGTGGGAAAGACACAAAGGATGAAGGGAGGCCCTTTTCTCTAGTCAGCACACAAGGCACTAAAAGCTCAGACTGTATGAGCAGCTTCCTCTCCACCACACACAATTTGTGGTAAGCCCAGGAAATGAGCCAAAATTTCTCTTAAGTCACCCTCTACAACCTGAACCACAAAGGCTCTCCTCCTGCTCCTCCTCCTGCTCCTCTCAGCTTCACCCTTTCAAGTCCACTCCCTTCAGAGGAAATGGAGCAAAATGCTTTTCAGAGAATGGGAGGGGTCTCAGGCCCCACGAAAGAGAGGCTTTTAGAGAATAGAAGGACAATGAGCCCAGGGAAGTGATGGTCTCAGGAATGATGATTATTTGCTCACAGAGAAGAATTTGCTCTCTGTGTATGATGCAGATGTACTTAGGAGAGTCCTGCCTCACCTGATTACAAACCACCTTGGTTTGGGTTATGGAATGCCTGGTGGAACATGGCTTTGCATCTCATCCTTCACCTGCACTAACCATTATTCAGTGTCACTGCCAAATCTTTCCTCTTTCAAGCTGTAGTGAACATTTTATTTTCCATATCAGAGTGAAAAAAAGCACAAAGGGATCAGTGTTTGCAGCCCATGCAGAATGACAGTATTCTAACTCCATCAAGAGACAAGGAAGACCAGGAGCCCCAGGGCTTGGCAGTGAGTCCATGCCCTGCCTCCCAGGCCCTTGGAACACAAAGAAAAAGAAAAAGAAAAAGAAAAAGAAAAAGAAAAAGAAAAAGAAAAAGAAAAAGAAAAAGAAAAAGAAAAAGAAAAAGAAAAAGAAAAAGAAAAAGAAAAAGAAAAAGAAAAAGGTTTCTGCTGCAACCTTCAGGCCTGTCAGAAGTGGAAAGGTGGAAAGGGAGAGGGAAGGGGCAGAAATTGTTTTGAGAAGCAGGAAAAGCCTCAAGGCAGCTGTGCAGCTGTTACACAAAGTTCTTTGAGGTTACCTGTGTTCTTCTATTTAAGCTTATTTGTGCTTTTTGTTCATGGAAAGAACTAGTATATTCTTGCTTTAATTCACATTTATTCAGCATTTTAAATCCTCTCCCCAACTAAAAAAGAAAAAAACATCTCTTGAAATGCAAGTGCTGAACTTTACCCAGCTTTTCGCCATTTCCATGAAAAGAGGTTTTCTAGAGGTTTTCCAGATTTACCACGAGGGGGAGGCAGCTGAAAAATTATGAGTCATCTGTTCTTAGAACTCATTTTTTAATGAAAAAAACTGGGACATCCACAAAAAGAGTGCAAGCAAATCTGTTTTCAACCTGAAGGAAAATATTAACTTTTTAATGTCTATTATCAATTCATATACTTCTAAGTAAAGTGGGTTTTTAAAATCTTATTAACTGCAGTTAAGATAAAATTCAGCATTTCCCAGAGGAATGATATGTGCAAATGGAAATGATGCTTTTGCTTTTATATAGAAAGTGAAAGAATAGAAATTACTTCTCCAGAACTTAAATGATCCCACAAACACATGCTGCATGATTTATATGAAGTAGATACAAAAATCTTTCTAAATTTCACATCTTACACTTCACATTGAATTACACAATTCATACTTGTGCTGAAAAAGAAGCTGTTTTCTCTTTCTAATAGAATATTCTACACACTCCAAATCCTTTCCTCAAACTAATTAATTTCCTGTGTGTTTTAAACAGGGTTTTTAAGGACATATCTATCAAAAGCTAAGAACATGAAAAGTCTTAAAGTGATAACTAAGGTCATCAAAAAGCCTTCCACTGCACACAGCATGACCAGACAAGGCAGAGAAGAAAGCCAGATGAGGCACAGAAAGGTCAGGTCTCCAGCAGATCAGTGGCAGACCTGAAATACAAGGGACTAGTGATGTGTCTCTTGGATGACTTTTCTTGTTGAAGTGATGAAAATAAAAGGAGGTTTCTCCCTCAGTTTCTCTGATGACTGTACTTCAACAGCCATGAAGAATTTGATGTCCAAGGTCAACATGAGCCAAGAGCTATGAAAAGCAGCTGGGGAACCCTTTGGGAACACTAATTATGAGCCTGTGAGAAATGGGTCTTTTCCCCTGTGTGAGTCATGAATCTATCAAAGATTGGTATTCAATAGCAAGCCTTCAGAATAGGCCACCTTTGAAAGCTATAATGAATAACCTCGAAAGAAGCCCTTATAAAATCTTAAACATGCACAAGATACTAGCCAAGGGCTTAATAAAATACACAAGCCCCACATGCAAAAAAACAGGCAAAACAAACAGAAAGCTATGGCAACTCCAAACATAACAAGATGGACCTCATAAGGGGGAATTAACAGCAAATCTCTCAATAACTTGCCTTTTGTGGCCAGAGGTCTGCTATCTCCCCAGGGTACAGAGCACAGAGAAACCAAATTAAACTGTGGTTATCTGATGTCTCTAGTGAGATTCACTTCGTCGCACGTCAGAGCTCAGTGGGTTGCTGAAGTCCAGGACTGGGAGTCAGAAAGTCTGTGTTTGGTTCCCAGCTCTGCCACAGGCTTGCTGTGTAGCACTGCTCTACTTAGCCTTTGTTTGCCTCAGTTTCCATGGCAGAAAGAGCCAAGGATTGCAACAGGGCTGCTGCACAGAGCAATGCTGCAAAGCCCAGAGCAGGGCTGCTCACATACCACCATGTCAAGGGGGGTAACCACTGTCAAAATGCTAGTTTCTAGATGTTCAGCATCACATATTTTTGAGTTGCTAGGATTCCTGGCAAGGAAGGATGTCTTTCAGCCCAGCCTCTCTCTATGGACAGTGGATTAAGTGATTGCTAGAAGATGTGGCATTTCTTAATTGCAGAAGGTTAGTGTGCCCAGATGTGGTGAGGGGAGACCACACAGCAGTGCCATGTCCCAGGAGCCCGAGGCCACATTGCACAGCACAGCACTAACAGGGCTGGAGAGGGGCTGTGGTCCCTCAGAACCCTGCTGAGCTGCTGCCCTCTGCTTTTCCAGATATTAGTGACCATGAGTTGCTCAAGATGTAGCTGTAGGAGCACTCTGCTGAGCCACAGAGAACTGGGACCATATCATCTGGCAGTGATGATAGAGAACAACTGTGCAACCTTTGTAAAATGCCAGCACTGAAAAGGCGTCCTCATCCCCACGGTCACAGGACACCATCTGCAGCAGAGCCAACCCCAGACTATGCACATTTTTGGCCTCCTGTGATCCCTGCAGTTTACACATGGTGTCTTATGGCCTGGGGCAAACTCAATTTCATAGAAAACAAACCTTGGAAGAAATTCTGAGATCCTGGTGCAGATCTCTAGTGCTACTTGCAAGGTCTCATCCCATCATGCACAGTCATCTCCCATGTTACCATGAAACAACCCTTCTGCATCCTGGGTTCTGATGGAGGTGTACCTGACCACAGAGAGGGAAATTTGCAGGAAGCCTGTGGGAAAAGAGAGCTGTAGCCAAAGGCAATGGGAATGCACTTGGCATTTGGGAACATGGGATAACAGTGAGCTAGATCCTGGCACAACACTGGGATTTAGCCCAATGCACATTCACTACACAGGGAAGAAAGTCAACAGAGCCTCTCCAATGCCAGGAGATCAGGCAACTAGCCTGCAAAAATGACTGCCATGAAAGGAAATATCTGAATTAAAAACTAAATCCATTTAAAAGAGAAAATTTAACATTTTTGCAAATTCAATCCTTCCCAGCCTAGAAATGTCACCAATAAAGCTGTCTGTGTGAGGTGTGATTCAAACATATTCCCTTATCAGACTCACTGTTTATCTGCTTAAGAGTTGAATCATTATCATCATAAAAAGGTTTGTGTTTGGTCTTAAAGATCATCTGGCTCTAACAACCTTCCATTAGAAGGTGTCTTGATATCATGAGTTATGAATTATATTATTAACCTCGTTGTTCCAATCCCCACAGAAGAAAGTAACCAGGACATCACATGTCACCTGGGATCTGTGGTCAAAGCAAGTGCTGTGTAACCCAAGAGCCCACCTCTGAAGAGGATGGGTGCACTGGGTACAGCAGTTGGAGGAGGCTCCATGATGGCAAACAAAAATGACAGGGCCAAGGCAATGGGAGCTGATTTCCCCTTGCAGACAGACAGGGAACTAAAATGTATGAGCCAAACAATCTATGCTTACTCTGAAATAAGATGAAATCAGCCAAGCAGCCAGGAATGGCTCTAGTGGAGATTTGCTTCTTCTCTTCAGACCACATATGGAAAAGTCAGTGGGTGCTACAGCTGCCTTGGAGCATCACAGGAACACCAACCTCTAGGCATTTCTCTCTGCCAGATCCACAGTTTGCACCTCCAATGTCTTGATTTCCTACTAACCCTTGGAGGAAAGGCTAAAAGAAGCCAGTGAGTAACTAACTCATTTACAAAGTTCTTTTCATTATCCTCAACACAACATCCTTGAACACAGACCTTACCTGGTTCAAAGCACTTCTAGTTTATACAGCTTTGAGACTTGTGTCCTCTCATGGGAGTATAAATTAGGGCTTGAATTTGTCCCTTTGGGAAAAAAAAAGGAATGAGTGAAGTAACTTCAGGCAGTTCACTTGCATTTAAATAGCCAAAATTACTTTCAATGATTAATAATCATTAAAATAGGCAGTGGTTATGTGGACTGCAATCCACCAACTTGTGTCACAGGAACTGCTTTCTTTTTATTTGTAACATCAGCCATGTATTAGCTTCTATGATCCCTCAGACCCTCTTTTTACTCTCTTGTTTTAGACATGAGCTGTCATAGAAGCTGCCTGGAGCCTTTGCTTTCACAAAGTCATTTTTAGCTGTTTCTATATTTCAGATAAAAATGTCATTTACACTTCACTTCTAGGAAAAGAACCAAGTATCAGAGTACAATAAGACAAGATAATACAATAAGACAATAGAAATACAATAATACAAGATTAGGAGACCGGGAAGCCAGAAGTGATAGAAATTTATTAGTAAGTTATCTGTGTCATGACACAGCAGAAAAGATCCCAAATATCATGGAAATCTTCATAAATTGTTCTGTATGCATAATGGAGCTCTGCACAGGGGACAATTCTCATAAATGACTTTGGCAGCTGACATACAGGCAGTAAGGACCAGTCCTCCAGCCTCCAGGGTTTTCTCTGTTTTCTGTCATTTGCAGGTCTCTGTTCCACTGTTTGAAGGTTTTGAAGTTGTTTCAAATTTGCATCCAGAAAATCATTACAGGATAATTGTATCAAGATGTGTTTTAATGGACTTTATTTTTCCAGGCAGTCCTTCTATCCACCTCCTAAGTCCCAGAATTGTACTGAATACACAAATAGGAATCAGGATTGTGAAATCACCTCCACTGTGATGCAGCCCAGGCCAAGGCTCAAAAGACTGTGTTGTTCAGCCTGACCTACATCAGAAGGAAATGTAAAACCTGATTCCTGATGCCCTCACTGTACTGTGGCAGTGAGCCAATCTGAGCACAATCCTGTCACTGCCTCTTACAATCTCTCTGCAGAGTGGTACGGCTTTTGATCTGCTTCCTGTAGGTCTTGAGAGCTCTGAATAAAAGTCAATTTTACAAAAAAAAAAAAAAAAAGACTGAAAATCTCACTATTTTAATTGTGATAAAGACAATAGCATGAAAAAATCTGTGTTCTCTTAAATTATACCTGTAATACATAGCCAAAAAAAGTTGCACAGCATCTCACAGGCTGCAATGACATTGCCACCAGAAGAAAATTGCCCCTAACAAGACCATGTTGCAGACACTTCTGAAGTTTGAACAATTTTGGCTCTGAGTTACTCTGTTTCAGTTCTGAATTTTACTGTTTCAGGTAGAGAGTCAAGAAGTATCAGGTGGCACACACAAAACAGGTGCTTACCTAAAACAGAAATTGTAAGGCTTAGAGCAAATGGTTTCTGACTAAGAGAAAGGTAAAAATCTCAGCATAAATTTTTCCAGGTGTTTATAAAATACTTTTATCACCACTTGGAAAGCAACCTGATTGCATGTGCTTAGCAGGATGGTGCTTGCACTTATAGCTCTGGTGCATTATAGATCGTGATGAAATATAATAAAAATAGATCCAGTGTGGAATTAGCCTCCACACAAACACCCAGCTCTCTTGTAACTGGAATAGCACTCCTGCCTAGCAAACAGCAGCTGAGACTGTCCAGTGTCCCAGAGGTTGGAAGTTGCAAAGCCATTCAGATTCAGCAAGAAAACCACTGTGTTTGGGTCAACCAAAGAGCATTCTGTTTTGGGGCAAATTAAAACAAGGTCTTGGCTTGCATGGGGAGTCCATACAAAGTGTGTTCATACAGCCTTGCTTTACTGTCCCTAAATGCTAGGACATGCCACTGTTTTTCTTGCAGGAAGTGCAGATGCTCAGTGAGCCTGGCCCTGGCTTGCATAGCACAGGGGGAGCCTCAGACACACCAGTCCTGATCAGCCCACAGGGAGAGCAAAGCAGAACCAAGGGAGACTTGGGTTGCCTGGGCACTGGAGGAGCAGAAACAGGCTGAAACTTTATGGTCTGTGATGCAAAGCTATGCATCTTGGGGATCAAGGGTATATGACAGAAACATGATATTGTGATTTGGGAACACCAGAAGAGGAAAATGACTGTCATATATTGCAGCTACAGTGAGTCAGCCAGGCATACACGTGGAATACAGAAGGATAAATATTTCTGTGGGTACAAAATAAAACTGATATTCCAGGTTTTAATCAGTACTGGTAAAGGATTTTTGTTTGGAGGAACATGATTTTATATGCATTTTTTCTTACAAATCCATTTTCATTAAGGATGATTTTACAGCTAGAGGAGCTAAGAAGGAAACAGGCAACAGGAATGCCTGCCTTACAAGACAATATGAGAAGCATCTGTCTTAGCCTGGAGCAAACACTCATGGAGAAAAAGCTATGATTACTCTCTATAAACACAAAGAGGTAGAAAAACTCATTCAAGAGCATGTGGGCACAGGCTGGCAATGAAGTTTAGGCTGAAAGTTTACAAAAGAGTTCCTAATGGAGAAAGCAGTATATTCCAGTAGGAAGGGGAAAAGCTCCAAACCAAACTTGTTTCTAGGACAGTGCTTGTTAAAGACCTCTGAACCTTCTGTTTTACTGCAGTGCCAAGTTGCACAGCATTTAAATTGAATTTAAAGTTGGGTTACTTTACAGACCTAGGCATTGGAATGTCCTGGCTGTGCACAGTCTTATCAAAGGAAGCAGCTGGAGACTTCACTGATACCCAAAATTAACTGGGATGCCAAAACTGGGATTTGCACCTCCGAAACTATTTCAGAGGCGCCAGTTTTGGTGTGGGACCACCAGACAGCCCATTCTGACACCTCTACACACACAGTAACAATTCTGCTTTCCTTCGGGGGACAAGGGTTGGGGTGCTGCTCTCTCATGTGTTTTATCTTAGCAACAAAAACATTTGTCTGGGGAGCACAATATCAGCACCTGTTGGGAACTCACCCTGTTCCATGTTCAGTGGGGAATAAGTAAAGCAAGAGGAGGTCAGAAGTCTCTGGACAGATGGAACCATCCCTGCTGCTCCTGCTCCTGTCCCTGCTCTATCATGTTACCAGGCATTGGATGAAATATGAGGACAGCTCTGAAAGTAAAGAGGAGAGTCCAGGCCACTTCCTTGCCAGCTAGATGCCCTCTGCCCTGAACTGAAAGGTTGTGTTTGTGTTCTTCTTCTCCTGCAAGAAATACTGCAGTTTTCCTGCAGTTTTCCCAAGAACAATGCAGTTTGCACAGTCCAGAGCAGTCTAGAGCTGGTCCCTAAAAAGCTGCAGTTTGAGGGGAGCCATGGTTTTGAATGACAGAATGACAGATGTTGTTGTAATCATGAAGGTATGGGAAGAGAGCCAGCCCTATACCCTGCATCTGCCCAACTCCCATTTAACCGAACAAAATATGAAAAATATCCTTCTTCTTTTCCTCCCAAAATGCTACAGGGTTTTGGACAAAAACTTCTGATATGTTAATACAGTAGTGCATATGAAATGATGAGCTAAATAAATCATAAACTGGGAAGACAAGACCACGAAGAAACATTTGTAATACTTCATAATACTCTTATTTTTAAAACTGACAAGCATAGCAGGCAACACAGCCCCAACACATGAAAGGAAGAGACATGCTGTAACATTTAACTTCAAACAACATAACACAAATGGACTGTTGATCTTCATAATTGTTTAAGCCAGTGTTTTCCAACTTTCAGAGTAATGGGACCACCATTAATGCTTAGACCCTTTTGTGGACCACCATGTACCCTGCATCATCAAACATTTAATTGAAAACACAACTGAAAGCTGTTCAGCTTGGTTCTGCAGCCCATCTGTGGACCACTTACCATAAGATTGTGGACCACCAGTGGTCTGCAAACCACAATTTTGTAATTATCAGTCCAACTGACTCAAGACCAGGCATGTGCCAGAAAAAGCAATGGAGGGGTACTAATGTCATTACAAAGATATTATGCATAAGTAACCATATGGATGCAGAACTCTTTATACCACCCGCAGCTTTCCATGTGGGAACACTCTTCCAGTTCCTGATTGTCTTCTTGCTAATGTCTCCCATACAGTGTATTTTTTGCAGGATATCCTGGGATTTGTTTATATGTATGAGCTTTGTGCCACAGCCAGTAGCTACAATTAAGGCATAATTATAAGTGGTAGGGAAGGGAGGAGAACTTGGCTACCAGTAAATTTCACAATCAATGGTTCTGCTGCTACTCATAAAAAAGTTTAATTGCTCCCCTTCTTGTTTGCTTCATTATTTAACTAGTTATGGGCCAGGCTGGTTTTTTAAAGTCTCTGAATCTTGTGAGTCTGTATTTAAAGTCCTGGTTCTTGTCCTCACTGACAGGAGGTGGAGCAGTGCAAACCAGAGATCTCTAGCCACAAATGACTACTCTGAGTCTTGCCCAAATACAGTTTTCTTATATGTTTTGGGCATCCTTGAACTCTTGGTTTATGTTTCCAGGTTCATCCAAACTCTAATTACACACTGAATAGCAGATACTTGTTTAACCTGCTGTAATACATGTACACGCACGTCCTCACATACACAGAGGGTTTATCTGCAGGACACAGTGAGGTGCTGTGCAGAAATGCCTTAACTATCTATAGATGACCTTGCTGAGGGCTACAAAGCACTGCACAGAGCTATGCTCAGAAGCCCAGTGCACCTTAAAAGCCAACATTTTCGTTCAAGGTGTAGGTGGATACCACAAGGTAGAGAAGCCCAAGTTGTCTCTAAACAAGTTTACTCAGTTAGTACAAATAGTGTAGCCATGATCCCATGAAGCAGTGTAGGCATATTGTAAGGGACATATTCTTTAGTACTAACACACTTCAGGTTTCCATGGTGCCCTTGCGAAGGAAAATTCTCATTCTGTCCTTACTCTCTAGTGGACAGGTAAATAAATGCCAGGAAAGTCCTCAAGGCGGCAACAGGCTTAGAACATGTAAAGATCAAAGAGGCAAGAAAGCAGGATTCTAGCTGCCAGAAGGAGTAAGTGGGCCACTTTGGGACTTCTTGACCATCCCTAAGGTGAACCCTTGCAAATGCATTTAGAAGTTCAGAAGAAATTGCATGTGAAATTAATCTTTGGCACTTTCCAATTTGGAAAGGCCCTTTGGACAGCATTTGTAGCTGATTGGGAAGCAAACAGCATGTTATTGTTTGGATACAGAAAGGTTGGGCCAGTTGCTCTAAATTGCACAGAAAATCAGTGGCAGGGCCAAAAACCAAGGCAAGGAGTGATGATTACATGTTCTGTTCCCTTGACCCTACGCCTCCATCCCAGTGCTGCAAAAGGCAGCTCACTTAGGCAAACGCAGAGAGGGAGGGAGCAAGGAAGAGTAAGATTAAAAACTCTGGAAAAGAGATTGCAGAGAGGAAGATGTTGCCATGATACCACCCCTAAAAAACTGACACATGGAACAGCAGCAGCACTCCCAGGCCAAGCCTGTGGAGACAAATGTATCTCTTGTGCAACATTAGTGAAGGGAAAAGACTAAGTTATTTCAAGAATGGATTTGAGCCAATAAACCAATGCAAATTTGCTGTATTGTAGCATAATTTTTTCTTATTCTTATCTTTGACCTTTTATTGGGAAAAAAATAGAGCTGAGCAAAGCTGTACTCTGGTAAGAAAAATATACCAGTAGCACATGGCTTCATGAAATAGAAGAGCCATGGATGTGTTTTATTCAAGGAAGATCATGTAGATATTCTTGGTTTACACAAACACTAAGCTGATGCTAATGCTTGCCCATGGCACTCCCCACAATGTGCTGTTCCAACACTGCCCAGTCTCTGTGAGAAATGAATGGGAAATCTGATTAAACAGCCCTAAGTCTGTTGTTATAGAGCTCGACACAGCACAAAGCACCACGACTCCATCAGAAGGGTGCAAGAGAGATTTACTATAGCCACATGTTGCTTTTATACTTTTTCAAGATATTTACATTCACTCAACATACACATTCACTGCCCATTGGTTGTAAGAGAGAAACAAAGTTCTCCGTGGGTGACCAAGGAGCCACATCGTTCTGTGAGCCAGCTAGAGTCCTTATCTCTAGATAAGGATCTCTATCTCTAGAGTCCGTATCTCTTAACTTTATCTCCTTCATCACGTCTCCATGGTGACAACCTTGGTGTCTTCCTCAGAAGAGATGGGGTTTTCCTTTATCTTCAGGAGGCCTTTGCTGGCTCACAAGAACAGCACAAAATGTCTTTCCTACATAAGGCCCTCCAGGGGAAAAGACAAAAAAACTCTCTTCTTTTGCTTCCAGTGCTTCAAAGCACACGTGAGCCCATTGATGCCAGAGGCACTCACAGCCCCCTCCCATGCTCAGGGCCAGCCTGCAGGAAGCTGCAGGGCAGACACTGAGCTCCCTTACACACATGGCATGCACAGGAGTGTGTTCCTCAATGGGCACAGGAGCGTGTTCCTCACTGCTCGCCTCAATGGGCACAGGAGTGTGTTCCTCACTGCTCACCTCCCCTGGCACAGGAGTGTGTTCCTCACTGCACACCTCAATGGGCACAGGAGTGTGTTCCTCACTGCACACCTCAATGGGCACAGGAGTGTGTTCCTCACTGCACACCTCAATGGGCACAGGAGTGTGTTCCTCACTGCTCACCTCCCCTGGCACAGGAGTGTGTTCCTCAATGGGCACAGGAGTGTGTTCCTCACTGCTCACCTCCCCTGGCACAGGAGTGTGTTCCTCACTGCTCACCTCCCCTGGCACAGGAGTGTGTTCCTCACTGCACACCTCAATGGGCACAGGAGTGTGTTCCTCACTGCTCACAGCAGCTCCCACAGCTGGGCTGGCACATCAGGAGGCAATGGCTCCGTGTCCTTCTGCAGCCTTGCAGCTCTCTGAGAGGAAAGAGCCAGCTTTTATGTTCTTGACAGGGCTGTGTGTGTGCACAAGCATTTATATGTTTTTAAAAAAATCTTTTTCACAGATTGTTTTTGGAATCTGGGAGCTTATGTGTCTGAAATAACATGAAGTCTGTTTCGCTCATGATACCTCAGGTCCTGCTTGGAGGAAGTACAGAAAGAAGACCAGACCTAACCTAATTTTATTTCATCTTGGAAGCTCTTGAGAAATTCAGAAAAATCAAAAATAGAGAAAGAAAAGAGAAAAACATGGAAGCAAAGAAATCCAGCTTTATTTGGGTTGCCCCTAAACACATTTGTCAACTGCACTGTTTACTGATGATATTTCCTCAGGTATCTTAGGACTCACTGAGCTACATAAATCAGTCTCTAGGACCCTAAGTGGCTCATATTTAGTTCAACTCTATCTCCTTGCATTCTTCTCCTTATTTACTCTTCCCAACCTCCTTCCATCTCTGACTATGCCCATCATGACCCCCCATATAAGCAGACTTACAAACTAGTTTTTGTGCTGTTTCAGGGCAGGTTTTGGGTGCATGTTTCTTTCTTCCAACTTGTCCCAGCAGCTGATTTGGTGTTTGGTGGGATCTCCCCACACTTTCTCCCCCACAAACAGTTCCTGTGAGGCCTGCCACAAATTTTTACAATAGAAGCAATGGAATGAACTCCCAAGCTCCATTTAGTTTTCACCAGAGACCTTAAAGGGAATTCTTGTTTTAAAGTGCTTCTGAGGGACTTACTGTCCACATCAATGTAGGCAGGATCTTCAGGTAGATCTCCTGTCCCTGACTCTGGGAGGTTAAAACACTTTGCTGAGGTATTACCATGCTTACACCGAGCTCCTCCTGTGTCTTAAACTGCATAAATAACCTTGAACCCCAAGAGGTGCTGCAGCTGAAGGACCACCCCAGGGGGACAACATCTCTGGGGCTGAGCCCACCAAACAAAGCTGTGGGCAGCAGCCCCAGGGCACTGGATCCACCCCATCCCTCGTGCTTGTCCTCCCCTCGAGTGTGAGGCAGTCCAAGGCAGCAGGGAGGACCTTGACCCAGCATTCCACGTCTTTCCCAGAAATAGCAATGGTGGCCTGCCTCTCCATGCCAGGAGAAAAGTTCAGCAGCATTGATACTGCCAAGGTGGCTTGGTCAGCAGTCGGGGACTCAAGAGCCACAATTCAACCCCTGCAGCTGCTGTGGTTAAACCATCTTCTTACTTACACAGGAAAATGTGCTTGAAATCGTGGGTTTCATTGGCTCAGTTCACCCTGCCTGAAACCAGAGCAAATGGGCAAAAGAAATTCATAGTTCAGAGCCAATTTTGCCTACCTGCACCAGCCCTATCAGGATGTGGGGACACCTGGGGACTGGGAACCAAGGGTTTTTCCTGAAACAGAGAGAGTCATAACCAAGACTGATTTTTTTCACAGTTTGTTGTGGTTCATTTTAGTTGTTTAGTTGGGGTTTTTTTACCCCACTTTCTAAGAAGCTATGCCACTTATACCAGTGTTTAGCAAGCACTGAAGGTTTCTCTATCATATGCACAAATGATTTTGTTAAATTTGTCATAGGGAGCTGCATTCAGAAATTTGGAATCAAGAACAAACTTCAAGAGAGATCAGCTTGCAACTCTAACAACAATTGCCCTTGCTGTGCAATGATGTTTAAACCATACAAAATAATATTTGGAAATGTAGGATACATAGTTTCAGCAGCTGTGCTTTTGAAGATATTGTAGACTTTGTACTGCAAGATGAGTGAAAATTACTTTCATCATACTGTGTGGAAAAAATAGACAAACCTCAGGGATTACTGATAAAGTGTAAATAAACCAAAGTGAGCATTCTGGGGAAGGAGTAAACAGCAGCAGTGCTTGAGATCCAAAATTGTGACCCAGGTAACAATACTGATCAATGCCTTCCCAGAGGAGGGAAAATTAGAGAGTGTAGAACTAGAGACACCATACAGTAGAGCCTTAAGCCAAACAGAAGGAAACATCCTGATAAGGTTGTAAAGGGGCTTTTTGCCCACCCTGTGCCATGCCTCCTTTCATTGTGCAAGGCTGTTAGAAACTTTCATTAGTAACTCTTCTGGAATAAAATTTTTCTCCCATGAAACATGCAGATTTTATGGCTCAAATTAAGATTAATTAATTAAAATCCTGGATGCTTGACAGTGAAATATGACTGAGGAAAGAAGTCTGAAAGCACACAAGAAACAATCAAGTCCCTTGGCAAAAAGAAAAAGCAAATAGATACTTTGTAGCTGGATAAATGTTATGCTGTGCTAGCTTTCAGGAATATCACAGGCATAAGCTCACAACAGACCCAGGAGAGCAAATTTAAATTCTCTTCTAACTCAGAGGCAACCGCATGGAGCTCTAGATTGGGGTTTCTTCTTTAAAAACATGCCAATTTATTTTACTGAAGCATTCACTACATCTGGAACCCAAGACACGTAGACACCACTACTAAGCTGTGGAATGCTTATTGCTTCCTGTCACTGTAGGAATCCTGTAGGATTTCCATAGGATTCCTGCAGAGGGTACCAACATCATCAGGAGTACAGGAGACGTTCCAGGCTAGTCTGCTCATACCATGAGAGCTGTTGGATGTGCCTGGAGAGAGGCACAGAGGAAAAGCCGACCTCCTCAAATGGAAGAGTGAACTGAATGTGGGTCTTTTTGACATCTACAGCTATCTCCACCCCCAGTTCACAGGGACAGGCTCCCATACTGACCCCTTTCCTGCCTCCTGCTGGGTCTGTCCTTCCAGACCACACATCCTGTGGTTCTTCTTTGTGATCAAGAGGAAGAAAATCAAAATCAAACCAGGTTAATGCATTAAAGCACAGTGATAATAATCACCTTGGTGAGTCTCAAGGCACGTCCTGCTCTCCTGCACCAAAAGGCTGAGAAAAGCTTGAGCTCTCTTTTGAAAAGCAACAAGTCACAGTTTCACAGTTTTTCCTCTACTTTGTCCACAATTAGGCAAGGAGAAACATTGACTTTGTGATGCTTGTATCCCAGTCATCTGCTCTGTTTATGTTGGATGTTAAGTTCTACACTTTTAAGACTGGTTCTGAGAGCAAAGGGAGGAGAAGAAGCTCAGAGTTTGTTTGTTTTCAGAAACTTCACTTGCTCCCCTGCATCGTCCTCCCAAACTGTGTTGTCTGCAGCACTGACAGACAGCAGGAGAAAGCTCTCCTTTCCTTTTTAGTCAGTTTTTTTTAATCTAGCTGAGGCAGAGCAGTTCCCCAGACTGTAGCTTTTCTTCTTCTTGGAGCTGATTGGCCTTGCTCTGGACTGAAAACACAAAAACCACTGGGAGCTCACACCTGTGGCCCACCGAGGCCCAGGCCATGGCATTTCCAGCACAGGAGGGATTGGTAAGAGACTGAGTGATCTGAGCTACACCCCATGAAAAGGAATTTCTGAGTTTGCCATCTCTTCCAAACAGCAAGAGCTTCTATTGTTTAATATTATTCTCTTTTTAATACTTGTGAATACTTTGCTTGTTAAATAAACAGTTTGTTTGCACTTTTCTGCAAGAAAATCTTTTCCCTAACCAGTAGGGGGAGGAGCCTCTTAAATCTGCTTTCTAGAGGGACCACTTTGGAAGTTTGTTCCCAAATTTGCCATAAACCATGACAAATATTAATTTGGCTTTCAACATAGATCTTCCACTCTTCTCTCAGTACTCTTTACTAGTAATGGAAAAAAGGCAGGCCACTCAATTATGGTAGGGAGCATCAAGGAACACCTTCAGCTTGAGAAGCAAGGAAGGGAATCCCCCCAGACAAGAAGGAAAATACAACATGGAGGAGTAGAGAGCACCCAGCTCCTACAGGAACAGACATGGAACAACACCTGCAGAAACTCTTACATAAAAATACAGACCCCGCTGGAGGCAGTACCAGCACTGGGGTTGTCCTGACAGTTACAAAGGAAGGAATTGGAGAAGCTGGTTTGCTTTAATTGCATGCAGACAGGATGAAATCCACACCAGCAAGTCTATGTACTTAGTGCTTTCAAGAAGTCAAATTACACAAAGCTGAAAACAATTATGTGCCAAATTATTGCAGGGAAAGAATTTAAACAGGAAAAATGTGAGTGATAATTGGGAACTATTTAAACACAATTTACTAAGTGCCCCAAAAGGAACATTCTCACATTGCACAAAAGAGGTCAAATGGAGTTAAAAACAAAAGCAAAGCAAAACAAAACAAAAGCACAAGCTGGCTTTGAGAGGAAATTAAATCAGCTTTTGTGGAAAACTCCACAAACAATCCCCCTTCACAATTCACCCAGCAACAAAATATTAAACAAACAAACCCCACATATATCATCATTAATAAGGAAGGAACTGCTGATAACAACTGTGTATCAGATACCAGCAAAGGCAGATGAAATGAAACAATGGAATACAAAAGGAGGGGGAGGGAGGGGATTGGCCATTGAAATGATAGCAGGGAGGATAATTTTTTTCCTAAGCATATCAGAAGAAAAAGGCCTCCCAAGAGTTGTAATTATTCACTGTCGGATGGTAAAAAATGGACGAATCATAGTTCTAGGAAGTTTTGGTTTTGATAAAGGTCATAATATTTTCACTGTGTTCTTAAATTTCTATAAGGACACTTTGATTTAGAACTGGAGAATGGGGGGAAAGTAATGTAACAATAGAAATTCAATTTGTTGTACATTAAACATGTTTAGAAATGCTGACCCAAAGGAACACTGCAGTGCCTCTGAGGCAGGCAGCAGGGCCCAGGGGACAGTGCAGGTCAGGGAAGGCCTAAACTGGACCTTTCCTGGCTGCATGCACAGCCCTGTCCAAAGCACAGACCCCAAGTCAGACACAGAGTGCTCCCAGGGTCTCAGAGCACGCATGTGGGGAGGAAAGGGCCACATTGCCAGCTGTGCAAGGTGGTGGAGATGCTCTGTAGGAGATCCCTGTCCCATGTCACAGATTTGCCAGCCTCTATGCACCATACACACAGCAGCACAGACTTAGTTATAAAGCACCTCTGGGCACCTCAGGAGCCCAAAAATCAACACAAGTATGACCTAAGCAAGGCCATATGTGTTGAGCAATGAACACAGGCCTCTGGACTGCAAGCCAGTGCCTGGGTAGCAGTGGATCAGGCAGAGATGGACAGCATACATGGGGCCAGCATGAAGTGCCTTTCACCCTTCATGTCTATCTCCCCAACTTGGCAGGACCTGGGACACCCTTGGGTTTTTCAGGCTTTCTGCCAGTTCATTTTGCCTCTAGTGCAGCCTGATACCCCACCCTTGACAGACCATTGCCAACAGTGCTGCTGCCCTACAAGAGGCATCTTTAAAATGACTCCTATGGTAACTTGATCAATGACATTTATGATGATTTCCAAGAAGTCAGGCCATGAGAGCAGAGGTTTCAATTGCTGGGACAGATGCTATGAGCTTGGCTCACAGCTGGTTGAATGTGAATATGTTACATCCATTTGAAAGGATTTGGCTGAACAACTGGGGGAAATGCACCAGTCAGCCTGGTCCTGGCAAACACCTCTGCTGTGCTGTGGATCAGGCAGAGCCATTTGTGGGGAGGGCAGAGGGCAGGTGACATTTTCCCTGAAAATCCTGAGAAAGGGAAAAACCTGTAGGCAGGTATGTGGTGAGCAAAGGGAACATCCTCCTCTGGCAGAGCAGGAGCCCTTCAACAGAGCAGAAGGTGGAGCATGCAGCCAGGTGCTTCCTCCAGGTGCCAAGGGCAGACTGGCAAGGCTGGATGCACCTGGAGAAGCTGGTACAGCATGGCAGGACTAAGCCTAGGCTTGAAGGAAAGGACCTATCCATAAGGACACAATGAGCAGGAGTGAGATTTGTTTACAGACTTTTTAAATTTAATCTGAAATTTCCTTGAAACTTTCATGTCATGATTTATCTTCCAGTAAAGCCTGGCCATGGAGTTCACAAGCTCCTCTGGCATCTGGATTCACTTATTTTCAGAAAAAAGCACAGATCTTCCAAGAGCACTCTATATAATCCACTCTTCTGACAACAGCCAACATCACCTCAAGACAAAGCTCAAAGCCAGACCAAGGCCTTTTCGCCCATTGCTGCAATTCCACCCTCTCCAGGTAAGTTTTTTTTTTTGCATTGAATATTACTCATAGATAAAGAAACGAAGAAATTCCATCTGTGAGAAGCCTTAAAATAGCATTTTCCTGGCACATCCTCCTCAGGATCAAAAAACCCCCCAAAAATTAACCACCAAAGGACATTAAGATAGGTGCTGGCTAGAAAAGGAAGAAATGCAACCATAGAAGCATTTCTGCAAAACAGGGTTTTGCTGCCTGTTTCTGCCACACTTAAAGGACAGCCCACAGAGGAAATAGTGGGAAATGACCATTGTGTTTGACACACTGACTTTAAAGGTCTTTTCCAACCTAAATAATTCATTGACTGTATGACCCCACAAAGCTGAGGCTGTATCTGGCTGAGGCCCTTTCCCTGGCCCTTCACTGCCCTCAGCCAATAGCAGCCTGGAACTGTGGATTTCGTACAGGCTGCGTGCAAGGTCCTTTTTACCTTTTGTCTACAAGATGGGTTTCCCAAATTTTGGTAGAGCATCTGTAGAGACAATTGGCAAACATGTACCCAACTCCTCCCTGCCTTTCTGCCCCTCTGCCCAGGGGCTGCTCCTGCTGCTGCCACCCTTGGAAGGCAGTCGGGCAAACATCTCAGAGGGGTGTGCAAGCCCTGCAAACACGAGGGTCTGAGTATATAGACCTATTTTTATAAATTTCTACACAGAAATGGAGACTGGAGAGCAAGCTCACTGAGCTTTTATTTGCAGCCACTGTGTTGCTGAAGGAGTCATGCTTCTGGTGGGCTGCACAGCAGGGGCTTCCCTGGCCTCTTGGGATTTTCTTCCTTTCTTAGGACTGGTCTCTTGTGAGCTCTCTCATCTCAGCCTTGTGGTCTGCTAAGGTGGCTGCAACAACATTTCCCAGAGAAAGACAAAGATATGTGGGAGTAAAATAGTTGGGCACCTCTTTGGAAACTGTTCAGACACACTTCCAGGTTTAAATTCTATCTAGGCCTACAGTTACTTCTCACTCTGAGAATTATTTCAAGGAACAGTACTTATGAAAACTTAGTACTTTAAAATATACCTTGCATTGCTTAATAAAATTTTAGCTGTAAGATTTTTCTACTAAAAATTTTAGAAAAAAATACGGATTTTAATGTCCTCAATTAATTTTCTAAGGTGAGAAACAAAAGGGACTTGATTTGAGCCTCTGCATTAAGAAAAAAAATCCCATGAGCTGTTGCTTGATTTTTCATATTGTGAGGTCATCTTGTTTTCCCAACACATTCTGTTTACTGGTACTCTTGAACACAACAGGACAAAAATAGGCTGAGCTGTACATGCCAAACAGATTAACAGGTATATGAAAGGACGTCAGTTTAATATTTATATCTTTGGCCTAGATGCTGCTTAACATTTTACAACTTTAATACCTCTTATATATGTATTTTAACTTTTACATCATTGAAAAGAGAGATTTTAATTCAACATTTAAAAATTATTTAAGAACTGTTTTAAGTGTTAAGTGCTTAAAAATCTTCCAAGGCTCAACATGTAAAGTTTCATTTGTACTAAGAAATCAGTTGAGATGAAGGTACCACTTAAAATACAGGGTAAAACCATATTTTGTAAAGCACTTACCAGTAAAGTGTGTGGGTTTAGAAGAGATAAAGAGGTTCATTAACAAGCTTTGAAATTTGTGAGTTAAACCAGTGCCAGCAAAAACACTACAGGACAGTCAATGTCCCATATGAAGATAAGAATTAAAATGCCAAAATCTATTTTGCCCCTTTTGACTCTCCCTCCTTATTTTGCAGAAACATTTTTTCAAACTCTGGGACCTCAGACCAAAGCAGTTTATCTAACCAAAATAAAAGTCCATTTTTATATTGTTCAATAATTTGTAATACCAAGGATTCCATCAAGAGACAAAGATTGCTTACTTTGTTTGTTTCTTACTGAAAGCCTACTACCTGGTAGGTCCTGAACTACTGAGTTCACTGAACATTAGTCCCTACTACTTTGCAGGCACTCCTAGAGATCCATCTTTGTTTTCTCATTTCCTTTTATATGCTGTTTTGGATAATCATGTATTGCAGGTGAGCATACTTAAAGAACAAAATAAACAAACAAGAAACCCCTAAACTCATGCATTTTGAAATAAGTTAATGGAGCAAAGACTTACTATTCCAGCAAGCAGAAGTTACACAGAAATGCAATGAGCAAGTACCTTTATACGTATAATTCATAGATGACAGACATAATACTTAAGTACAAAGATCAAGGTTATTTTCAACTATACATTACCATTCCTGGAAAATCAATCTACATTATTTTTAGCACAGGTTAGGAACTGGAGTAATGATTAAGTGATTTGCCAAGGACATGGTTAGACAGACTTGGAAAATGGGAAGCAGTGATTTCTTTCCAAAGGGAACATGTAGTTTATAGTCACAGCTGGTGTCGCTGTGCAGAAGAGTTCAGTCTTATAATCCATGGTGTAAGAGATCAAACAGATTTTAATACAAAGCCTCCAATTACCAGAGTAACAGGAATTATCTTAGACTTCAGTCAGGTCTGGGACCTACTTTGAAGCTGTGGTAGGACACAGCAGGCAGCCCAAAAGATACGAAAGGAGTCACAGTTTATAAATACTTTTTCCTACACCCCAGTACATTTCTCCCCCAAAGGAAAACCCAGTGTTGGAAAATACTTTGCACATTTTAACACATGATCAAGTGCCCTCAAAAATCAAAGGGATTTAAGTAAAGAGATGTGAGCTAAACACATATTTAAGTATGGATAACACACACACACAAATTTGATATGACTGATTGAACCTACATTCCAATTACTGGAACATGTTGAAAGCCAAGGCTGTTGGTACAACATATCCATTGTGCAATACCCCAGTATTTTGCCAAGGAGTAGTTCTGTGAAGGGTTACATGTCTATAAAAAAGATTTAGGAAAGAGCAGAGATTATGAGAAGGGCTTTCTCCTTTTCTAGCATCCAGCTTTATCTAGAAAAACACTTTTTAATTTCACTATAATTAGAGCTCCTTAAGGTCATGTTTCCTCTATTTTCAGCTGAGAAATTTGTCCAGGCAGCTTCCATACTACAGACTGGTTCTCTGCTGCCCCTCAGCTCTGTCTTTCAGAGGCTCTGGGGGCAGCTCAGGTCCCAGCAGGTGGCAGATGTGCCGTGCTCATCCCCTGACCTGGCATGTCCCGGGTGGTTCGGCTGTTCAGAGTCACCGGGCAGTCCCACTGCACCCATCTTCTCAAACGCCAGGCTAATTCCAGGAGACTTTCCTGGAAATTGGACGTATCAGATGAATAGCATTACTGGTTCTTCTTTATTCAGCCAGCCTTGGAGGCTTTAGAGTTTGACTAACTGGCCAGGCCAGAAAGAACAAACTGTTATTTAATATGATTCCATCTGTTTTGCTGTCACAGTCAGAGATCATCTATCCTTGCAAAAAAATTATACTGTGACATTAAATACTCATCTTTCCTAGAAAGGTCTGGAGCACTGAAATTCCTTTTGGTTTGAAAGGAACTTCTTGGGACTGTTTTACACTTATAAATGTACTAATTTGTACAGCTTGGGTAACCAGGACAATGCCAAGTTTAAACCACAAGTAGGACCCAGTGTAAAACTAATCTTTTCCCCTCAATACATTTGTTCATAAATGGCTTGACAATGTTCTACCTAGACAGGAAGGACAAAAAAAAAAATAAGTCACAGTGGAAAGTCATGATCTAGAGATGATTCAGCATAAGACCAGGATGAAAGGCAGGAAGAGATTAAGCACCTTTCAGAGGGAAATACCACATTTTACATTGCAAATAGAGGGCATCAAAGAAAACACAGATGAATCAGATAATAGCAGGAGCTTTTTCATTCAAATGTTAAAAACATTTTGAAGAAGATATCCTGCATTCACTGACACTTGCAGTGAAGTGCTGCAAAAATGGCTTCTTCTGTTCTTTCAACCTTGAAAATATACCCACTGAAAAAGCAAAAAAAAATGAACAGAAAAAATGGCATTGACCAAAATGGGCTTGTGAGGATTCAGTGAGAGGCTCTTCAGCTGGAAGCGAGGTGTGAAGTAGCAAAGAAAATGTTTGATGCAGAAACAAAAGTTCCAAGAAGGAGGCCTTTGGGAAAGGGGAACAAACTGCCAGTGAAGTGGTTAAACCAGCTCTTGGCTCAAAGTGAAGTGAGAATTGGGGACATTTGCAAAGGCAAGAATAAGATCATCTAACAAAGATTTTCCCTTAATAGTGTCTCATGTGATGGAAGACGCAGAAACTGCATTTCTATCAGGCCCACATCTCCTCAAGGCTGGTGGTTGTTTCCTTTCACAGAAGTGGCACATATAGGACTTACAAAAACTTAGAGATGCCAATATATACACCCACCATTTGCATCTTCTGCTTTCTCCCGACCAGCAGGTCGATTGATGCATCTGTGCAAGTCCCCTCCAAAAGAGAACACTGGGCAGAACATCACTTCTATTTATTGCACCAGTTGGGCCCAGATTTTTACCCAATGATTATATGAGTTGAAATAAGTCTATGGAGACAAAGGTTGTTGAAGGTAGGAGATCAAACAAATTACACAATCACATCATTGGGTCAGAAATATGTGTCATTCCTGAGAAGAGTGTATTTTTCACACACAGAGCATTGCCAGCAGTTGCATTAAACAAATATCTGGATTTAAGGAGCTGCTGAAATGCTTTGCTGAATAGAGCTGTGCAGTGTCAGGAGATTACTTTCAGGCCTACAAGCAAGTAAGGAATTTTATTGGAGTCCAGAGAAACAGTCAGCACCATTAAAAATCGAGTCATGTTGTTAATTGAGCAATTAGGTATTTAGGCCACTGCCTTAAAATTATTATTTCAACACATGCAAAGTCCTCTTGCTTTGGACTGAAGCTCTCTTAAGCAAGAGTTAGAATCACAGAATCATAGAATCCTTTAATAGACTCAGCTGCCTCAAAGCAGCACAGGGCAAGCATGCACCAATATGGGTGACTGAATTCCTTTGAAGCATTACTAAAGGTAATCTAAAACAATCAGGCTTCTTTGTGACTTAAACAGATAAAGTCTGTGAAGGATCACCTCAACTAGTTCCATCTGTCTCAAATGAAAATATCTTTAGTCCTCACTAGATCATCTCAGTCACTGTATCACTAATTGCCGCTCTTTTTTGTTTTCTAACCAGGCATATTCTGTGTTACTTCCTAACCCATTTCCAAGTAAATGAGCCACAGGAGTAGAACTCTAGCTTTTTAACCCTTTAGTGAAATAAACTGCTCCTCTTCCTCCTGGAATGGATTAGAGGGAAGCCATTCTGCAGGCACTGAGGAAACAATAACCCTTGCCAGGAGAGGAGACAATGCCTTCTTCAGCCAGCTCAGTGCAGCTGAGAGCCTGTGTCCAAAGCCCAGGAATGTCACAGGATCTGCCTCTGCCACACCAAGAAATTGAACCTTGGGCTGGAGATGGTGGCTTGTTAAACCACTCTAGGACTGTATCCTTAGGCAAAAACTAACACTAAATTATGTGGAGATGGACTCAGTAGCTGCTGAAGAATTAGTATCTTTGTGCACACTTTATTTGCTAGTGTACATTTAATTATGAGAGTGGAAAATACAGTCCTCTCTATGACATCCATATTATGAAACTAGAATTAAGCAAGACATAAATGTAGGCATTTGCTCACATAAATGTAAATCTGTAAGATAAATACAAATATTAATTGAGCCTCTTTTTCAGGAATCACTTGCAACAGCTTCTTTTCTTATTCAGAAGAAAAGTGCTTGCAGGTTAAAGAAAAAAACCAAAACAACCCAAAAATCAAAAAAAACCCCAACCAACTAAAAAAAATATTTTGGAAAGGAGTGGGTGGATTATTTAAATACCAGTGAGGAAGGCGAGCTTGTTAGGATAAGAATGATGTTGACACAAAAGGGATAAGAAGGATAAGAAGATATAATCTGACCATGAACACATTAAGACTTGCCATTTTTTATCATTACAGTTCTGGATTTAGCTTTCACTTAGAGCAGAGAGGTCAACAGCTTAACCCCAACTGCTTATTGCAGCTCTTACTGGAGGTTTCCTAGACCTTCTGTGATCTCAAAAACTCACTACACTTTTGAGTGAAATTCACAAATGCAACCTCTAAGACTATGGAGTTTAGGATACTTATTTTTCTGTCAGGTAATGCTTATGATAAAAACAAAGCTCAAAAAGCCCCATCCCTTGGGTGAATTACATAGTGCATACTTGATGCTGAAATTTTGGGTGGGATTTTCCATGAACATCTGTATCTTCAAATGTTGTAACAGTAGTGCAGCCTAGAAACTTCAAATCCTTTTGAAGCCCCTGTGGTATGTGCTGTGTTATCTTACAAATGACAAGCCTTGAAGTATTTACCCTCATGAATATCCAACTGCCTTTACAAATTCCTGGCCAGAGAGGGAAGAGCTGAGGCTCTCAGCCCTTCTCTGTCAGTCACTCTGGGTAGCAAATCCAGCATCTCCAGTGGACCACGCTGGGATCTTCAATGCAGCCCAGGAGCAGCCACGGTGAATGGTGTGAGATAGCACAGCTGGGGTGCTCCCCTTTAGTTACACAGCAGGAAAGAAACACTCAGCGTTTGCCTCACTACAGACAAAAGCAAAGGGGCCATTTCTCCTCCTTCCCTTCCTCATTTTTACCTCACCCTTTCCTACTCCCTCATAAACCTGCTCAAGATTGCTGACACCTTTTCTTCTCATGCACAATGAAATGCTGTTGAAAAAGAAGCAATTTCCCACATGGAAACAGAATTTTCCTGAGGGGCTCTACAAAGGCCAAAAAATGAAGGAAATGTAAAACCTTTTCTACAACTTCAGCTCAACGTTAAAAATGAGCGCACCAAAGCCCTCAGAATCACATACTTCTCCAGCAAGGAAGACAGTAAACTTGAAATTTGTGTTGATGACATTATTTAATGCACAGTTGGAGGGTTCTGAGACAGACTGATGATGAGAGCCTGATTAGATCAAACCAGAAATGGAGAAGTCCACAAAGGACAGCAAACAGGGAGAAGGAATATGGAGGGAAGAAAGATGAAGTAATGGGCAGATTGTCAGGCAATACCTCAACCTTGGAAAAGAGATGTGGACAGCATCAGATAATGGCCAAGGGGAGTGAGATGGAATGAGATTGACCCACGCAAAAGCTCAAGAAACTATCTAAACTTTTTTCTTCCTTAACTGATTGAAGCTTTCTTAATGAATATTCCAAAGATAAAGTTTAAAATGGAATTGACTGCATCAGATTTTGGGTTACAACTGGAAGAATAGCTCATGATTTTGACCACAGGAGGGCTCCAAGGTTTCATGAATGCATATGGAAGCCTTTTGAGAAAGGCTAGAACTAGATGTGGCACAGAAAGTGAAAGCCATGGAGGTGCACTCTTAGTTCCATGTGGAGGTCTACAAGCCCAGCTGAGCATGCTGCATATAACGTGTTTGTTTGGTTTTTTTTAACAAAGGAGAGAAACAAAAAGAACAATTTTTCTGCAAACTTCTTTTTTCTCTACTGCTTTAAGAGGATCATCATAAAGATGTCAGTTGTTAGATCCTCAAACATCAGTGTTTGTTCTGGTGTTACCAGTAAGGAGAATCTTAGAATTTTTTTTTTTTCCCCAAACAAAAATGTTTGGGGATTCAATGTTTATCACATGGGAAAAGACTGATTACATCTGCCCCAGCTCTGCAGCCACACAGGTTAGATACAGCCCAGGAGAAGGTATCACATCATCTGTGACCTGCTTCCTACTGTCTTTGTCTCTAGACTCTGCAGAGGTATGCACTAAGTGTACTACAATCCTGAGTACAGCAAGGGGCCTGTGGCCATGGGGAACCAGGGACAACTGTTCATGTGGCACTACAATGGAGGAGGAAGAGGAGGATGTAGTTACTGTCAGTCAACTCAGAAGACCGTGACTATGCACCCAAAACACATCCCAAAAGCCAACTAGAAACATGGAAAAGACTACAAGTACAAATGAAAACATGCATCCAGCAGAGAGCAGGTGAAACCACAGCCATCAGCCATGTCCTAGAGATGTGTTGGGTGAAAACAGGCCAATGAACAGAGGTGATCTGTCACAGTCAATAGAACCTGAACTCTGGCTCATCTGGATTGGGTCTGAACTTTCTAGCCCCAGAAATGAAACACTGACATTAGGAACAGCTAATTTTCTCTGTTGTTAGCAATAGTCTAGCTGGTCATGGCCTGTGAGGAGAAGTTCTGGTTGATTCATCAGAGCTTTGGCATTCTACCCTCAGGGACATTAAATGCCATACTCTGAAGAGGGTTTTTATCTGAAAACCTGGCCCTGGGTTTTAACTGCATTGGAAAAGAAAATGGGAATATATCAGGATCTTCCACATCCTCTTCAGATTAAGTGTGTAAAACTTGACAGAGCTAAAAGCTGGTAGGCTAACACTAAAGATATTTGCAGATGATTAACAGATCAAAGCTAAAATAAAACAGGGAGGTCAGCAGAAAAAAAATTGCTGTGTAAGGAGATAAGAGAAGTTTCCCATTTCAGGAGACAGAAGAGGTTGAACATGTTGAAGGTCCAGGAGATGCTGTCAGAAGGGGATTGGGGCTGGAGATTTATTTGGGGGGTGTGCAAAGTTCCTGTTCTCTCTTATCCAGCCTCTTCTGATATATCAGTCCTCCCTGTAGAAAAGAAGAAATAATTCCCTATTTGCTGCACTCAGCCAGGAAAAAAAAAAATGATGAAAATATCCCCTGAAAAGGATTTAATCCTTTTCTGTTGAGGGTTTATGATGTCAAATAATCCCACCTCTTTTCTAGTAAATTCCAGTTTTAGGGTCAATCAGTTACAGCTGTGCTAATCCACAGTTACTAACTTCTTTGCCTGCTGGTGTCTCCATGGTGAAACCTGCAGATGAAGCCTGGGTGACCTCCCTCTGCCTTTCCCTCCTGTGTTTAGAAAACAACAGATAAGGTAATGCAGTAAGGTAAGGCTCCACAACAACTGTGCACATACCAGGGATGCTGTAAGCAAGGCAGGGATTTTCCTTTGGGAGGGCAGATCTGGATAAATTACGTCCCAAACTTTTGATTTGTAAAGGGAAAGAAACTGGTGGGTTTTTTTACTGCAGCTGACTGTTAAAGCAATGCTGCTTTTTATGTCAACATACATTTTAGTAAATGTTAGTTTGTACTCTGTAGTGACAGGCTGTTTGCAGTAACCTTGGGAATACTGCTCTTATCTTCTATTTACACAACAAGTGCAAAGAAACGAGATTAGGTATTTTTCCACAATGTTTAAAAAACCTTTTTTCTCCTCTCTTGAACAAGGGCTGAACTTTAAACATTTCAAACACATTTCCTTCATTTGGAAGATGTACAGTTAACGTGGTATTAATCATTTACTGGCAGGTCTATCCTGGTCAGGCTATACTTATATTTTCATGACTGTACCACGTCTCTTAGGTCAAGTGCAACAGTGGTCTGAGACTGCAGTAAGGGAAATTGAAACTAGTCAAAAACTGATCTCGACTAGGACCATATACAGGATGGACAGACAGGTACTGTGGCATCTCTCTGGGATACAGAAGGACTCTGGTAAGGAACCAGGCCTCCAAAAGCATTTTGATGCATAGGATTGATAGAAAACCAATTCAGCGTTATTTATTGCCCTCAAAGAAAGGGAGTTTTCCTTCTCTTGCCCTGTATTCAAATTTTATTTCAGCCACATGATTCTGAAGCTTTTGCTTTACAAAACATACCTTGTGCTCTCCTGTCAGTGATAGCACTACCAAAAATTATTTCAAAATGTCACATACTAAGCCCTGTAGAGGAGTGCTGTGACCAGCTTTACAGGCCATACTATATGCATGCTCTTAAACAGACTATCCAACCTCTCCATGCCACAGTTTCATCCATGCCTGTGGTAACAACAGCCTCCCAGATGTGTTTTGAAGTTTCATTTGTCTCTCTGTGCCAAACCAGCAGAAAAAAACCCGGCTGCCCTAAGTGCCAAACTCATTGGAAGAGCACCGTACTGGAGCAGAGAGGAAGCGGCAGCTCTGCAACACCCACACCCTCTCCTGCTCTGGGAAAGCCCAGCTGTATCCCTCTCTCACAAGGCAGAACAAGTGAATTTGCCCCTCTGTTGGTAGGGCCTTGCAGGTTTTCTAAAAAATAATATATTAAGGGGGAATTTTCTCGATTGCACTGCAAGCAGTATCTCCTCTGTCTCCTGCAGAAAGGAGCCAAGGTAATCTGCACAGAAGTGTAATACAAATTTAAAGGTAGTTAAAGATGTTTGATGTGGATGTGAGACTGAAGGGAGGGATTGCTGGAACATCAGTTCCTGCTGGTACAAATTTTTTTCCTTCAGTCAGGTCCTGCACTCTGTCCTCACTCTCCAAGACGGACACTGCCCGAGTTCCTGTTCTCTCCTGCAACTAGCAACACCTTCAGAGGGAACCTCCTTCAGCTTTCCAGAAAAGGTTTTTGCTTCCTGGCTGTGTGCAGGAATTAGAGAGCTATTTCACCTCTTGTACCTTACAGAGTGATGGATAGGAGGAAACCAAATGCAAGGGAAACAGGGACTTCATAAACCTGCCATGTGTGTGTATTTTATTTGGTGACGTCTCAGAATCTTCACACGTTCAGCTAACCAACTGTTTGCATACAAAGCACTGAGAAGCAAGGGATCATGGCAGGGCTGCTATGGAGCAGCCTCCAGGGACACAGCAAGATTGGCCTAATTACACATGGTTATTACTCACACTAAATCCATGTGAATTCTGGAAAATCCTTCACAAGGTGGCACAGACCTGACAATTAAATATTTTCATTTTCTTGCTCATCTAGAGATGAAATTGATTTATAACACAATGCAAACTGATGTGCTGTTAGCAAACCAGAACCAACATTCAAAAAAGTGCAGAAACTGTTGAATATTGTACCTAACTCCATAAAAGAGGCTAAAGGCTGGACATGGAGAAGAGGGAAACAGCAAGTAGAAAGTCTCTAATCAAGCTGTTAGCTGATCAGGACAGAACATAATCAGAAGTCATTAAGTACTCTGGTACTGTCAGAACAGGATGGGGACTTTTGCTATAATTTCTCCATCATGACCATTCTGTTGGTCAGGTTACTTGACCTGCTTTCAGTACTCATCTGTTAAGGATATGTGACTGTGAAAAAAGGGGTTAAAAAAAGTAACAGTTTCCTGTAGCAGGGTTATTCTAGTTGCACAACTACATCTGAAGGATTTTTCCCAGAGCAAAAGGACTTTGCCAGGTGTGCAGGACACCACAGCTTTTGTCATTGTGGCAGTTGCTCAACTGAACTGCCTCTAACCCATTGAACATGCCTCAAATTTACATCACCAAGTGCAAACAATTATTACCCAAATCCTCAAAAATAGTGTTTGCTCCACAGAAAAATTCAGTGCTTGTTCTCCTCAATGGACCTCTTGCTGAAGCCAGAGAAATATCAAGAAAAGGCAATATGTAACAGAAACAAGAGGTATTTAATCCTTTCAAAATGGTCTGACAGGATTGGAAGGCAGAAGGGTTCCTTCCCTCTGCCCTAAGCTAACATTCACCCTGAAGACTACTGGAGGCAAATTACAAGTTTCCTTTAAAATACCTGTTGTTCCTGCAGAGCTCATGTTGCTCAGAGGGATTTACAGGGCCTTAGCTTTGCATTAGAGCTTTTGTGTTGATAAGGCATCTTTCAATGGGAAAAGTACTTCATGCCATGTGCAGAAGTCACCACAAATATTTCTCAGCAGAGTTATTTCTGCTAATGCAGTAAAATAAAACAGCAATACCATGCAGGAAAGTGGAATCAAAGGCTGAAGAGAAGTAGGTAGGACAGAAGTAAATTACTAGTATTTATGGTCACAGTAACAAACTTAGTCAAAAAAATTGTTTCCCTATACACTAATCACCACTGTTTAGTGAAATTGTCTCTCCCAACCATTTTCAATCACTAATGACATTTCAGAAGCAAACTTCTTTGAACACAATATTATTTTTCAGAGCTTAAATGTTCCTTTGGTATAAATTTCATGTTATTTTGGGAGAAAATAAAAGAATTACAGAATTTGTTCAATTTGATTAAAAACCCTAACAAACAGAGCAACAGATTAATGTCAAAGCAAAACAGCAAAACAGTAATGGTCTTTAGTTTAGTTTATGAACCACCACATTAAATCATCACTAAAGTTCATGTTGAAGGAATTAGGTCTTAAGAGAAAGTTCTTTTAAATCCAATGGAAATACCCTTTGTAGTACATGTAAGAACATTAAGTTTATCATGGCAAGAAGCCCTGCTGAAAGCTTACAGGAAAATATTTCTGTGCTACCAGACAACCACAAGAGACAATTTTTAAGTTGCAAGAATAGGATGTTTCCCATAGCTTTGTGCAGTTATTAGAATTTCCATCCTAATATTTTGGAGTTATTATAAAGTATTCAAGCTTTGTGCTTTACTAAATTAAACAGATTTAGGCAGACAGAATAATAAATTTTTGTCTGGTCACAAGAGCTTTATTATCTATGTTAACATGATTAATTCCAGTTTACTACTTTCTCTTAGATGGATATACTACAGGGATGCAAGTTGATGTTCTGCTAGAATAATTTTACTTAGGAGACCCTGGCTACTCATCTGTGTACATGGCTGAGATGCTTTCCAGCCCTTCCCTCTTCCCTTCAGCAGCTGCAATCCTCAAGGAGAAAATAGACACAACTTTCATAGAGAGAGGGAAATGTGTAAGCCCAAATAAAGGCTTTACAATAGTGTCATTAGTGGGTTCAGCCTCAAAGGCATTCAAAACAATAATTCCTCTTTTCCATCATCTAGGTACACTAACACTTATGCTCCATAACATGTCTTCCTTAAAAAAATCCTTTCCACAGTTCTGGAGCAGGGCCAAGTGGCATCAGGCATGGGGTATCCCTGCTAGCTCATGACAGCAAGCATCCTCCCATCCCAGCTCTCACCCTATGGCAAAACCTAACCAGTAATGACTGCTCTGGGTGTCTATTTTTTGGTCTCATTGCTGAGTATGAGGGCAGGGCATCTGGGCCCCTGGCAGTCCTCTTACCAGCAAACCTAAGCTCTTGAGAAGGGCTCTACCCAGTAAGAGATCTGTCAGCGCTCAGCTATCCACAAGCCCCTCTGAACATCCCTATGAAAGGAAATCAAAACACATTAAAAAAACTGAATGTGTGGTTTATTATATTTAAGATGCTATTTGTCTATAGTGTTTAAATATCTCTGTCACACAGTTATCAGTAAATGAGTGTAATTTTACATGTTCAGTATTTTGATACACAGTACAGGACTACAAATGTGGTAAAGGAGCGTGAGAAATTAATATTTCCTTGATGCACGCATCAAACCTTGCAGCACCACTTAAAAGCTCAGAGTAAGGACTCAAAATGCAGTATTACAAGCACTACTAAATCAACCAAGAGACATACCTATATTAAACATTAGAGAAACAAAACAAATGACACAAAGGTTTAATGTTTAAGATTTGATACAGGATTAAAATACTAATATTTTTAATGTCCTGGCTTCAAATTAATAAATATAAAAACAATATAAAAATATACACCAGTTGATAAAAGGATGCACTGAGTAAGGTTAGAAAGCTAAATTTCACTTTCAAACGTATGCAGGTATGTCTTTAGGGAGAGGATTTCTGTGTAGGAGCGACTGGTCTTTCGGAAGAAGTCCAAGCTAGTGAGCTGCTCGATGTCACGGACACGCGCAGTGTGCATCTTAAGAAGATCTTCAACCCACTTTGACTCATCCTCTGAGCTCTGGGGGGAAAACATATATATATATATTTTTATCACAAGTCTTGTCAAAAATCATCTCCAAAAGCAAATGCAACTTGTCTACATATTTGTTCCAGATTTGAAGAAGAATCTCTGTGCTTTATTCAAGAGTGAATAAGGTAAATGAATTCCAAGAAAATAAATTTGACACTTAAGATGTAAGATGAATCCTGCAGTTTTATTTCAGTACCCATTTTATGATGGGGTTGACACAATGACCATAATCATCCAGAAAAAGCTAGCCTCAAGCTGCAAGTGTTTCAGAACAGCTATAGGTTTTTGGAAGATCCACTGATCACTCCATATTTTTCTATCTCACAGAAAGAACTCCATATTAATCGCTTTTGATTTACCAAAGGCCAAACTCTAGGCTGTTTGGCTTTGAATTCTACACCTACACATTATTCTCAATTGACCATCACATCATCTAACACAGTAATATTTTAATATTTCCATTTTAGTTTTTAGGGGACCTTTACAATTCATTACACAGTTGGGACAATGGTTTATGTAGGTACCTAAAAACTCTTGTGATTGGAACATGCATATTATTCACTGATAGATAAAAGAATTAACCAAGCATTTCCTGATACAAAGAAAAAAAATAATCAGGAAGGTTATGCTGCCAGAGTGTTTGGGGTCAGGTTGTGTTCTCTTAGGAGATAGCTGCTACCTCATGCCTTGTGCCAGCACCAGCACATGTTGGAGTCATCCACAAACTAAGGTAACTCATAAACACATCAGAAAATCAGCCCTGCAAAACATTGCTGTTTGTGTGCCTTAACCAGCCCAGCAGCATGTGCCACGAGCATTGCACCCAGGCCTAGGGACAGCACAACGGGGCCCAGACATGGGAAAAGGACAAAGCAAACAGGACTTTTCCCCCTTTGGCCCCTCTGGCTGGTACCTGTACTCTGCTGCTAGGGAAGTGGGTTATATCTCAGGTATTTAGACTTCATGTGTGTGGCTGTTCCTGGAAATGAACCCTTTCCTGACTGCCTCAGTCATCAATGTCCTCCTACCAAATGATCCTCTCATGGATCAAGACTAAACTCCAGCAATGCCAGGACCTATCCAGTGCAGTAGCTGAGCCACAGACTAGGAAGTGGGTCACCCAACAAGAGGCAGGAGGGTGAGGTGATCGTTTGCACAGAGAGGACACGAAGTCCCAGACAGATCACAGCTGGCTGCTCTAAAGCAAACGTCCATGACCCAGTCAACACCTCTTTGGTTCAAAGCTCTCAGCCCCAAGACAGCTTTCCTGTCCTACCACTAACAACCTGAGGACCAAAATCAGGTCTGGAACAAGAAAAGAGAGATGCAAATTAAGAGGGAAGAGGAGGGAGTGTGTCCTGCTAACTCCCCTTAGCCTGCAGTGCCGTGCTCCAGGGATGCTCCTGGCAGCACGTGGCCGCAGGAAGCCCCTGCTCAGCCTTCAGCCACAACCAGGGGTCTGCAAACAGGCCTCAGCAGGGCTGCCAGTGCAAAGGCAGCCACTGTGACATTTTTGCTTTCTTCAAGCCTTTCTTCTGAGCAGGAAATCTGCAGAGCTCAAAAAGAAGTTATGAGCGAGCTACAAACCTCACTTTTCTTGAATACGAGCAGTTTGCAAAAGATCTGCAACATGCATAAATCACAGGATGGGGAGGCCTGTTTAACCTAGTCCAGCAAGACAGCATTTGCATGACTCCAGAAAATCAATCAACTGATCTATGTTTTATTTTTTCCAGTCCACAACTGGCCCATGAAGCCTCAGGCCCAGCAGCAAGGATTTTAAATAGTGATCAACTAATACAATATTACCATGTAACAATGAATGAAGTGTATACATTTAAAATGACAGTTTTCTCCAGCTTTAGTGCTTAGTTCCACCTCAAAAATAAGGAAAATTTTAGAAGGAAAAAGTAACAATTGAAAACATGGAGATAAATAGGAAGAGGTGATCGATTAGGAGGCTAGCACAAAACCCAGTGTAAAAAATACCAGATATTCTGCAGAAGAATCTCTCTGGATATCAATTGGAAAGCTGAGCATGATGCATATAGACAGGTGGGTGAGGAACTGACTTAAGAAAAGAAATTTAAATGTTTTGCTGAAAGAGAAAACAGTGGCCTGGAGGAATTTTCTAGTAGTCTCTAGGGTTCCTTCAGCTTTGGTCTTAGAAAGGATTTTTTGTAATGTTTTCACACTTGCTTCTTGTGCCAAGGTCATTAGTTGCTAGCAAAACCCCCAACAGTTGAGAACTCCTGTCAGTGCAGAGGAAGGTGGAATAGCACAGTGGAGGATGCAGATGCAAGAGCTCCCTGGACAGAATGAAATTGGGTTATCCAAATTGACAGGCAGAAGAGAAGGACCTGAGCTGTGCACGGGTGTGAACCACCATTATAACACAGCTATGGAAAAAGCAAATTATAGGCAGTATCAGAGGAGTTGTGTCCAGTGGAAAGAAAAACATTTCCATTTTGAGATCTAAGCTGCAGTACTTAATCTCATTCTTGATCCAGGTGAAAAAAAAGATTGGACTGGATAAGATGCATTGGAAGTCTATTCTATCAACAGTCTCATCCTCTCTTAAAAGAGCAAAAAAGATCCTGGGTCATCCATGAATAGAGAGAAGTTATTTGCCTTGAGAATCATCATAAATCATCTCAAGGGTAAAACCCAGAGAAGGCTATTTAAGACGCAGAAAAATGTTGACACAAGAATAAATGGGCATAACCTCACCATGAATAAACACACTTTAGAAAAGGAACAAATTCAGATGAGAAGAGTGGTGGTGTTCTTCAACAGCTGTGTGAAGAGAATGTGTGTACAGCTAGAGCAGAGCAGAGGGAAAGCTAATATTTCTTCAAATCTTGAAAGAAAACAGTGGAGAGGTTAAGACAAAATTCCTACATTATCCCATGCATTTCATCCATGAAGTATGGCGAGGTTTTATGCAATCACTTCTTTGAATAAATAAGTGTGCAAAAGTAAGGCTGAATCCAATCAATGATGGATTTCAGTGGCAAAAATTTGCCTAACTGTATTTTCATTCAAGAGCAACATTTAAATATTTTGGAGTCGTTCTTTGCTATATAAAAGGCATGGACCAATATCTGCTAATGACCTTGCAGAAGCACTGAAGATTCTTTCAAACTGTAAATACATACACCATATGCATTTACAAGTAGCATGATCTACAGAGAAAAGAAGCCTGGTTTGAAATGTAAGAAATCAAGGATTAAAAGAGACCATTATTGTAAAGAGCTCATTAAAAAGATTTCAGCAGTTTAAGAGAGCTATGACACACAATATAAGGAGGAAAAAATAAGTTACTTTGTCATAAAATTACATATTGGCAGAGTTACAGGGCAGAGATAATAACTATCTAAATAATAACTAATAACTACCAAAATAGTAATTTCCAGATCACTAACTGGATCTTGATTCAGAGAAAAGCAGTCCAGGGAAAAGCCACAATGCAATATATGTAGGACTTCCAGAGACTTCTGGTGAAAGACATCTCTGCCCAAAACAGTTGAGATCCAAATAGGGCCAGACCTGCTCAAGAGAGAGGGATACTGCTCCAAAAGCATGGGCCCTGAAAGCAAGCAATGTTTGATGAATGAAAAAGAAACAGTGTTCAAGGTGAATTGTGCTCCGAGTTGGAATGACTATTTCTGCTTGTAGCTGGAATAGGAGTCTTAGCTTTTCTTGCCAGTACAAAATTTATAACATTAATGCATTCATTCAGGAAACGGTTGTTTGATGAGTGAGAAAGAAACAGTGTTCCAGGTGAATTGTGTACAGAGTTGAAATGACTATTTCTGCCTGTAGCTGGAATAGGAGTCTTAACTTTTTTGCCAATACAAAATTCATAACATTAATGCGTTCATTCAGGAAACAGTCTCCTGGCAGCCCATAGTGAAGTGTCTGTGTGCAGGAATCCACCCAGCTGTGTAATGGGAGAACAAGTTCAGGCGGAAGGACAAGGCTAAATACAGCTGCCTGGGAGCTCTGCTGTCCTCACGGGGTGCCAGAGGCCACGGGGGACCCAACACCCTCCTGCCACTCAATCAGATGCCAAGTGTGCACTTTCTGCAGTGCTGGCCAGACCAAAGCCTTCATCAAGATTCTTACAGTAAAGGATCTTGCATCCTAATGGAAGATAGAAAAGAAACCAGGAGGGTATTTAGCCATCTCTGTAATAAGAAGCCAAACTTTTCTCTTGAATCAAGGTGTTCTGGAAGCAGCAAGAATTGGCACTCTACCCTTGGCAGGTTACAGCATATACTTTTAACACTGTCTGGGTTGGATGTAATCATGCTGACTGATGCACCCAGACTTCTATAGCAGACAGATTGCACTGTATCTGCAAATGGAAACTGACCTCCATAAAAACATCAGGCTGGGTGCCAGCACAGTATGTTTATGCATACAGCCTCCCCCGAGTCTGCTCTGACAAAATATAGAATCCTACAGGCAAAAAACAATACTGCCAAACTTCTGTATGTCAGTTCTTCCAGACAATTTTAGGTGCAGTAATAGTTCCTTACTTTTGCTGCTATCATGGAGGAGCGCTTTTGTCTAATGAGCTAATGACACTTCAACAGAGGCACAACTGTTCTCTCATCCAAGACATTAGTGAACACTTGCTTCTAATAGTAATGGGCTTTCACATGTCTCAGGGACACATTTACCACAGGGCTGCAGCAGTGCAGCTGAACTTACATTGCAGCTCTCGTCGTTGTCAGGCCGATGGGGAAGGATGTATGAGAGAACAGAGAGTGGTCCATCACACTTGTCAGCTGGCTGAGTGAAATCTAAGCAGCTGGTTATGATGGCATAGTAATGCGTTGGAACAGGGATTGCACTGCCTTCCACAAACCTGGAGAAATAAAGCAAATATTTATCCACAAAGGATGAACTTGTTTGGAAGAAGGTTACACAAACAACATGGTCTTTCCTCTCCTACGTGTGAGGACACTCATACATTGTTGAAATGTGTTTGATTCCTGAACGTTATTGAAATGTGTTTGATTCCTGAACACTGTTTGATTCCTGAACACTATTTGATTCCATAACACTATTGAAGGTGAGCATCCAATTAGCTCACACTGTGCTACTGACATACCTCATGCGGTGCTGAAAGGCTTCTTCAGTTCAGAGACATAGAGAGAATGCATTGCTGAATTAACAAAGACTTGAGTATGTAACTCAATAGCACAGCTCTTAAGTGCTCCTTAAGTAAGGAGAATTTTAGAGACAATAGATTATGTGGAACCAAATTGAACTTCGTCTGGAGGATGAAAACAATTTCAAAGTCAAGGTGAATAGTTAAGTGCTGAATTGTCATTTGCTTGTTTTAACCACTGTCCTACCTACATGGGCATTCAGTCCCAATAACTTTAGAAAGAGCTAGAAAATTATGTCTCCTCACAAAAAATTAAATAATGTGCAGTTAATTAATTGTTTAAGATAAAGCCATCATTAAGAGAAGCAACAGCAAAGCAATTCAAAGACAAACACTTACTGTTTTATTTTGTCAGGTGTGTCATGTAAACCATCATAGTCATAGTCAAAGATTGGTCCACTTATAACATTGACTCCATTTCGTTCAGTGGCATATCTCTTCACCAAAACCCTTTGGAAATAGTTCCATACCTCTGTGGGGAAAAAAAACCAACCCAAACCAACCAATCAACCAAAATAAATTAAAAAACCCCAAAACCCAAAACAAACAGAAAAAACCCAACCAAACAAAAACCCCACAACACACCAACATTTGGATAAGTCAAAATATGGCAAGATTATAAAGTTTTTTCTTCCTCAAGATAAAAATCTAGAGGATATTATTCACATGACAGTAGGGGAAATGAAAGACTAAGCATTACACAGTTACTGCAGCTTCATTCAGTTTTGTCAATAAAGTCTATTCAGAATTTGTTCTCTGTTATTTTTTTCCCCAACCAGTGATGAAGGAAATACATGCTACCACTCCCAGGACAGCATTGCCATAGGCCTTGCACAGAGATTCTGCTGCTCCTTCACCAAGCTGTAGAAACAGCTATTCACAGGTTTTTGATGTCTCTTTAAACACTGCCTTTGCCTTTGTTATCTGCTTACAGGGAGCACTGCTGGGGGGGTTTGTTTAGGGTGTTTTTATTAATCTTAAAAAGGATACAGTACCGTAATTAAAAGCTAAAACCAAACATTTTAAAAGCAAGAGAAATACAAATTCATTCAGTAAAATATTCCTTTGATACAAAATGTTTAACTTTTAAACTAGGTGCCATCAAGGGTGACCAAAGTCATGTCCTTGCAGCAACATTTGGGAAGAGCGTGATACACTTTCTCCCACTATGTCCTCCTCAAAAAGTTAAGATTCTTGCAGAGATGGGAAACACACTGGAACCTCCAATGATATCATTCTTTTCTTCTTTTCCTTTTTATTTTAACAAACAGAAGAGTGGGTAAACAAAACTTCTCAGACTTGCAAGAGTTTAACTCTTGTCTTGCCAGCTCAGACCATTAAGTCCATGGTTCCCTGGAGCTGGTGGCAATGACAGCCTTAGAAAGCCCCCTTGAACACCTTGTTCTAACACTGCTCAGTGCCACATGCAGTCCCAGCTGGGGCTGATGCCCAAGGCCCCACCTGTAGTTGTCTAACAAGAACCTCAGTCTAATCACTTGGCAATACCACTCCTGCAGCTGCTCACTCCTCCTTTGCATGTGCTTTATCAAGAAAAACAGTCCAAAAATGAAAGACTCTCCCTTGTCCAACTGCCTCGAGTTTTGTATCTAAATAAGATGGCAGCTCCACTTCCCACTGCAACCACATACAGAGCAATGCCAGGGCAATGAGGGGGCAGCCCAGGGGTATCATTTTTGGAGCTACAGCAAAGCAGGAACTGCTTAAGCCAGTCTCATTATGGAAAAAGTGGACATAGAATTATTGCCAGTGGGAATGGGATGGGACAGTGAATTATAAACACAAAGCAGAGGAGGTGGCCTCTGCAGGCAGCACTACCACCATAGCCAGCACAGCATAGCACTGCCACCTCCTATTTGACCTGTCATGGAAAAAGATCCATATAATGAGCTTATACTTGGCTCTCAGCACTGCAACCTGTACACATGGAGTGGTTTGTAATTTCCCAGCAATGACATTAGTACCAGAATTTTTCTGTAAGGAATCTGTGACCCACATGTGAGGAAGAAGGCCGCTAGATAGAATGAGCTGCTAGAGGTGGGCTGTTCTCCTGTGATTAGCATTTCAGCCAAATACTTAGATTAACATTAACATTAAGAGCATTTTTATGAAGTGATTCAGGAGTGGGAAATACCCAATAATTTTTCACTCTTTAATCAGTCAAGTGCTTTTGCTCAGATTTCCAGCAAACATCACCACTTGGTCCTACACAGAGGTTTTTCAGTTAAAAACACTCTTTTCTGGTTAAAAAGGAGAAGTCTCCATAGGCTTTGATGTTTATCCAAACCTCTCTTGCCTAAAATCTGAATTGGAAATCTCACAACAGGCTCTTGAGATTCTTCCAATGCTTGTCAATCCCTGCCAAGCCAAAAATGCCACCAGAATAGCCTGATGGTTTTCCTACCTCTTGGCAAGACTAGAGAGAAAAGGGATATGCAGACAAAAGAAATGTTAGTAATATAACCCTGCAGCACTGAAAGTCTCAGACAGGTTTAAATCATCCCTTATTTTCCATAAATTGGTTTTCTCTTCTTTTTTTTTTTTTTTTTAATAGGTAATAAATATGTTCAGTCTCCCTCCAAGGGTATGCATAGAAAAATGAAATGTAATCACTTGTCCCTGAACTACAAAATACCAAGGGCACACTCCCAGGCTTGTGCACACTCTCAGGCTCCAGTTGTTGCCTAAGTATGTTCTGCACTAGCTTGGGCTACAGACAAGAAAATCTGAATTGTCTTACAGGAAGCGAATTACTGTGGCACAAAGCACAGCTGCAGACCTACAGCATGGCTGTGCCCTTACTTTAACCCAGCACCAAGGAAAATAAACCTTTCTTAAAACTTAAGTCTTTCTTGTGGTATTTTGCCTGCCCATATCAAGCACTATACAGGTGTCCACAGGTACTAGCTGCTGGCTACAGGTAACTGAATTTAATGTACTAAACTTGTCCTATCAATTCATTCCATAATCCAACACAAAGTTAGAAAAAAAAGCTTGCTGGTAAAGAGAAGTATAGTCATGGAAAGAGCACTTACTTTTGAAGGCAGGATACATTGGAATGATATTTGTTATTAGAAAAGCGTCGTATTTTGCTTCTGCAGAGGAACTTAATTCTGAAAACAGGGAAACAGAAAAATATTAATAAGATGAAAGATAAGGATTTCAGAGAATATAGAAATCTTTTGAAAATGGCTTCAGATATTAACCAAAGGAAATACCATAATCTAAACAGCAATCTGAGTGTTATATTCAGAAGTGCACACTACATACACAAAATTTGTCTTTAATGTGACAGCTGAACATGGAAAGGAAGAATTTTATCTTTACTTCAACTGTCAATCAGTTCAAAATATTTTCATATAGCTTATCTATTTTTGTAATCTTAAAATGCAGAGAGCTCTGCAGCCTTTTATAAAAGACACCAAGAATTTCTTGGGAGAGGAGTGTGGGATTATCTTCTAGTTCTGAGCAAGCCTCTGCACCTGTAATTCCATTTCAGAAATCAAGCATAAAATATTGCAGCCACTGAGTGAGGAAGACGGAGCAATGAAGTTCAAAACTGTGAGACAGTTGTGCCCCTTCAACATTTACTAATCCCAGAAGATCATGGATCCAATACTGAAGCAAAGCAAGCACATCAGGAGAATTGAGGATGCTTGTTTTACAGAGGTTTTCTACTATCACTGTTTCTGTAGGATAGTAGAAACTTTTACAGTATGCAAGAGACTAATTCAGATTTATAAATTAAAAATATGTTTATCTTACTGGTATCAAAATTAGTCTGTTTATATCTGGTGGGGTTTGCCAGAAGTTATGTTCACACCAAAGGTTTTCCCTACAAAACAAGAAAACTACAAAATCCCTAGGTACTAAAAATCTATGTAAACTTACGAGGAGGAAAAAGGAATCCATAGGAGAGCTGTTTGTCGCCTCTGTAGGCGGCGCAGCTCTGGCTGTTTCCTGGAGAAATGCGGAGGTCAGGCCTCACACAGCTGGCCAGGTGCTCTGGGACACCTGACACCTCTGCCTGCATTGAGGAACATGGAGACAACAAAAAATGTACTTTCAGCTTTTATAGATAAAAGGAAACTAGGTCATACTGTTGACAGACTACACAGAAGGCCTTGCGTGCAGTAAAATAAAGTGCTTGGCTGTACCACCCAATCCTGCTCCTGCATTGCTGCACAGCCCCTTCTTCAGGGAGCAGAAATCCCCACGGGAGAAAATTCAAATGAAGTCGCTCATAAAAAAACAAACCCCCGTTGAACAAAACTTAAAAATAAAACAGGAGAAGAAATACACAGCCCTTCCCCTTAAAACTGTTCTCTCATTAAGGAAATAAAAGAATTTGGGCATGGTTTACAATGGTACTTTGATGTAATTTCTGGTAGGAAGATTTCCCATCAGAAAAATTTCCTGGGGAAGGGAAATTTTAGGACTTCAAGAACAAAGATACCAAAGAAATTTTTTCCAAGATTTTTAAAGCACATTTCAAGAGTAGAGAGAACACTAACCTGTTTGGAAATAGTGTAGGATGTCCACAGAGGCATCAGGAATGTCTCACTGTAGCCACTTTCAAAGTCGTGGTGATGCAAGATATTGTATTTTGTGCGGTACAGTACAGCAGGGCGTCCATATAAAAGATGCTTCTCTAAAAATCAAAAGAAATTACGTTTATGTTTATTACTGAAAATCTTAAGGATTAAAAAAAAAAAGGGGGGGTGGCTTTCCATCAGATGTTGAATTTTTCAGTGATCATTAATGGGATACTGACCCCAAGTAACTACTAAGGAAATCTTTTGACAGAGAGAGAACAAGAAGTCTTAAGCTGTTCTGGTGAACCCCACTCCAGGTTCACAAACACCCTTAGGGATTAAAAGTCCCTTCTACACTTCAAAGCTTGTTTGTGTCACAGGGTGGAGAGAGGATGTTTTTTCCAAAAACTGGAGACTCTTTAACGATCTTTGTGCCCACCTGTCAGTCACACATGAGGTGATAAGGACTTTCTTTTCATCACTTTAAATCAGTCCCAGCCTATTAGTCCTGCCACTCTTCAGTGGACTTTCTCTCCTTCCTATGTTTGGTTTTTATTTTTTTTTTTGGTCTCAAAAGTGGGGCAAAAGTGGTCACTCACTCAAAGAGTAGTTTTTTCCCACTTGGCTGATACAGATTTGTTCTGAAGACTGATATGCTGTTTTTTGTCCATAATATCAAAGAAACAAACTAAAAAAAAAACCTTTTTCTAACTTTGGCTACAAAAAGACACCTCCAGCTCTGTAAAAACAGCCCTTCTTTCTTGGTAATATGTTATGGTTAAATGTCCTTAGATAACTCTGACAAGCTTGCTTACAAAAAGAAAAAAAAATTGAAAGGGATAGAAGAAAAATAAATTTCCTGGATAATCTTGCATTGTCCTGCACAGTCCATTGAATTTGATAACCTTTTGGCAAACACACTTGGCATGCTTTTGGAAATGAAAACATAGAAACAAGGAAAGTGGCCTAACACAGTTCCCAGATAGGCATTTAACCTGAAAGAAAAGGGCATGTTTTATTAGTGCTTGAGTAGAAACAGAAGATGTTTTTATAGGGCACAAGGAAAAAAATAGGAAATGCCTAGTCTAAGGACAAAGATGGTAAACTTGCTTTATTCAAGAGAAGCTGAAGTCATCTTTTTCTTCTGCCTGTGAATAGCAACATGGCGCACCACGATGTAAAGTGCACCATGAAGGAAAACAAAACTTGCATGAAGCAGAACTGCTTGTTTAAATAAGGACACATCATGCCATTTAACAGAGAATTGACAAATGAGCAAATGCAACTGGTTTAAATGCTTACATCTTAAAATAGACCAAAAATACTATTTTTATATTACTGCAGTGAAGAAGGATGAAAACCAGAAACAAAAATAAAGATGTTGAGATTCGAATTACAACAGTGAGGGTGTTTTTTCCAGATGCCATAAATTGCCACAGTGAGGAGTAGCTCTTCATTAATTGGGAAAATCAGTATAACAAGATGAAAGCAGCAGAAAGGCAATTTAACTCACAAAGAAAAAGACTATGGTCACCTTTTGAAACTAAAGGAAGGCTGCATTGCCCTTTTACAACAGAGAAATTGAAAATACCTTCATAAGGGAATTAAAACAAATCTCCTTATCATCCTAACAATGTCATTTGAGGGACCTTGTCGCAGACATCTTTTATGAAAAATCCTTTCTTAGGATTTTTCTTTGTGAGAAGCTGCAGTTTCAGCAACTAAAGTAAACAATGGTTATCTGCTGCTGTAGAATGCAACAGGTAGACTTATGATTGGTTTCTTGTGAGTGTTTAGATTTACTGACTACTCATGGCAGACTAGCTCTTGCTCTGAGACAATGATCTTTGTTATTCATTCTTGTCTCTTCTTAGCTTAGCTAGCTGCTGAAGAAACCTTTTCCTTTCTATTACTTTTAGTATAGTCTTAATGTAACATATATCATAAAATAATAAATCAAGCCTTCTGATCAACATTCTCGTCTCTTCTTCATCCTGAAAACCCTTGTAACCACAGTCACAGGACCTCAAAAAATCTATGCCTAAACTGAAAGCTTCAGAATTTGCTAATTTGGACAATTGTTATGGTAAGGGAAATGCTGTGAATTGTTATGCTGTACTCGACCACCACTGTGGGAAGGAAAACTCAGCTTTGGGGAGCCTTTCAGTCAGTAGAGTTGCTCAGAAAAGCAGGTCCCATCCTCTTTCCTCTGCTCCTCTTGCCCCACTTAAACCTGGACCACAGCCCTGATGCAGCTGAGAGGGCAGCCACACAGAAGTCAGTGCTGGCACAGAGCAGGAACTAGTGGCCAGGAGAGCTGGGAATGCTTTCTCCTGGGAGTAACATTGACTTGAACACTGAAGAGGAACAGAATTGCACTGAGCAGCCTGAACTAGCAGAGCACTTCTTTCACTGTGTAACCTGCACCCTAAGAGCCAAGCAATAAGACTCACTCAGGGATAGTCAAAGCAGCTGTAGCATCTTTTCTAGGTGAAACCTAAGCCTGGATAACTATGGTAAAACCCAGCCCACAAACACAGTCTGGTTTCTTCCCCATTTACAGCCTGTAGTTGAACAGAGTACTGCCTCAGGCACCCTCTCCTTTCCTCTTGTCTCTGCCTTCACATATGGGTGTAAAACTTCTCGAGGTGATGGAATGGAAACTTGCATTGCTTTGAACAATACTTCAGCCCTGGTTCAGCAAAAGCTACTGTACCTTCTCAAGTGAGCAGCACTTCACCTTGCCCACGAATCTCACGTGTGTCTGTGGGCTACCTTGGCAAGTACTTGAAAAGACAGTTTACTACACATTAGCTAAACCAATCAGGAGGTGCTCTGGTATTAATGATGCAAAGTAATTTACAAAAGAAAATTAAATCAGCTTTCATTAACTGAGGCACCAGGCTCTTACCTTCTGTTCCCTTGATATGAAAGCGCTTGTTGAGCTCATCCAGCTTGTTCTTCTCAAGAACAGAAAAAAAGGAATGAGATTAGGACCACTGGAGCACTCCAACATCTTGTTTTACTAGCATCTAACAAAACAAAACTAGTGCTATAAGACAGTGAGGATTTTCCTGTCTCTGCTTTTACAAAAACCAGTAATTTTTCCAAGGGGGCATAAAGACTTCACAGGGGGACCTGGGAAATTCTTACAGATCAAACCCTCTCAAAATAAATAAAGTGGCTACAACTTTACCAAAACTACCACTAATAGTGGTGGCTTCCACAGATCCTACACACCTACCTTATCATCACATGTACATCCTATATCGAAATCTGATGCAGAAGGTATAGCCACAGGATACAGTGGTTTAGCAACTTCATCTGGCACAGTTGGTTTATAAACATTGGCTCTCAGTAGGTGATTTAAACTTCCGTGGGTGCCATTATTGGGAGCAGGCTTTAATCCAAGCAGATCTATGAAAATACCAAGGAAAAATGAATGGTGGTTACACTACAAACATATATTCAAGCAGCAACTCTATTGAGCCAACACGTTTCTTAGTAATACTGTTTACATTCCACAGCATGTTAGTGAAAGCTTTAAATGTAATAAAAACACTGATTTTTTTTTTGTCTAAATCATAAAATTGTAAATGTCGCACTAATAGTATCTTCGGCTTTATGACAAAATGTTAATTTGCATCAAGACACTGGAAAAGTTTAAACTGTAAAAAGTTATTATATACTATTTTATTATAACTACTCCTTCAGCTTCCAGTGCAAGCCTACAGTCTCCATGTGCTGACCTTGTTCTAAACATTGCAACACAGTGATTTCTAAATAAGGGCTAACTACCCCTTAGGTAGTTAAACTTTTCATGTTTGGGGAAAAAAGGTGAATTACATCTTTGAAACATTTTAAAGTTTCATTGTGAATTACACCTTGAAAGTTTCACTGTTCTAGAAAATCAATACTAAAGAAAAGACCCTAATGAACATCTGTCTACATCATCAGATTCTTCTTCACAGCTTCAGTACAAATTCAGGAAACATAATCATACAAGGAAATGCCATAGAAAACTAAGTGATCAACCTGAACTGCTGCATGAGACCTGCAGATGCAGAAGCAGTCTCTAAACAGAAATCTCCTTCCTAGAGAGCTGAGATGTGGACACCACACATTGTAGAGGTGTCCATTTGATCTCTGACAAGCTGCAAACATCAAAACTATAGTAACCCCCTTTATTGACCAGCTAGCTCCAGAGCAAACTGAGACCCCTGAGAAGGGCCTTCAGCCCTCCTGGCAAGTGCTTGGGAAAGGGGGACTAGGAAAAAAAAACACTGAGAAGAAGTCAGGGAATGAGCCCATGGGTGCCTAAATGAAACCCTATTAAAATAAGTTGCTGCTTTTGCAATTTCTCAAGCAGGCAGCTTACCACACATGACGTTGTAAAGTTCTATGTTTTCAAAAGGAGGCACTTTGGTCTTGTACTTGAAGGTAGGGCCATAACCTATAAAGACAGTCTTAAAAAAAAAGAAAAAAAATAATATGAAAGAAGAGCATTAAAATTTAGGGGGTTTTCACTGAATATTTACATTTCAGAGACCTTCAATGACTCTCCCAGACATTGCTCATACCTGCATGCTGTTTATCTTGTTGTCATAGCCGTGGTCTCCATGAAAGAAACATTTTCCTGTTGGTTTCTTGTAAACATCCATGGCTTTCCTAAATTGAAAAAGTATTAGAAATTTTCTTCAAAGGTGGCTGACATGACAATATTCTTCTGGGTAGGTAGGATAAGGTTACAGGGCAATGCATTGTAATATCTTTCATGAGCAGCAGTAGTAGGGACTTGTAGGCTTATACAGCATCCCCAGGGTTTCTCCCTCTACTCTCCCTCTAAGAAACAACTCTTATTATTGATAAAACATCAGTATCTATTATTTTCTCATATTTCCTCATATCACATAATCTCCTGCAGCCTGGAGGTGCTGGACCTCCAGTCCAACAGAGGCTGCTCAGAAAGCACTTCTGTGATGTTACAATGCTGCAAATGTCATACAATGATATAAAGTGCTTTCACCTGTTTGCCTTCAGCCCAATAAACAAAAATGGGTAGCAGAAAAAAGAAAGATCTTCAGGAAGACAAATAGCTGGGATAATAAGTCCTATACCACAGGAATGCTAATTATCAGCTTGTTATTGAGATGGGGTTTTTTACAAAATATGTGGGAAAATAAGTATTGTGTCACAGGAATTATAATCACCAGCTTATTCCAGAGTACTTCTATACAGTTTTATAGGGCCACGTGCAGATAATACATGCAGAGGACCACATTATCCTACAAATTAATTTCTTCATCTGCAATAAAATAATGCTCAGTGAAAGTTTGATTTCGGCCTTATAAATTACTAGAGTTGCAGCAATTAGGGCTGTAACTACCACTTTCCTGTAACTACCAATTATAGTTACACTAATGAATGAATTACTGGAAATTAATAAATAAGCCAAAGAAAGACTGATGTAATTAATAAGAAATTACTAAATGTAAATCAACCTGGGCAGTTGATCCCATCCATTCCATTAAGCTTTTATAGACCTAAAATTCAGAGTGTGATTCTTTGAAATATACACAACCCCAGCCGCGGGGCAGCCTGCCAGCAGCCAGTGGAGTTATACAAGAAAGCAAACGGGGTTTCTCATTCACTGCTTCGGCAGAGTGATCCTTGCATAATTCATGGAAAGATAAGCACAGATGTCAAAAGGCACTTATAACACACTTTGTGTTTGCCTGGCAGCTATATGGGCAAAGAATCCTACCAATAATCTAAAGCTCATAACAGTCTACCATGAGCCAAAAGCTGTGTCATCTTCCAAGAAGCACTGAGTCAGATTCATGCAAAAAGTGCCCACCATTCTCATACTGTAACACACAACACGTGGCAAAGCATATTCAAATAGAAAGCTGTGCACCACCCATAAACAAAGGCTACTCCTCTCCTGTTCACTCTATATGTGTATGTGCTAACTGGTTTTTCCTCATTCAATTTTTAGCTAACTAATAAACATTGCCCATATTCTATAACCAAAAATTCAGAGTCATGTGGCTAAGGGCAACCCAAACCAGAGTTTTTGCCTGAGCTAAACCATCCTGTCTTTCTGTGGATTTCTTTTTAAATGCAATACACTGCCAGCACAGCACATTGATGGCCACCCTGTGACATCCTTCCACATGTTCTCAGACATTCACCCACTCTGCCAATATCTCCATTTTCTTTCCATTCACCTACTGCATCCACTCAAACACTTGTCCCCTAACATTCCTTCACCACATAAGCCTACCCCTTCCTCCCATATTCCCTGCTCCCCTGTTGGACTAAGCTTGCACCTCATTAGAAAAATTTATCAGCTTCCACATTTGAGCTAATCAGTCAAAGCCACCAAGCTGCTTGAGCAAATCAGTCTGGGTTTCTACTTTTTATCCATCAACTGCTTTTCCCACACTTAAAAATATTTTGTGTTCCCAAAACTCCTCTTTCTCACAGGGTAGAGGAGCAGGATGTTATCAGACAGAGCAATCCTAAGTGTCCCATTTCCTCAGAAGAAAAGACTGGAACTCAGGATGGCAGTAAATGCAAGGGTTTACCTTGCCACATGCCATTTGCGATCCACCAGTAAATGGACATCCTCAATTCTTCGGTTGTTAGCATAGTGCAAGCGTTTAGGCAGGTGCTGTTTCAGGTAAGGCTTGAAGTGCTGGTCAGGCTTTCTACACTGAAAAATAAATGGTTACAAATAGCATGCTGTCAGTTAGCTTAAGATGCACACAAAAGCTTTGACTACAGAAATCAAGCTGTTAAGGTCATCACTGATGGTGTCTGGAAAACAAAGGGTACACCTAGAGTATTTAGTCCAGTCATTTCTGTGCAGTATTTACATGCAGCCAAGGCCCAGGAGCCATTCGAATATATATTTGGAAAGTTTCATTCTCGTGACAGTCTTTATGAAACTATCAAACAAAATATTACACATACTTAATTCACAGATGAATAATTTTATTAGAACTGGACCAAAGTTTAAGTTCCAGTGGAAACCTGAATGCTCAAAAATACACCTCATCTGCAGATATATTTAAAGCCATCTGGTTACAAAACTTGGGGGATTCTGTTTTTTTGGTTTTTTAATTTTAAACATTTTCAATTTTTCTTCCATTAATGGCAAGATTAGAATTGAAGGCTATCAAAAGCACTTTTTCACCATCTTCAAAGTGCTAGTAAAATGTTTACCCTAAAAGATTACTTTCCAATTCTGAAGCAATGAATAAATAGACTCAATTCAGGCAGTAAAGACAGTCCAGGAGATTCTGTCTCTGTACTGCCCAGAAAGGTTATAAAAGCTACTAGAGCAGCAAACAGCGGAAAACATGACTAACATTAATCTGTGCTCATGAAGGGCAGCATTTAACATTCTTTATTTTTAATAATGGTTGGTTGATTTTTTCTGTCAAAGAGTGAGAAAAAAACCTGAATAATACCACAAATCAAGAAGTGAACAGTGAAGTACAGATAGATAACTCCCAGTCCTAAATACTTACTGTAAGGTTGGCAACAATCATTTTAGGATCATCTGCAAACAAAGGTAAAAAAAATAGAAAATATTAAAAATTTCCGAAAGAAAACACAAGGTTTACGTAAGCATACTTCCTAATATTTCCCTGACCTTTACTAAAAGTGCTTTCTATTTATCATAGAATCACAGAATGATTTGGGTTGAAAAAGACCTTTAAGATCAAGTCCATCACTGCCAAGTCTATCACTAAACCATGTTGACAAGTGCTCCATCTTTTAAACACCTCCAGGGATGGTGACTCCACCACTTCCCTGGGTGGCCTATTCCAGTGCTTGACCATCTTTTTCATAAAGAAACTTTTCCTAATATCCAATCTGAACTTCTCCTGGTGCAAGGACTTTTCCTCTTGTCCTGTCTTTTGTTACCTGGGGGAAGAGACCGACCCCCATCTGGCTACAGCCTCCTTTCAGGGAGCTGTAGAGAGTGACAGGGTCTTCCCTGAGCCTCCTTTTCTTGAGGAGACAAACACCCCCAGCTCCCTCACCTGTTCCTCTCAGACTTGTGCTCCAGACCCTTCCCCAGCTCCATTGCCCTTCTCTGGACAAACCCCACCCCCTCAATGTCCTTTTTTGAGTGAGGGGCCCAACATGAACCCAAGATTTGAGGTGCGGCCTCACCAGTGACAAATACAGACAATTACAGGACCAGGACAGTCACTGTCCTGGTCCTGCTGGCCACACTGTTTCTGATCCAGGCCAGGATGCCATTGGCCCTCTTGGCCACCTGGGCACACACTGGCTCATGTTCAGTCACTGCTGACCAGCACCCCCAGGTCCTTTCCCAAGGGCAGCTCTCCAGCCACTGTTCCCCAGCCTGCAGGGCTGCGTGGGGTTGCTGCGACCCAAGTGCAAGACCCAGCACTTGGCCTTGTTGAACCTCACACCACTGGCCTTGGCCGCTGATCCAGCCTGTCCAGATCCCTCTGCAGAGCTCTCCTACCCTCCAGCAGATCAACACTCATGCCCAGCTTGGTGTTGTCTGCTAACTGATTCAGGGTGTCCTTGATCCTCTCATTCAGAACAATAAAGTTACTAAACACAACTGGGCCTGATACAGAGCCCGGGAACACTGGGCTCAGCCATCTAGAGAGTTTTTACCCACTGAAGGGTGCACCAGTCCAAGCCACAGTTTCTCCAAGAGAATGATGTAGGAGACAATATCAAAGACTCTACAAAACTCTAGATAAACATTATCCACAGAAGCAGGTCACCTTGCCATAGGGGACCATGTTGGTCAAGCAGGACCTGACTTTCCTAAACCCATGCTGGATGGGCCTGATTCCCTGGCTGTCCTGCATGTGATGTGTGATGGCTTGCTGACATGTACTTGCTTAGGTAGTGTTCTCACTGTTTTATAATCTGGGCCTTAGATAATACTCATTTTGTTTTCTGCAAACACATACTTTCAAAACTTTTGTCTGTTTTAATTTACTTTAGAATAAAACATTATCCCCAAACACAATGACTTTCCTTCAAAAATTTTTGAAAGCATACTTGAATGCAACAGTGCAGTCTGTTAGAAGGAGTAAGATAAATATATAGCATTTTTTGATCACTTTTAACATTTGACCAGTTTCACAGGCTACTGCTGAGAAAGTGAAAAGAAACAGTAAAATATTCTGGATTTGATTTTGAGCTATTAAAGGGACATGCAAGAGGTAGAAAGCCCAAACCCAGTAACAGTCCATACTAACTGTGCTCTTCTGGGGGTTGGGGGAAACATTTTCCAGTTATGAGAGGAAAAATAGGCTAAAACAACATTTTGGGAAGTGAAAATCTCTTGTTCAAATACTATCATTTTGGTTGCTTAAGGCATGATCTTGCTGAGCTTGAAATGGGCTCTATTGCATCTCAAAACACAAACTGCATGTTTTTGCATTGCAAAGGTGTGTTTGCAGTATTGAGACAGTATTATGGAACAATAAAGAATAAAGAATTTGGTAATTTGCCATTTAAGGAGGTAAACCCCAGTTCTAAAGGTAGGAAACATGCTTCTTTGTTCTACATTCAAACATTCAAACTGCTGATTTATAAGCAATTGCAAATATTCAAACTAGGAAGCTACACACAGAGGCCAAAAGAGGAAAATGTTATTGTGGGAAAACCAGTGGTATGACTCAGAGGTCACACAGACAAGCTGATCTTTTTGAAACATATTGCCATTCATTCTCTAAGGAAAACTTATTTTTCTCAGCAATTTGGAAAGACAAGGATTGAAAGATCTTTAAAAAAAAAAAGACTTCTCAGAACTGAAATTTGTTCTCAGTAGACTGTGTAGTGTAGGAATTCAGTCTCATGCTAGTCTACAAAATTTGAATAACATGTGCACTATTTTCAACAAATCTTTACACACTCATCATATATTCCTTGAGCATACATACCCAAATACTGATTTGTATATGCATTTATTTTGCTATATTTTTACCTGGCAAAAAATTTATAGTAAAAAAAAAGGAAAAAACAGTATTATGGATGTTTTACCACATTCTTAAGATTTTTGCCATTATTCTGGAAGTATTTAATCTTCAAAGATGGATCTTTCTATGAAATTTGTCCTCACCCAGAGCATATTTGAAGTGTTGTGAGGGAAAATTTGGCTATCCCAGATGTCAGATCTTCCCCTCTATCAAAAGTTGTCACTCTTGGAAACATATGGTGCAAAAACCACAGGTACTTATGGGTTATTTATGAGTTACACAGTTTGCATGGTAGCTAGGTAGCATGGTAAACTGCTGGCAAAGCCAGGTTTGCCCTTGTACGCTGAACCAGAGTAGTCAGGGTGCTGGCACAAAGCCCTGTCCCTCCTTGCCTGGAGGCAAAAGGAGGGCAGCTGGTCTGAAATGCTTGAAATTACAGAGTTAGTTTCACCAGAGAACTCCTGCCTGAGCCCTGAGCCTATTGTCAAAGATAAGTTAATCTCAAACACTAAGTCAGGGTAAACTTCTAAAAGCATGGTTCAAAATAACAACAAGTTTTACTGACAACATTGGCCCTGGATGCATGTGCTAATCTTCCTTATATCCTTCAACATCTCCAGTCTGTTGCTGTTTAGAAACCCATATGATCCTCATCTATGCCAAAAGTATGATAAAACTACTGAATTCAAAATTAACAAGTCATTTATTTCCTATTAACTCATAAAATGTACCAGATGCTTTTCTTTTTTTACATCCAAGCTGTGCAGTGCTGAGATCACCCAAATACAGCTTTAGTTGGAGGAAAACAGGAGGAGAAAAGTGCATGAATAAACTCACAATGACACGTAAGCTGGCATGTGAAACTGGCTTGGAGCTCCCATTCCTCCATGATATAAAAGAGTGGTGTTTAACCCAAAACTTTTAAGCACTCCCCAGAACAGTTCTACCACTGTGGGGTCTGTGAAGTACAAAATGGAAAGGGAGCGAGCAGCTGTCTTCAGTGGGATTCCCTCTGAACTTCCTGCCAACATCCTGCAAATTTATACTCTGTGGACAGCATCATTTCAAGGAAGGAATAGAGTCTAGTTCTCAGGATGTAAAAGGGACAATTAAACTAACTTACACTTTAGGTTATTGCTAGACCTAGGGCGAATTCGCCCTAAAGATCCAGGCAGCAAAATTATATCATCCACATTAGTCAGATAGTTGCTTAAAAATTCAGTTCTTTCACAAGTTGTGTCTTCCATCCCTGCAGAAAGGAAATGCAAAATTAATCCACCCTGAAAATAAACACATTTTCCAGAACAGCAAAAAGAGGAGACCCCAAACACCCTATGTATTATTTCCTTCTGGACAACTAAACTTGTTCTTTACAGCCATCTAATTGCAACATAATACACTGGTGGGACTCCAACTAGAAGTGCCTATGCAAGAGAAATACCAGCCTAGGCATTGTAGGAGCAGTTACCACATACAACATGTGTGCACTGACTCAACTCCAAACTAAACTCATGGAAAAATCAAAGTCTGTTTCTAGTTTAATGTTCTGCTTTGGGGATTATTTCTTTTTAAACAAATTATTTTAAGAGGAATAGCATACAAAAGGTATTGTCTGTTGGTGGTCTGTTCTAAGGCAGCCGCAGATAAACAATTTTCTCTTGCAGATATTTGTGGTGGGGAGGAATGTACTGCCAGCCACAGGAGGTTCTCAGCACAGAACTGCCACCCCTGGAAATCCTTCCTGACCCTTATCCTCCTCTACCCACATCCAGAAACGAGGCATATGCCATTTTATTGTTGATGTAGCAGTTCATGTGAGACTGTCAGGAATAAAGACCTAAAAAGAAGAGGACCTTTGGTGGCATCACTAAAAAAGTTATGCAAACCCAGGTTTTCCTTTAATAAAACTTTCTTTATCTTTGCTAATATTTACTATTTCATATATTGCAAAGTCTATTCTAATGTTTGAAGGAATAAGACCAACCAAATAGCATCTGTGCTTTTACGTGATGACATCTGACCATGAAATATCTTTTTACCTTCTTCCTCCATTATTTTGATTACTTTTCAATCTAAGTGGGGCACAGTCTTATATTCTACAGATATAAGAAAGATATTCCAATCTTTCTTCTAATAGGATAATTTGACCTACTAATTGCCATGGAAGTACCCCAATCTAAAGTCCTATTCTTATAATGTACAGGAGAACAAGGCTACTAAATTTTTTATTCCATAAAAACTGACAAGAAGATTACTCTAGGCAAATTATAGCCCTCCAATACATGCATGAGGAGCTACACTTGGATGTGATATCAGAAACACCAAGATTTGAAAAGCTCTGAGTAAAGAAGTAAATACCCAGATCACTGTTATGAAAGACAAGTGTCTCTCGATGACAATTAACAGGTGAGCCGAGTGGCCCATCCACACCAACTGGCTTTTTTGGGTAGAGTTAACCTACCAGAAAACAATATCAGTGCAAAAATATCTTAAATGGAACTTTGATTTAGGTTACCTATTATATTTACAGCTACATTGCTTAAGCATTTATCTTCTCATAAATATTATGGTTTAAAATTTACCATGATCACCAACAAATATGACATTGACACATCGATGTAGTTTCAACTGTTTCAGTCCATCCATTAGTTGTCCTACTGTCTTGTCAATGTCTCTCAGGGGGTTCACCATCATCTGTATAAATATTCGGATGGAAAAAAAATTAATTCTGTCATTGTAATGTTTCTACTTCTACAAATGGGGCTCCTTTGGCAAAACTCTGATGGGAAAATCATCCAGGTCAAGAGGCAAAGCCTTGGCTGAGCTGTTACTCCTACTATTATTTTACCATTTCCTTTTGTATATCCACACTATGATTTCATTGTGAGAAAGCCTTGCTGAGATGCTGACAAGACAGCAAAGGGTCTTTATGGCTGATCCTAGGCCTCCCATGAACATGTGTACCGTTGGTAAAACAATGTGCAGATAGCAGAAAAACACATGTGACTTTGGGGTTCAGTTTGTTTCTTGTAGATAGAAAGCAGTGCTTTTAAAAGAAAACAGTATTTCATGTGAATAGTTTAGTCAAAAAATGAGCATGAAATGAAGCTTTAGACTTGGGATTCACATGCCAAGGCACTTAATGAAGTTCACTTCAAAGGACATCTGACACCAGATGACAAGATGCATGTCACTTGAGTAGCACATGGGGCTCAGAGTGAGTGTTCTTCAGCTTCAAAGCCAAGAGTTTCCAACAGCTCAAATGACAGTCCTGGCAAAATTGTCAGCAGGCCCCAGAGGACAGATACTGAACTGTGATTTCTTCATTAAAAGTTTCTTTTTTATATTAAAAAAAAATAAACAAAACAAACAAAAAAAAAAACCAACCCAAAGCCCCCCAAAAAAATGAAAAAAGCAAGACACAGGACTATGTTTTCTGCCTTAAGAAAATGAAAAATTTTTTACCACATGACACAGAGAGAGGAAAAGTAAGATTTTAGGCAGAAGATTCATTTTGTTTTGATTTTGAGAATAAAACATTTGTTGTCACTATATGGCAACTTCTTCCTCACTTGTCTGTTTGATTTGGCTGGTTCAAGTATTCACAATAAAAAATCCTTCCAATGACAAAGAGAATGATAAATTCTGGATGAGAAAAAAATTAGATTTCAGCAGAATTTTCTAAAATAAACACCATGTTAGTGTGACCCAGAAAGAGACGGTTCAGAAATTCTCCCTCTGCCTGAATCATTAAGGGAGAGATGTTAAATGAGTCTGCTAGGTTACAAGACAGGAAACATCAACTCCCATGTGGCACCATAAATACAGAGAAGGGACTTACAGGAGAAGGAATCACGGTGGGGAACAAGAGGAACAATTTCTGCAACATATGGAAGTGGTTCAGACAAGGGGTGAAATTTTGAAATATTTTAATTCAGGAAAGCCTAAGTAGTCATTAAAGTTAAAACTTTGAAACCTTCAAGTTCAGAAAAAAAAATTTTCTGTTTCAGCATTCTTTCACTCTCCAATACAAGGAGTTTCTTCTACAAATGGAAATTCCATTTTTATGAAAGTCTATTTATATTGTGTCAATCATATAAGGAAATACAACTTTTACTCAGAATCCATAATGTACTCAAGAAAGCTGGAAATCCAGATAGATTTCCCAGTAATGTTTTCTTTTGTCAGCAAGCTTGAGTCTTCTTTTCAAAATTAATAATGATGATAAACAGCAACAATAATTCAAAGATTTCAAGTGATAGTTCTGTTTAGCTACCCTCTTCCTTCAGCAATCTGAACTCCTCTTACAGCTCCTCCCAGATGTAGATTTCAAAGATTTACTGGCTAACAAAGCTGTTGCATAAATCTTTCTTCACCTATTATCAAGACTGTGGAAGACTGTACAGAACCATTTTATCTTTAAAGATACATGGATTTCTAGGATGGTGCTACAGCAAAGAGTTTTGTAGCATTGTGAAAGTGCTGGGTGTGGTACCTGAAACATAAAAAATCCAGCTGGATTCTCTCACAAGTTTTCCCATAGAGAAAGTCTGATCAGAAGGAAAAAAGAAAGAAAGAAAGAATCTTACTTTTATTTTTTTTAAATAATTGATAGGATCCATCCTGTATGGCATTTCATTGCTGTCAAACAGCATCAAAAGATTAACTTGCAGATATGATGGCCACTACTACATAATAGTAGGGAGTTTTTTTCTGAAATAATGGTGTCAAATTTTCACAGCTGACTTTTAAGAAAAAGTTCTTAAGAAAAAGGGGTAAGTTTGGATGACCTTTTCATTCAGAGAAAGAAAGGCAAAAAAAGAGCAACACATGTTCACGTCACTAGGAATATTATTTCTACTCTATTTCATGCCAGAAGGGTATCACTTGGAATGGCAAATTAGTGAGTAATAGCAACATCATCCATAGTAGTTATTAGTTCTCCTCTCAAATAAACCTTAAAATTTTAAAAGTTCTCTGGAAAATTCCTGGGGTTCTATGTGATTTTTTTTTTGCATGTCCCTGTCTGCCATGTTTTTACACTTAAATAATGTGTCTCAAAATAACTCTTTAAAGTTGAATTGTGCAACAAGTCAAAAAACATTCCCACAAAAAATCTCTTGAGAAGAATGTTTATAGCCTCTTGTAGGATACTGTGGAGTGTAAAGGCTTTTGTTTCTAGCTTAAAGGAGAAATATGTAGATTGTTAGTGCCAGGTGGGTAAAGACAGTACACTAAGGAATACTCTTTTCATCCACTTGCACTTTTTCCTAATAAATCAATTTCTATTTGATGTTTTCCTTGTGAAAACAGACTTACACACCACCTCTTGCAAATACACCATTCAGAAATCCTGCAAGAAAAATTCCTTACCCTCCGAAGTCACAAAATGACTTTAAAATGTGTATTTTTAAAACAAATGTTCTTTTCCTTTCAGCTTTTATTAGTCATATTTTCAGGATATTTCCACAACCATGATGTTGTGGAAACATAACTAGACACAAAACCTCAAGTAATCACCACGCTCCCATGAGCTGGGAGTTAGGGAGGCTACAACATATTGCAGAACTCGTAATAGTTCAGAAAGTTTAGCAGCAGTAGTAGTGTCTTCCCAGATTTTTCTGACATTGCCTCCAGCTGATGGCTGGGTTTTAAAAAATAGAGATTATAAAGATAACTTTCCCTAATGCAAACAGTCTGAAACAAGAAAAACTCAGCTCCCAGAAGGCTTGGTCTGGTTTGGCTGCTCTCCTTTGGGTCCTTCAGTGAAATTATAAAAGTTTTGGCTGCAAAATCCCAACCTGAAGCGTGGCGAAAACTCCCAAATTGAAAAAAATAAAGACAGCTTAGTGCCTAAAAAGAGGCACTTCCATCATAAATTTTTGGAACTTACTTTCTTCCGACGAGTTTCCGTAGAATATTGATCCACTCTATGTACTTTTCTTCTTTTCTTTGGAGCTGCAACTGGTCTTTCCTGTCTCCTCTTAGGAGGAAGCTTTCTCTTAGGTCTCTTAGGCGGAGTAAGAGGGGAGCCATAACTACTCTCCTGTACTGGCAGGGAGAGATGTCTGGACTCAGAAAAAAAGCCTGTCTCAACTCACATCAGATAGTAAAGCTACCTGTGCCAGATAATCCTGAAGCATAAATGCTATGGCCTTATCAAATGTTTAGGCTTTTGGACAATTTAGGATCTACCCCTTTTTAAGGAGGAATTCACCAAATTGTACTGAAAGCAGAACAGCAGTTACAAGAGCAGACAGCATAAAAGCAAATTAAATTGATGTTTCTAAAGATAGGTGGGGCTTCTGTGTTTGAAAAGACATAGGGGGTATTAGTTATCAAATATTAATCCATTACTGAGATTTAAGTTAATTTCAATTACAGCAAAATTCACTGCACAAAACTTAATGAGTGTCCAGGGTTGATTACTGATGGAAATGCAACATTTCACTTGAACAACAGTTCAGGTGTGAGTATTAGATGCTGTCCAGTCTCAATGACTTCTGCAAGGCTTCCCACACCAATATTTTGGCTGAATTAATGAAATCCAGTACTCTTCATCCATAGCACTAGCAGGTACCACTACTGTGTGCCACACCCTGCACCTGACTGAAATCACCAGAACCCCATTTGCCACTATTTGGGGTCTGCAGATCAGAGCTATGCAGGTGAGACTCAATTAACATGGAGCTTCAAATTAGCTGGGTGGGGCAGATTAGTGTCAGTGCATGAGAAATCTGTGCTGCTACCTCCCTTATTACCAGCTTTATGTGCATTTTGAGAATTTAATTTCCCAGCTGTTTCAGAGTGGCATCTGATTGGGTAATGGTATTATTCCTAAATGCACAATTACCTAGGACAGACTTATGGGAGGAAAAATAAAAAACATAGAAGGAAAAACTAAGATCTAGCTAGAATAAGCTACTCTCCCATTAATCAACTTGCTTGTAATCTAAACTGTCCCACTCTTGCTGACACAACTCGCAGGCTCTTGGCACTGCTCGAGATGGTGTGAGAAGAGCTGACAGGTGACACCTACAAGGAGATAAACCACAATCTGCAATGGAGCATGCTGAGTGGGCTGGGGAGAGTTGGAGATTTATGATGCTATTTAAGTTCTATGTACTTAGGCAGCTTCTCCCAGTTGTTGGGTTACAGAGCTCCATAAACAGGGAAGGGGAAGAAGGGGATGTTACCATCTGCCATGCTGTTTCAGTGCTTCCAACGCAAGCAGCTGGAAAGGAGATTCTAGTCCAGTCTCATTCGTCTTTCTCCAGAAAGGCATTTTAATAAAGCAGCACCAGAGTTTTCTGTTTCTAAAACACTTCAAGCTTTGTGCAGTCCTGATGAGAGGAGCGGCAGGGAAAGAAAGGACTCTCATTTCACTGTCTCTGAATTGGCTCAGAGAGAGCTCCACAATGCCAGAAACACGTGAGCGCGGGAGACCGCGGTCTCAACACTGAGGTGACTGTCTCAAGACAGCATGTTAGAGGAGCAGCAGAAATGGCTTAGCACTGCCAGATTTTGATGTATTTCAGAGCTCTTATGGTAGTATATTTCCAGAATATTTTATGTAAAAAAAAAAATTAGCTAGGAAAAAAATAAAAAAAGCCAAGTTCTTATTAACCAGCCAATTCTTAGTCTTGCTTGAGAAGAGTCAGAACAGAGTTATGGAGGAGGGAACTGAATCCCTCCCCGCTTACAGAAGGAAACTGTAACATCACAAGGGTAACCAGCCAGCCAAAGCTTTGCTTCTTGACCTGGATGGACCAACCTACCAGAGTTCAACTGCAGAAGCACAGAGGGAAAGAAAAAAAAAAGGCAGAAGTAAATCAAAAGCAAGCATATTATTTTATAACTCCCACAACTGCTCCTGAAAATGTAATAGAACCCACGGAAATACCCCCTAAATTATTTTTAAAGAAAAAAACCCGTAAAATGCTCCCACCCCAAAGCAAAAAAACCAAACCAAAACAAAACAAAAAAAAAACCCCACCAAACCCCACAACCCAGACAACGAACCCATTTACACTGAAATTCATGTTAGTGGATATGCAAAGTTACACTTGTGGAGACTGGTTATAATATCAATTCCATTTATATAAAAAACACTGGCAATTCACCAATAAATTTTAAGTGTATCTAAGTCCCTTTGCTTCTTGCTTTAAGACACTCTGCACATAGGCTGCTGTGCATGTGCTGGGAAGATCTAAGAGCCATCTGGATGCCATTAAACCTCTAAGATTTAAATTTATTTTAAATAAATTTGAAACATTATTTGGTATAATAAGCTCAAATAAAAATTCCCTTCATTCTAATAAAGATTTGGTGGTTTTCAAGGTAAATAACTAAATAACTATTCCTCAAACTACTAATTGCAGTAAGAAAAATCAGCATGAAATATTCAAAAGAAGAATTAAGAAGCCCATTGTAAATATAACACAGAGTTGTTACAAGCTTGTTTTCAAACTTTATTGTTTAGTTGATCTGCCTTTGCATGAAGAAAAAAAATGGTCAGTAATGCTCCAAATGTCTAACTGCTGCCAGTCATGTACAAGAAAAAAACGATTTCACAGGGAAGTCATGCTCTTGGTATCAAGGAATTAGCTAGAGGGGATCCTTTTGAGGACTTTCTTCCAGATGATGTAAATTTCATAGCTTCTAAATACTGAAACCAGTGTTAAGAGAAACAATATAAAATGCTTCCTCTAGCTCTTCTATCCCAAAACCAGGCCCCTAGCAAAGCTCAGCATCTGTGTACTTACACAGCTGTATTCATTTACTTAAGTTTCCATTCACAAAGTTTGGTCCACTGTTTGAACTGCAAACCCATACATGCTCTTCTGCTAACTCATCTGTTCTCAATTTGCTTAAAATCAATTTCATGGTCTTCTTGTGTTTAATACAAATGACATGAAACTATCTATTTGCAAAACTTTCATAAGCTATTAATTCACACTTATCAAGAGCTGAAGCTTTGCCTTGCAATTAGAGATCAACCTTCAGATAATGATCCACGAGAGCCCCCCTACAGGAAGAGCCTTTGGCAGCTTTTTACTTTTATAAAGACTTTTCCTATGATGAACACTTTGCTACACTTCACTTTTTAGACTCTTATAATTAACCTGAAACTAGATTGCCACATTGGACGCTAAGCAGATTTGTTAAACACCACCAACTGAAAGAACATTTACAATGCCATCATCTTAATATTCCCCTTTTAAGTCCATGGAAAAAGCTCCATCATTCTGTTCGAAGTGGCTGTATCCAGATAAATAAAATTAGTTTTCAATCATAAGGCACATATAGTAATTGTAACATTTCACTAAGAGGAACTATAAAGCATTATTAAGAACTACATCATTAAATCAGAGAGCTCTCATTACCAGTACCTTGCCTGACTGAATCAAACACAACTCCTGAGCCAAAGGACAACATGGACACATATCCATGTCTGTCAATTTAGAAAGTGTTGGTAGATCTTAACCCCTGCTTATCCAGAAAAAGGACTGCTTCTGTCTATCCAACATGGTGCTCCAGTGCTGATTTGGAATAATTCCTCACACCCACTGCTTTAGGACCATGGCTCAAACTGCTCCAACAGGGCTGCTACTCACAGCAACTTCATAACCTCTGCAAACTGTTTAAACAGCCCAAATAACTCAACTATACTACAAAATATTAATGCTGCTTCTCTTTGCTCTCTTCTACTGTCAAGAACAGCCAGCAGATGTTGCCAAACAAATAAGAAACTACTGCTGGGTACCTGGCTGCTCAAGGAGATTGGCATTGCCTTCCAGAGGGTAGGCATCTGATACACTCCTCACTTTTTGAAGATGGCACACATTTGTTTACCCTTTGAAAATCTTATATATAAACTCCTGCAGTCTTGTGTTGGGTATCTGCAGGCATGCATTTGCACTGAAACCAGGGGACTTTTGCAAGATGTCAGACATCATTGGAAGTGCCAGATCCCAGCCACTCAAAGCAGGATATTTGGGTAGAGCATTTACTTTCCCTCCCTACATATCCCAGACAAGTACATTATCTCTAAGTCCTTGTCACCTGAACAGTGTTGTCAGGGGAAACAATGCCCATCAGTCCCAGCCAGCTACACAAAGTCAAAGAAGAGGTTAAACTACTGCAGAATGTTGCACATAATTTTTCATTAAAATGCCTTATGGTGGTTTAAAAGTTTTTCCAAACTCAACAGTATGGTCCTGAGGGAACATTATTGGAAAAGCTTTCTGAACCCCTGTGGGGCCTATATGAAACTGGAACTAGCAGCTTTTTATATTTCCTGACAGACTGGAATTATTACTTTGGCTACTGCTGGCTGTCAGCTTTAAAGAAAGCTTTTTTCTTCTCTACATTTTATCTCAATATTTTCTGTATTATATTTTAATTACTTTTCAGAAGGATAAACTGTTAGAGGAAAGTTAAATTATGTTGTTGCACACAAATATACTCCTGTCTTCACCAAATAAATCTTTCCATTTGCAATATTATATCACATCAAGAAATATCCTCCTGAAAGGCAGAGGCAGTTCTTTCTCCCAGAAGTGAATTTAAATTATAAATCCTTTAGAAGACAACTTTGTTTTCTCTGGCAGAGGGGAAGCATACTGCAGAAACAGGTGAAAACAAACTCGCTAAAAATGTTACTCCTGAGCAGCATCAATATTTTGGGGAGGGGAAAAAAAAGTATTAGAGACACCTGCTTTTTCTGTAGAAAAAAAAAATCTGTGCTAACCTCTGAGTTGAAAGGACCATATCTGTGGCCAGCAGCATCTGGTTGCTCAGAGTAGAAGGCATAAACATAAGGCCTGAAAAAAAGAAAGGTCTTGTTCAGGTTAGCTTTCCTTTGACAACACCACAAAAACACAGGCTAGCCAGGTCAAGTCAAACCGAGTCAGCTTTCCAATGAGACTTAGCTCTATGGAAAAGGAACTGTTTCTCAGTCACAGAATCCTACAATTATTTAGCAGTTTTCTGTTTCCATGGCATGATTAGTTGTTTTGCAAGAACACATGCAAGGAGGCACATGGGGTACCATCTGAGGACACATGCTCATTCTAAATCTTGGAGGAGAAATCCCAACAGCAGCTTGCCTAAGCCTTGCAGCAGCATGTGGGAACTTGTGCAGTAAAACCCACTCATAATTAAAATCTTAACATTTTCCTAGAGCTTGGTGTCCAGTTCTACAACTGCCATTGCCTGTAAGGTTTTAAAACCATATTAGGCTCAGTAGGATAAGAACAATGCAAGTTAATCCATGTAATTGCATGCTTCTTGATAAGAAATAAATTCATATCATACATTTATTTGGAAGAATCAACCTGCTGATGGTTAAAAGCTGATATGAAAAAACCCCAAAAAACCCAAACCAACAAACAAAAAACCCCCAAATCCCAAAGAACTCACACTAAGCACAAAAGCCAAACAAATCCTTAAATCAGTGATGGCTTGTAACAGACAAACATAAATTTCAGAATTAAATTTTTGCTTGCTCTTCCAGTTACTTATAAAGAGAAGGCAAACTAGCAGTTATCCAACAGCAGATAACAAGTGACTTACCTTTCATTGTCTGGAAGGGTTAACCACTGAAGTATTGTTAATATTCTGCGCTCATGGGGGATGACACTGGACCACAAAATACAAAGATATACCTTGTTATCATAGAATACAAAAAGCATCAACAAAATGCTTGCTATGAACTGAATTTAATATTAATATAATGTATCATAACAGCATATGATATGACTGAGAAGCATAATTTGCTTCTTTGTTGCTTAATACTGATTCTTAATTTGCAAGCAGAATCACATCAGATCTCCTGAATGTTTGCATACTCCAAAAGAAAGATGAATAAAAGTCTTCAAATGTAGTCAGAACTCAAAGCAGTAAATCTACCTCTTCAAGCAGGAGTGAATAAAAGATCCACTCTGGTGGCTTTAACCCAGATGAACCTTTATGTATGCTGCCATTGGATAGCTGGCATGGGTAAAATCTACTATATTGCTCACATCAGTACAGGTTTAAAAAACCACCCTGCTCTGGTAGTACTCCTTTTTCCTGTTTACAGACACTGGAAAAATTTCATTGCCTTAACAGTAGCCACTGAGGGCTAGGCTGGTGTGAATCAGAACAGAGCCATCTGAATCACCAGGCCAGCAGCACAGGGACTTGGACCCTGACAGCTCCTCACTCTGCAGAACAGACCCATCTCACTTTACTGTTTGTACAGTGCTTGCCATTCTCACTTGGCTGCTGAGGCCAAGTTCATGCTATGAGAATGACTAACCCTAGAAACTGTTAAAGTTCCAAATATCTCATCTTAGGAAAGCTCTGCAGGTCAGTGACCACATAGTCATTTTAATAGAATGGCACAGTCAGTCCAGAATCCTTTAGCTCAGGAGCAGAATCCCAAGGCAGGAATCAGACACCACCATCAGTCACCATAATGAACTGAATTCAGCACTATTTGGAAACCTCTGGCAAGAGAAATAGAGATGGCAGCAGCCATTTGCAAATGCCTTCATTTTTAATGCCGTGTAGACAAACAGTAGTCCTCAGTCTCCAGCTACATGGAGAACTTCGGGTTGTAAAAAACCATAAAAATAAGAATTTATTCTAAAATTTGCAAATAAGGCAAAAATCTTAAACTGGAATAATGATTTTGGATACTGTCCAACTTTTATGTTCTTATTACTTGTGCAGTATGAAAAAAAGAAAATCCATTAGTTCAATTAACTCATTTCTGACTAAAATGTTTTGAAAATTCTATTTTCCTGAAAAAGTCTGCCTGAAAATTCTCCCAAAAATATTCTGTGCACCGAATGAAATAATACAGCTTTAAGACATATATATTTCAATCATACATAAATTGGCTGCCTCACTCCCTTCCTAGTACCATTCATACAACCTATCCTTAGCCACCTTTTTTACATTTTGTATCCCCAAGCATGCATTGGCCAGGGTGCTTATGTAGACTATTTAGCTATAGTTTAGTTTGTAGAGCACCACAGTGGAACTCTGTCAGATTTCATCTTGCAAGCCTAAACCTATCATCAGCTTGTGGTGTATTTTATTATTCCCTCCACATGCTTTATGATATTTAGAACAGTAAACCATACTATTTCTAAAGGAATCACAAAGGAAAAATAGTCAAATCCCCTTATTATTTCAGTCTTGTAGCATAAACATTGTCTTTGCTCCTGCAATCCTGCCAGAAGCTGTAATAGCTGATCTACATGAATTCCTCAAAAATTATCAAAATTCATTCATTTTTGGTTGTAAAGATATATTTTAGTGGGAATAAGGGAAAATAAGTTGACAAAATTGAACAAGAGAACAAACAGCAGAGATCCTCAAGGCTGCCTCTTAGGAAAGGGAAATTGGGTATCTTGCTCAAAGGACCAGACTGTATTGTAAAATGAATGAATCCGACCTTTAAATAAATTAGACTGGTGATGTCAAAAACATAAGAGGACAACAAGAGTCTTCCACACTCAGAGGACTAAGAAACATTGCTAGCAATACTGAGGAAGCAAAAAACCACACTTTGAAATGAAAGACAGCAATTTTTCACATAGGCACACATCTTTTCTTTATGCAACTCTTAAAAGTCAGTGCATGAATCTAAAGCAGCAAACAGTAGCATCAGCTTTGGTTATCAGAAACATTGCCCAAATAGAGGGTTACAAATAAAGTCTCCAACCTACCGAATTATTAGAGAAAGGAAAACAACTTAATAAATACTTATATTGAATTAATTCTGAATTATTAGTTTAAACAGAAGGTACTTACATAGACCAGAAGAACGTGCCAGCTTTCACCCCTTGCTTGGCTGCAGTAATCCAAATCTAATGAGGAAAATATAAGAGGATTAGAATGTGTTCAGATCTCTAATGACTTTCTGAAATCAAAAGAAAATGTTTTCAGGACACATTCTTCTACCCTGAGCCTAGAAGTGAAAATTGCAGTTTTCAGCTCAGCCCTAATTTGAAAACGAGGAGTGACAAACCTATGCAAACTCTGCAGCAGTGGGTTAGCTGCTGTGCTGTGGACTTTCACCCCTAAATCTCTATGTTGCTCTAATTAAAAGCACTAAGTTTCATGGTCAGGAATTCCTCCAGTATTTAATTTTGTTTTCAAAACCCAGCACTACTCATCTGACCCTTTTAGCATTCAGGTTTTGGAGGATACTCAGTTAGAAAGGAACATACCTTAACACTAATCAGCGTCTGCATAAATGTCCCTCTTCTCAGTATCCTACAATCAGTAACCATCAGCAGAAGACGTGTTAGAAGAGAGCACACAAAAAAGGCCACAGAGAGTGACACAGAGGTGTTAAGACTGCAGGGAGGGACACCTTCCTACACAGATGTTGAAGAACTTCTTGAGCTCACCCGATGGGGTGATTGCTGGGAATGGCCAAAAAATCTCCATGAAATTTTCAAACCCTTTTTCCAATCCTTCAAGTCCCTTGCATTTTTTCTAGCTATAAATCAGTTTGCAGTAGAAAGTTCTGCAATGTAGTCACACACTCCGTGAGTGCATTTTTAATTTTGCTTGGTTTAAAACCTGCTGGTTTTCAATGGGGTTAGGGTACCATTCTCATACTCCAAAACAGGTAATTAATCTTTTCTCTTCCACTTCTATACAACATTCATGATATTCCTCTCTATTCATTCCTTTTTAAACACAGGTTTGTTTGATCTTTCTCTAATGAAAGCTATACCACATACTCCTGGTTATCCTTACCACCCTCTTTCTCTCTTTTATCCTATGACTCTACACAAGGCAGGGGAATGAGAATGTTAGAAAATCAGAAAGATTCACAATCAAGGAAAGCAAGATATTTTTATAAATATCTTGGAAAGCAATATAAATATAAATATCAAGGAAAGCAAGATATGTTTATAGCTCTACAGAACTAAATTTCTCTTGCAAGGAACTATCCAAATTATCTCAAAACTCATTTCAAAAGTGGCAGTGTGTATAGAGCTAGATTATTTCCTCCCATTACCTATGCATACTGCAATGTATACACTTAATGAAGCTTTAAGACAAAATGTAGCTCACTTATGTAATAATTGCAGGTTTTTGTTTACTTTAAATCAACTCTTTAAAAATACAAAGTCCCTGTACCTTGCTCAAAGAGGCACTTATAAACTGTCATCTGGACATGCATCATTCAAATGTCATGCCTGAATTATTCACACATCAGTCTTAATTGAAATTGATTTGGCACAGTAATGAAAGATCATTTGCACAATGAGGCTATAGTTAAAAGCAATTAGATTTGGATATTGTAATGTTATTTATGGGAAAATTGGTCATATTTGCATTTCCATTGCCCTGGACACAACCTTTACCTCTCATCTTCTACTCCACCAAATCTGACTGGACTCAGTCCAATTAAATCAAGATTATATCTATAAAAGGTCATTTGTTTTCATTTTGTTCTAACTTTTTAGTAATGCTAGAAACCTCTTTTCCAGTGAAAACTACATCCAGAGTAACACTATAGAAAGGATGTTTTACTAAATACGTGCAGCAAGATCAGAAGCAGAATGGCCACGGGTTTGGAGCCCACTCTTTGTTTTCAGGTGCTTCTCCTGAAGGATCTGACTTCAGGCTCGGTTCATATTTACAAACACTCAAAAGCTGCCACCAAACAGCAAGTCCCCAAAACATCTCCCCCAGCCTCTGCAGCCCCAGCCTTGCACCAGCAGCATATGTTGCATAGTGACAATGATCAGAAAATGATGTGGCTGCACAGTAACTGCCAAAAAAAATGTTTTGAATTTATACTGGAATTTGGGGGTTATAGTTGAATATGGTTTTCAGTATCTCAGGATACTGAAGTTTGAATATCACAGGATACTAGCTCTGATGGGATGGGACAGAAGGATGTAAGTGAACAGGAAAGGAAGCGTGCCTACAACCCAGTGGCCATGTCACTCAGCCCACACACTGCAGTCAGAAGTATGATTGCAATGCAAGGATGCTTGTTTGTGCCACATAAATCAGCACATCAGGGTATATAACCAGCCTAGATACTGTCTAATTAAAGGCAGTTATTCATTACATATTCATTAGTGCCTCATGGTATTCACAGGTGAAAAAGGGCCCACACTTAAAGCAATTTCCTTTGCATTGCAGATTTATTCATAGAGAAAAGCCCAGTCCTGGCAGAGAAAGGTGGTCAAAGACACATTCAGCATGAAATGTGTGCCAGCTCCTACTGTTGTTATGCTCTGTCTTGCTCTACTTGGAGAACCATTTTCCCCACAACAGATTTTTCTTTGAAAATGTTTTTGTTCTTGCACATTCTAAATAATTTTGCAGATATCTTTGGGAAGGTACCAACAAGCTAAGTCCAGAGAATTCTGTGTTTGGATTTTACCATCTGCAAACTCTAGTTTGAATTCCTAGTACTTTGGTCCACACAGGCCCAAACTGTCCAGTCTGCCTGGCTGTCTAAATGAGACCAGCCAGTTTCAACCCTCAGCAGCTGAAGACATCCTGTGCTGCTCCTTACACAGCTGAATTCCCTTCTGACCCTGTGTGTTTTAGGCAGAGATTTTAAACACGTGCCAAAAGACACTCTCCCTCCAGTCAGGCAAGTAAAACACTTGTCATCCTGACAGATGAATAACTGGATCGTTGGTATCTCACCAAGTAGCCAGCACATGTGTGAGAAAGGTTGCTATATTTTTATTCTCATTGAGCATAGAGTGTTCTTCATCTGAAACAGCATGCACTGGGGTAATGCACATAAATGGAGATCGCTCCCAGTTGTGCAGTCCTAAAAGAAATAGGTGCAGCCTAAAGGCATTCAGCCTAAAGGCTTCAGAGAGGGAAGAGCTGCACCTGCCAGTATTTCACCTCAGGAATGCAGCCATTTACATTGGCATTAGCAGTTTAGATGAGTACATGTGTCTGCTGCACTTGAAATAAGATGAATAGCTAAGACAAGGATCTGTTGAAGTCAAAGATCAGCAAATCAAAGGGCCCCTATCTGTCTACAACATCTGAGTGAGTCTCAACGACACCATCCTGACTTTGGCAGGCAGATCCTGATTCAACTCAAACTTACATCAAATCACTACTGGACCTCTGCTCTCCTTTGTTTTTTAAGAGGAAGGGAAAAAAAACCCCAAAAAACAAACCAGCCAGCCCTTGATTTATTTAAATCCAAATTAAGAAAATACAACACTAGCACCACGGTACCTAAAACTGCTACTCAGCACTATGTTTGTGGATGTCTTTCAGCATGCAGAGAAGCAGCCATATCGAGGTGGAAGAATTTCTATTTGCATTGATCAAGCTCTAAATAAAATACTCATCATGTTTTGGAGTTGAGACACTGCTGATGCATCTAGCAGAGCCGTTTCTACTAGAGATACCTTTGTTACCCAGACCCCTTAATGGATAGGCAAAATTAGACAACGGACTGGAGCAACTGATGGGAGCACACAAGTTTATTTAGTACTTTGGTTACAGGATAATAACTTCAGTAGAATTGTTGGCAGCAAACTCTTACTGTAGTCTTACCACCAGTGAACACCTCTCACTGTCTAAGTTAAATTCATTGTCTTTCAAGGCAGTCTACAAGTTATGCAGGAGGGTGGGATAGAAAAAGGTTGCCAGATGCCCTCTCTACCTTGTCCATTCAAACCAGCTGAAATTAGGAAGTAAATAAGGGTTATTGTTCTGCAAGGTCAGTACCATTTGTGAGCTTATGCAATTCATTTGCCATACATAATTTTGTTGGGTTTAACTGTTAATATGTTAGAATTTTATAGTCAGCTGTTTAACCATGTCAAATGTCCTCTTCTGGTTTGCAGAGGGGACAAGCTTAATTGTATTGCAAACTTTATAAAGGACATACTTCTGAATTAATTTGCTTAAGCAGAGAGAAGGGGAATAAATATTTGAAAAATAATGACATCAACCACTCTACCTTCCTACCATCAAACCAACAATATCCAGCTTTTCCAATATAGAAAGACCTATTAAAATATGCAATCACAAATTCAAACCTAGTACACTGGCATGTGTCCCAAAAAGTAGTATACGTGCTTTCCTAGATATATATTAAACATATCCTGTAAGTTGAATCACTTTTATTTTTATATCCTTTGTGTTGAATGACTACAATTCTTCTCCATTACTTATGGATGAAAGTAGACAAGGCTAAGCAATAAGTTAGATGTCATATGGAACATGGAAGTCCCAGGTTCTCCCTTCTTCTTACTGCTAGACACATTTGCACACAGGTGTGCAAGCACTTAATCCAGAGTTATTCAAGATAGCTGTGGAATTTTCTTTGAAAACCTGCACAGAAAGTAGGACACCTCCCTGGTTTTAATCTTCCATGAGTAAACAAGAGCCCACAACTTCACAAAGGCTGACACATATTTGATGTGTCAGATGAATCAAAGGCTGATGTAGCAATGAGAAATCCCTCCCAGATCTAGGCAGAGGTGGGAAGGAGGAAATCACAGCATTTCCTAGTAAAGAAATGTGTACAAGACTGGTGCAAGCATGTAGAATTAATAACATTCCTGCACCATTTGCAATTTGTTCTGCCAACAAGGTAAAGTATGGAGTAGCCCCTTCCACACTTCTTACGTGACAGAAATGTTCTCCCAGACTTGGCAACTAAGCATTGCCTTTTTGCCCAGACAGAAGATTTTTGGTACAAGAAGTCTATTAAATATACAGAGTCCTGTTGCTTGTTCATGGCTCAAGCTGGATAAAAAGAAGTACTTATAAAACAGAATTACAGACATCTCTCCTTCTGCTTCCTCTACCAATCAACAAAGTGATTGCAAGACCTGTTCAGGATGGAAAGGCATATGACAGCATTCTGAAGCTCTGTCTGTAATTATTAGACAGACAAAACAACAAAATTCCAATAATGGTTTTATTCTAAATACTGATATATAAATTTGGATGAATCAGGAATATCAAGTTAAGATATAGCAGGGTGATGATAGCTAATGTCCACAGGCATACCTTGAAAACTACCAAGATAGTTTCACAACATGCTGTCTGATACCTAGGAATGTCATGGCCACGTTTAAGGATTAACATCTCAAGATAGGCCTTTTTTGAGGGTTGTAGTCTTTAAAAGGTTGATAGTGAATTTAAAGCTACATACAAGGCACCCTAAACATCCATCAATACTTTTATAATCATGATATTTCTGAAGTGAAGGACATCTTTTGGACCCAAACTCAAATGCAAGCCTGGTTACCTTGTGAAGGAGCCTCTCCGTCCCTGTTAACCAGCAGTTGTATACCTTGCCTCTTCTGACCTCAGAGAGGCTAATGGGTTATTTCTAAAGATCATGAAAGATCACTTTAAAAAACCCCAATATGTGTAGTGTAAGTTTAAACTCACTACATCAAACCAAGACATGGAAAACTAGTGCTTAACAGAAGCCAAAGACAGCTGGGGCCTAAATTTAGTGCCTAAAGTTACTTGGGATGAAAACAAGAATGTCAGTGTCATGAAAAATGAGCAGTAAACTTAGTTTCCCCCATGGGCCCTGATGCTCACCATTTCTGTGAGATGCTGTTGCAGTATGAGGAGTGGTTTTATGGCTGTTTCCTATGAAACACTTTTGTTTTGAAAACAAGGTTGTTTTAAGCTTATATAATAAATCAACATTGTATACTAAATCAGGAAGTCCCATAACCAGCTAGAGTACCCTGAAACACTTCCAAGCTACTTTCTCCCCCTTCTCCCTTTCCTAATGCTATTAATTTCTCATAATTCATGGAGTAAAAGCATCCAGATATTCATCTGCCAAATCCCACTGATGTCTGGGGTAATCTGGCTGTTTTTCAGCAAAAGACTGAGTATTAGAACAACTAAAGAAAGAAAGAAGGAAAGAAGGAAAGACCACCAAACCCCTCTATATTTTCATAGAGCCATACAGTAGGCCAGTTTCCAGGAGCAAGAAAATATTTCAGAAATTATCAACGTTAAATTACATTCTCTTCTAGGCATTTTAGCCATAATACAAAGCTGGGAATCGCAGACACTTTTTCTGCCTTTTTGCACAGAAAAATAGTAATTTCTTATCCTGTGCAAACCATATTCCACTCTGCAGGTTTTGAATACTTCAGTTTGAGACCCAGGACATAAAAAGAGCCAGCTGAATATGTGATATGACAGACAGGATTCCTTTGATACATAGACCAGGCATCCCTTTCTACCCCCTTAATTGAACTGTCTCATCTTTCAATGCCCAGCTATTTTGGGCAGTCTATGTCAATGTCATATTTAAAGAAAATTATAAAAAGGTATTAGAAGCTGACTGTATCTAACCAATATATAGACAGAGATAACTTCCTCTCTTATAAAAATCTGCAGTTCTCTTATCAAATGTGCAATTCTTGCACATGCAGAGAGAGTATAATTTATACCATATTTCTGCAAGAGATGTATCACCTCCTTATCCAGCTATTGTGGCCACTATATCAGATTTGCCCAATTTATGTGTTTCCCTCATATTATTGTGTATGGGGATTGAATTATAGTCCTTCCTCTGTGCATTTGCTTCCAATTTTCCTAAGACATGTCCAGTTTATTGCATGATTTGTGTGTTTCCTTTTTAACAATTTTTCAGAACAACTGGTTTATTTTATTATCCCTCCTTGGGTATGCAACACCCCCACACACACACGCCCCATCCTCTGAGGATTTCATCCAGCATAAGGTCACCCACTATTGCATAACTTCCTTGAACTCTTCTCAGATGAAATTTTTCATCCAGAAAATCTTTTATTCCCTGGAGTAGCATAGGTGTGGGAATTAACAATGTTCCTCACACAACATAGGAGGTGATGAAGTCTTCATAGACTTATATTGTACTTCTAAAATATCATATTTTAAAAGTACACACATTTGTACAAGCCCCAACAATTAGTTCTCCACTAACTCCTACCTAACCATGATTAAGGTAAGATGCAGAATTAAATTTGCAATGCAAAATTAAATTCCAACTGCTCTATGAGTTGTCACACAGCAGTTGAGCCACAGGATTATCTATGAGCTCAACTCCAGACTGGAGCAGGTTTTAACAGTGTGGCTCTGGCTGTAGCTGAGATAAAGAGGTTACACACTGCTGCTCTTTTGCTGCTCCTAGTTTTGATCCTGATTCCTTGCTTCCATCTGGAAAGGTAATAGCTATGTTCCTCAGCCTGTCTTCTCCTCACCACCCATGCCAAAAGCTAACCCAGGTCATAGCTAGCCAAGGGAGTGCCTACACTCACTGACAGGCTTTACAACAGCACAAATACCTCATTCTGCCTCAGCTACAGCCAGACACATCTGCCTGTTGCTCTAAATTGCCTTGTCTCACATTTTTTGAGGACCAAATGACTTGCAGACAGCACAGACACTTGCTAAGCCTACAACTGTCAGAATAACTCCCTTTAGCCTCTTGGGATATTTCTGTTTTAAGAGATTTGAGGGATGATATCGATCAATTCAGCAAACAGAAATGACAGATTATGGTGCTCTCAAACCCCTTCTGATTTCCTCACCTTTACCATCTCATTCTTTTGTGAGGTTAATTAATCAGAGAGCATTTCGAACCATAGTTCCCAAAGCAATCAGTGCAATGAAATGTGCATGCACCTTGGCTTCCTGCACTTAAAACTTACTGATTTGTTTACTTACAAAGCAAGCCACACAGCATGCACCAATGGGGAAAGTGAAGCAGAGGCAAAGGGACTGTCTTTGCTGTAGTAACACAGAATACTTGGAAGGACTCCATCTCCTTGCCTAGAATAAGGGTTCAGACCTAGACAAACCAAGTCCATCACTAACCTAAGAGACTGGACCAGCCTCTGCTGCTGTGCTCAAGGCAGAAATTAATTCTCAAGTTTCCACAGCCTCTGGAACAGTGTAACAGGAATCAGGTAACAGTGATTACTTGTGGACTTTAACAGTAATTATGAAATTATGCCATGCTATGCTGACAAAATATTTACACTAAAACTTCTCAAGAACATTACTAGGACAAAAACCTAGGAAACCCATAACGAAAAGGAAACATTATACCATAGTAACAAAATCACAGTGTTATACTGCTGCCTCAAGTGAGGGTTTTGTCCTAGCTATGTCTAATTTATACTTATCAGTGCAAGGACCTTTCCATAGTCAATGGATTTATTATTCTGAAAAGCAAAAGCCAACTCAAAACATTGCATTAAACTGATAGACAGAGGGCCACGCCAGGGGGGAGGGGGTAGGGATTAGGTACAAATTGTTCACATATGGTTTTTTTAATTATTATTATTGGCTATGTTCCACAGCACAGGGGGAGGGGAGAAAAGGGAGGAAGAAAAAAGTAGGAGGGAATTTGAAACTTACTGGTTGACCTCCCCACCATCTGTGATTGAATTTCTCTCGCCCTCGAAGACTGAAGCTGGCATCAAACACTGGGTCATACATCGAATTGCCAACAATCCCATGTGATTCAGGATAGAGTCCCTTTGTGCAGAAGTAGATTAATTAGTAAAACTCTAATGCACACAAGTGCAGTGCTTCCTAGCTATCTGAAAGTACCACTAAATTATTTTAAAATAAGTATCTTTGTAACTACATAATGGAAAATATTTTTACTTTCAGATAAGTAGATTTAAATCTGGCTGTAGTAATGAAAGCAGTAAGAGATGATTGAATTGTGCTAAAAAAATAAACTCCTGTTACTCAATACTTTCAAGTTTTTCACACTGTTTAAAAGTTAGTTTGAGGTCATCAAAGAAAAAGTATATATGTATAAAAAAAAGATCTGTTTGTACTTTCAGTTCTTCTTTATGAATGCCCTTTCTGGACACAGTAATTCATTCTCTGGTTGCAAGAGTAACACTTAGCATTTCCATTTTTTACTATTTTTATCTTCATGACTGCTTCTGTTAGATAAATTATTTCCAAGAAAAAAAAATTGAGGTAGATCACCCAAAGCCATGGCTTTATACCATAATTTGTCCCACAGTAAAAGCAATTCAGAGAGAAGAGCAGAAAATTCCTTTCTCTGGGCCCTCTCCCCTCCCAACCTATTCTTTCTCCATATGCTCCTGTCTCATCCATTTAAACATTTGTGCAGTCAGTGGCTGTGCAAAAAAAAAAAAAAAAAAAGGGAAAAAAATTTCAGCTGCAGGTGGAGAGTCCCCTATGGCAGCTTTTGGAGCACTATTAGTGTCACACAGGTGTGGGGACAGCCTGGCTGCCAGCCCTGCCACCACAGCACAGCGAAGGCTCCTCTCTCTGCATGGCCAGACACTCAGCAGCTGCACGCTGCCCCCCTGACTCCGACTGCTCCAGCAGAGAAACAACTGCTGGTTGTGTTCAGGGCAGCATTGCAGGGGTGGGTTTTTTCCCCCTAGGAAAACTTTGACCTGTAATTATGCAGCAGTACAAATAACTGCAAAAGCAGACACAAGAAAGCATAGGAAAGCTGTGACAGTTGACAGTGTATAGTGGGGAGATACAATCCATTTCACCACTTCAAAATAAAAGAAAATACTTAAATACTTTTTCTTCAAAATGAAGAAAATACTTAACATAAATAAATACCAAAAAGCATGGACAATGTAACAGTTGCACACATATATATATATTTTTTTTTTAAACCTTGCTTCCCATAACACATATTTCTACTCCAGTGCAACATTTTATCATAAAAAAATCCTTCCCAGGGACTTACAGTAGCAAGGGTGTACAAGTTGGGGAATGTTTTTGTAGGGTAAACAGGTCGCATATAAGGAGAATGTGTACCACAAGATCCTGAAAAATCAAATGCAAATGTGAGGAAGCAAAGCTCTTAGACATGGAAAACCAAACAAGAGAAAGTGATTTCTGTGACTCAAAATGATGCAGAAACTAGTTAAATTTTAACTAATTTGAATGAACTTTCTGCTGCTTAACAGCAGTCAGCAGTAAGGGCAGTAGTAAATCTATTCATGCACTCTTTGTACTTCACAACTGACAATTGAAATAATGCCTCCAGATGACTACAGAACCAGCTATATTCCCATAGATTGTTTTTTTTTCCTGAGATAGTCTCCATCTGGAGTCATTGGAAGTGTCTTTATACTTAAAACAACATGAGACAACACAGGTTTATTTTAAGTAATAAATACACCAAAGCTGCAGTTTCACACTGGGCTTTGTGGCCTCAGCACCCCCCCCCCCCCATCATGGAATCATTTAGGCTGGAAAAGACTTTCAAGATCATTGAACCAACCATAGTTGGCTACACAGGGGAAAAAACCCCAACATATTTCAAGGGTACAGGAACACACAAACCACCATGCTGTACAGAGAGGCTCAAATATTCAGTGCACCCAGTCCTCCACAAACCCATGGGGATGCCCATTGCCAGGAGGATGAGTGCAGGGCATGTTTTCATCCAGTTACCAGGCATCCAAGTACAGCTTCTGCAGCCACTTATCCATACTTCTGACATTTCTGAACCAAGTGGAAAATTTTGTGGGCACCTACCAACTAGCCTGTAAGCATGTATATGTATCATGTACTAAAGATGAACTTCTTTGCTGACAGAACCACATAAAGGTCACTGATTCTGAGCAGCCTTTCCCAAAGCAGCAGCTGGGAATAATGTGCTGCATTATTCAGGGTGTTTTCAAGTCACCAGTAGATACCACCTAATTTAAAGGGGACTTCTGCCATTTCATCTCCATGCTGACCCTTCTGTTGCTCAACAAACAAAGAAAGCAATTGAGCTGCAGGAGACTGTCTTTCATTTATTGACAGAAAATACAGGTACTCACTCAGTTTTTCAATATTGGGCATGACCTTGTTCCCCTTCTTCATATATGATGCACGGAAACCATCCACAGAAAAGATGATCAAAGGAGGACGAACAAAGCTAAAGAAAAAAACAGCAGGAATATAAAGCAGCATTTCAAAATTTTAGTTTTTTTTAATTTCCACTTGCTCACTGAGCCTCTAGGAAATCCAGAAGTTCAGTTATTGTATAAACTATATACCTACAGTCTTTTACACACTTAACAGATCATGAGAAACTGATAATCCTGACACTTAGTAACAGCCAGTGCTCACTCACAGCCAGTGAAAGGGCTGATATCCAACATAAAAGACATCTTCCCTGAGCTGAAAAGATATAACCCATAAAGGCAAATGCTTATAGAAGGTGATGGAGAAGGAAATTTACCATGCACAAGTACTGAGTCCAGCACACAATCTCTAGTTAAAAACCACGTCTCATGATTGTTGGTCTTCTTTCTCAAACATAAGTCCATGGGGCATTTGGAGCATACTCTGTGAGGCACAGTTCATTCTAACATACTAAAGATGACAGTATTTCTTATCACTTTATTACTTTTTGAATTTACTACTGCTATTGAAAGTCAAGTCCAAGCAGGCAGATACATGCCATGGATGGACACACCTGGACTTTTAATGTCATCTGCTGCAGGGATTAGCAGCTGTCACTGTCACTAGGAGAAGCATCTCCAAACTATCCTCCCAACAGCACAGGCTGAGCTGCAACCCAACACAGCACCAGAGCAGATGCTTTCCTTTGGGGATAATAGTGAGACAAATGGTTTCAAAAGTTACTTACTTTCTCCATATTACTCATATGCTCAAGTTCCTCACTAAGTCTGTACCCCACTGCAGTTTAGAAATCCTTTCATTTAAGGGCATAATGCTAAAAGTACAAAATTATACTTAAAAAAACAAATGAACGGCCTGAACTGTGCTCACGTATGGCTTAACCTGAATTTTACTGAAAGCAGAACAGCCTAGGCCTTTCCACTGACTTCAGAGGAGTCTGGCTACCTTCCCTCTGCACGTAAGTGAGGCAGGCAAACCCAGCAGCAGGTGATTGAAGACCAAGAGTTCAATATCATCCACCACTACTCATCCAGCAGCACAAAGGCAAATGCATGACAATATTATGAGCTTAAATAAAGGCAAATACATTACAGTATTATGAGCCTAACTTTAGAAATGGTGAAGCCCAGGAAAGCATCCAACCCACAGTTATTCAGCCTGCATGACAGAGCCAGTGCAGAAATGTGATGGGCAGAGGTCCAAGGCAGAGCTGGGGACCACTGGCTTTGCTGCATTTGCCTTTCCAGATGCAAGCAAAACAAACACTTACCCTGCTGGACATTCAGGAGTCTTTATCTCTTCACAGTCATCATCCACCCAGTGGGTTTCTCCTACCAGAAAATTCACATTGGAGTTTCAAAAAACAAAAAAATACAAAATTTGTGGATACAGCTACAGGTTTCACAGAAAATATATGTAAAAAAATAAAGTCTAGCTCCAGTTAATGGACTGACTTGTCATACTTCCCATGAGTAATGAGAATGTCTTTTCACAAAGCTGAACAAGTGACCTGGTTATATTCTATTCAACAAAAATATCCAAACTAGCACTTCTACAAGAAGCTCTTAAAACTGGAGTTAAAAGTGTCCTTTTGACTGCAGGAGACAGTGGTAATGCTTTAGGCACAGTGGTCATCTATTTAATTTTTTTTTTAATTTTTGATCTGTCAAAAACAGGTAGTGCTGCTTCTGTGTGTGAATTCCCACCCTCCTACCATCAGTTCTCATGGCTCCATGAGCTGATTCAGCTGTCTAAAGGCATAGAACAAAATTCATTCTGGGGAAGCAAAACAACTCTAAATAGTTTCCAGCTGGCTTAGAGAGGGGATCAGCTCATGGATCAGGTGAGACTCAAGCTAAAAAAAGCATTAAATACTCTTTCAGAGCTACATTAGTTGAAATTACTTTGTGTAATCAACTATTTTCTTAAGGTTTTCACTGATGAATGCTGTCTATAGAGTGGCTCATAGTGGCTCATGACTTGCATTTTTACAGATCAGTTGAAAAAAACCAAATTATTAACTAACAACCCTACTTTCTGAACCTGGCACTTATAGAGGAACTGCAATTCAATTAAAAGAATGAAACAAAAAACATCATAGAAAAGACATGCTGGAAATGTGTGCTGCAGCAATTCCAACTGACCATGACAGGAGGTGGATGGACAATTTCCAAGGGAAAAAAAAAAACCCAACACACTATCCTCAGATGTGCAAAGGCACAAATAAAGAGGAAACACTGTTCTCACATAAAGCTTAGTCATGTCAGAGTTCCAGGGTTGATGATATAATTTGTTATTACCCAATTAAATGAAGATTATGTGCATTAAAGCTAGAGACACTAATTCCTCTGTTTTGACCCCTGTGAGAGGAAGCTCACAAAAAAGGCAGGAACTGGAATCTATACCAGTATTCAAGTGATCTCAGCTTCTGGTTTATTTGGGAAGGGGAAGGACAATCTACAGGGATTTGTTGAAAAATACACACTCCATTTGGATTCCCAACAGCAAAACACAAGTAAACAAAAAGGCCCATTTTCACTGTATGGATGGATCTGGACAATTACAATTTTGTGAACACATGCATTTGTCCAAAAATGTGAAACAATTTCAAACTGTAACCCTTGCCCCTGCAAAGTTAATGAATGAAAAAAAACCTAAGAACTAGGTGAAATACAAAAGCAAAAACCAGTAGAACTCATTACCAAGGACCAGAAGGCCTGCTGTCCATGGCAGACACAATAGACAGGCATCCACGCTCTAAAAGAGCAGAGCAGTGGATGAAAATAAAGTCCTCAAAGCCCATCCACCCGCCAGGCAACGCGGGCTGTTCTGCAGCCATGGTGTGTCATGGTCACCTGAAGCCCAGCAATAGCCCTTGCAACTCCTCTTCCACAAGAAACAGAGCCTGCAGATATTAGGCCAAGTGGTTTGAGCAGGAGCTTTTGTGGTGGGGGTGGAGAGAGGTCTTTGGGACAGAGATAACATATCTAGGAATGCTCCGTTCCTTCTCGGATCATTAGATACCCCTGCACTCCCTGTGATGGAGAAAAACGAATCTGAGCACTTTAGAGCTTTGCTTTAAACTCTTCTTCACCCACCTCCACCTCTTCTCTTCCGACCATTACCTCTACAGGCAAAGATAACATCCTTCAACCTATTATTTACCTCTGCTAGTGCCCAGAAATTTAAAAATGCGATTCCCCACTTCCCCCACCTCCTAAAAAAAAAAAAAAATCAAAGCAAAACAAGGAGAGTTCCTCCTTTAGATGAAAACTCTTTACCCTGCCTTCTATTGGGCTTGGAAAGATAAGAGGTAGAAAGACCAAAGACCTACCTTTGCAAACGACTTGGTAATTAGTACAACAATCTCCTCTACTTAAGCAGTCTTCAGAGCAGTGACAAGCATTGTCATCATTCCTGGTCTCTCCACAGCGATCTTTGGTACACTCCCAGCCCCGAGCTAAAATATTCAGTGTAAGCAAGAATGAGAGATTGCAATCAAAACAAAAAGTATTCATTCACGCTATAAGGAAAACACTGTAGTCGTTAAAGTAGGTACGTCAACCAGAAACTAAAAGGACCTTCATCACTTGCAAGTGCAGGAGGGCTCCTCCACAAACACGTGTGTGAGTATTTCTGCTACCCTCAGGTGTTGTACTCCAGGCTTTGTACAATCTGAATGCCAGAAAAAATGTGGAAAGGAAAAGACAAAAAAGGATCTTCACAGATAGATGGTGGAACCTAAAGCACAAACTAAGAATTCCAGTGTTTCTTGGGTAACGTTTGCTTTTCCTCACAATTACTACAGTCCCCTGTTCAATCCCTAGGAAATAAGAAAGTAGAAAAGAGACTACATCGATGCAAAGTGATGCCTTACTCCCACCATCAGTTCCTCACCCATAGGGCAGATCCAGCACCAACCTCAAGGATATGAAAAAGCAAGAGCTGTTCTTCAAGGAAAAGCATGGCATGGCTGCTGTGAGAACTCCATCTTCTCTTCTCTTGCAAATGAATTTAAGATCTGGCCTGTGTAAAATAGATGCTCTCTCAAGGGTAGTACATTGCTTTGGAAAAGGGCCTATGGTTTTAAACATATGGTTTTCCACAATAAGGCCTACACAAGAAACTATAAAAATCACTTTAGACAACATGCACCCAGTAAAAAAGCCACACATTATCCCCTTTTCTGCTTCATTTGGGGCTTTTTTCCTATAAGTGTGTAATATTTACAGATCACACATGTGATAATTGCCTGAATAAATGCCTGTGGGAATATATGATCGCTAGCACAACAGCCCCAGGGGCCATACAGTATCCATATGCATATGTGAACATATGTGTCTGCTGTGGACAGGAGGGTAAGGAACTGAAATTCTGCCCTTTGGTAGCACATATCGTGCTGAAAGTCCTCAAAAAGAGCCTCTTATTCTGCAGCCATTTACAGCAGGGGCAGAAGAGCATCAGCTTAAAATTCAGAAATTTTTGGCCTGGAACCAAAATTGGTTTTCATACTAGATTAGCTCACTCTTTCTTGGTACCAATCTATGAAAATTATATAATCATAAACAGAACTGAGGAAGTCAGGACTTTCAAGCATGGCACATCCATGGGCACTGATATTTTTAATCATTACACTTTTCTTCTGGCTGCTTATTAAGTATATTACTTCAATAAAGCAAGAACAAGTTCAATGGCAAAAATAAAAGGCACCTGTGTCAACTCTGACCACTGTGCAAACACCGAAGGAGATGGATACAACTAATAATTTAAATGCACCATGCTAAGAAGTAAAATACAACTCATGTCCCTCTTTGAAGTTTTCCTTGCCTATGACTCATGGAAAAAAAAAAAAAAGCCCAAACCAGAAAATGAACCTATTGCTATATTTCCATCCCCCAGGGTCCAACGAATTGAAGTCAAATGTTTCCACCAGCACAGTAATATGCATCCTAACACCTGGAAATCAGGATCTGGGGCATGGGTAGCAAAACCTGACTGTCCCCTGCTCCAAGAGGACCTGTACCCCTTCAACAAACCCAGCTTCCAAGGCACTCTCTCAAGTGAGCTGGAATTGCTCCACTATTAAGTTAGCTTCCGGGATGAAAAAGGATGGCTGACACAAAATGACCAATATCCAGTTTTTACCATGGCTTTTGATTGTAAACTAGAGGTCAGATGGGTGCCTGAACACTGATTATTACTTTTAATTTTGTGTCAGAAGATCTACTTTTCAGCGTGGTATGAAGAGTACCATGCTTTTTCTGCTCCTCACAGTAAGGAGCAATAGGTGCACAGTCCTGCTGCTCCTTGCAAGGAAACCTGGGCTGCATTTTGGGCTGAGCTGAGCCTGCCCAACCAAAGCAAGGTGAGGAAGAGATGCAGGTTATGCCAAGGAGTGCTGGTTTATCAAGCAGGTCCTGACCACTGGCAGAACCCAGGTGTCAGCAGGGCCCGGCAGTGCAGGGCAGGAGACCCATCATACCTGTCTTTAAGCACAGCTCATCAAAGTCGAAGCAGCAGCTGTTGTAGCTCTTGCACAGGTTGTCACAGCGGCAGCCAGGAGGCTCTGCCTCTTGAAGTTCAAAGCATCTGTTTTTGCAGGAGCCAGAGGTATTGATCCAGGGGGAATCTGACAGGACTGTGTGGAACAAGAAACAGGGCAACATCTGTCAGGCTGGCAAGCGATGGGACAGGCAGCTCAGGCCTGAGCCACTCAAATGAGCAAGACCTCGGATGCTTGCTCTGGGAAAGGGAGGGGAGTGCAGAAGAATTGCTCAAAGAAACGAAACAAAAAAAGAACAAATTCAAAAAAAGTTGTTCTTTTGGGGAAAATAAGAGGAAGCAGCATGCTGTGATAACATCCTGCAAAGAAACAGCCCTGGCTTTACATCTGTAACAATCAAGAGATCATTAGCAGAAATGTATTGAAGTCTCCAAGGCCCAGTTCCAGGAGCTGTAGCTATTCCACAGAAGCAAGCCTTTGTTTTCAGAAACCAAGTGACATTTTCATGGCTGGCTGGACAGTTTACATAGGAAAGGACTCCAATTAATCTACATGCAGACAGCAGGACTTGGTCTGCTACACTGGAAGGTGTCAAATCAATGTGAAGCATGAAAGAAAACTTTAAAATGCTTTATAAATTAATGGAGAAATAAAGTAAGACTTCTTGATGGGCTTTTGCAAAGCACTAAATTATAAAAACTTTTAAAAATACAGAAGTATTTAAGAAATCAATAACTATTACATATATAAGTAAATGGAGGGCTGCCAGTCTGCAAACCATGAATAATGTATTAGACTTCAATAATCTATTTATTAGTAAGGGCCCTTAATGTCAAAGCTGATATATGTCGGCTCTTTTCTCAAAACTTACTATTTTATACACTTCATATATTTTAAAAGTTTTTCTTGTAGGAGAATCCTACATAACAGCTTATATGAAGCAGGAAAATTGTGTGCTATTCTCTAGGCTTAATTGTATTTTATGAAATAAAGTAAGGAATGTATGTTTTCCTTTAAATATAGAGGTGTTCCAAGGAAAATTTCACAATGCCTTTTGTTCCTTGAGAGACCTATTAAAATTAAGTATTTGAAATTGTCTTCTGTTTTGTTTCCTTTTAGGCCATAGTTTGGTTTTGGGTTTGGCAAACCTCACCATGATTAGGAGTATGACTTTTAGAGGACTGACGCAATGGCACTTTTGGGAAATACTTGCTCTGATATTTTCTTATGTATTTTTCCCCCTACACTTTTACATAGCTGAGAGTTTAGTTTCCACATAAACTGAAGGGAAATCTCTTCCCAAATAAGATGGCATTAAGTGAACACTGTGAAAATGGATGGAAAAGATGATGAAGGGGGAGTTTGGAGGTGACACTGTCGCCGCTGATGTGTCACCAGCTCTCATCCCATGCACTACTGCTCCACCATTTGCCTTGGAGTGGCACTGACTGTATATTAGCACAAACCACCTCAGGGAGTAAACCTGTCAGAAAATCAGTGCTGCAGCAAGATCATAGGTAAGAAACCCAAATGTACCATGGTTGCAGTTGTGGCTCATAACAGGTTCAAGGCACACTCCTATAACTGCTGGAAAAGGTAGTAGCAGACAATTCCATCTTTCTGGTTTTGTGGGGTTTTATTTCAATCACGTCAGCAGTGCTCAGGGTGAGAAACATCATACACACAGTGAAGTTTCAGTCTACAGGTACATACCCTGCAGGCATGCTCTTAGTGAGCCATTAGGATTCTGGCCATCTGAAATTCCAAGGAGATAGAGTGTGCATCTATGCTGGCAATACACAGATCAGTATTTTCTTTGCTTACATAAGTAGGTCACAAATCTATGCTAGAAATCAATCACATGAGAATTGTTTCAAATCAGGTTAACACTCAAATTTTCAGAGTTATGAAGCTGCGGTCCTTATTTTTGATGACAGCTCTTTCCTATCAAATGCTTCTGAAAATCTACTATCAAAAAATATTTTCATGTTATTGAATCTCTTCCACTACTTTCTTTTTTGGAAGGTAGGTAATATCTAATCACAGATCCAGTAAGCTGCAAATCAAAGGTATTAGAAACTTGAAGGTACTGCATACCAGCATATAAACCAAACCTTTACCTGAACATTATCCTTTTAATTTCAAAGGGCAGAGAGGGAGACCTTTTCAAAGGGCCAAAAAAACCTCCAAAACCAACACATCAACATGTGTTTAGGAAAGAGAAGGTGTAAATCTGACTGCAGATTATGTAAGAGACAATTAACTGCATTCTAGGAATGCCTACCTGTTGTAAAGAACAGCTCATTTGCACCAAAAACCACCCACAGAGAAGCTGTGCAATCTCAGAGCTTGAAGATTTTGAAGAAGGGCTAGGGATCTAGAAGATCTGTCAGAAGTACTTCTGTAACAACTGACCAGGTCTTGGGATATGGAGGTCTACACAGCTGTTCAGAATCCCTTCTAGCTCCATCTCCTATAACTGCAAGAAGGGTTTCCATATAATGTAAGAAAGGTTTAGCCTACCTACCTTGTCTAATTTTTTCACATCTCTTGACAACCACCTCATTAGTGATGTAGCGAATTATCCCAAATCACTTTGCAAATTCAAGTCACGCGTCCTAAGTCAATGTAGGACACTTTCCATATGGCAGCATGAAAGAGAGCTTGCTGAATTTCTCCAAATACATTAAGATCACTCCTTTGTTTCTCATGCTTGACCTTGCCTTTGCAGGCAGACCATGATTTTCAGGTCATGCACAAAGCCATGGCACAGGTACTGGTGCATGCAGAATAGTTTGAAAATATGTCATCAGGAGCTCTCTCCGTGGTGAGCACTTTCAAACTAACAAAAACCCTTGTATAGAACAAACTCAGACAGTTTAAAAATCCTTTTCAAAATTCCTGCATCCCTCCACAGCTCCTGCAGTCAGACGGTGCAGCAGGCACTGGGACCTCAGCCTGAAGATCCTTCCTTCAGTATTTCATACATAAAGATTTTCACACTGTTTTCCATCCATTCCTTTTATTGCCACTAAGTTCAAAACAGCCATCTAATTGTCTTCTATGTCATAGGTTAGAGAGCAAAGCTAAATAGGGCAATAGTGCCTTTGTGATTCAGTTCAAGGAAGCTGTTACATTTCCATTTTAAAGGTGTTATATTTATCTTAGAAAGTGCCATATCGAACTATTTCTTTTGATTCTGATTAAAAGGTTTAAAAATAATGAAATCAATTTATTTGCAGTAGTGTTTAAAACATGATTACACAATATAGACATGCTTACAGAGTCATTATAAAAAGGAGACTACCTAGTAAAAACTTGCCATTTTGGATCCCATATGGAACAACCAAATACTTAACAAAACATCTGGAGTGCTAGTTCTGCTAGATGATACACCTATTGTGAACTTGCTTTTCATCTTTACAATGAGTTAAATCCAAATGGAAAGTCAGGTAAGGGAAAAATACAAGTGTTCCAACAGAAGAAAAGCATTACTCCATTCTTAATTTCATGCTTAAAACTACAGTGAGAAGAGAGAAAATCGACAGTGTTTCTCCTTCTAAAGCATTAAGTTATCCTACTGTGATCAAGAACCATGCTTCAAGAGATTACTAAGGCCATTTTCCCTGAATTGCTTTAAAAGATGGCTAAGAAAATTCATAAAGCAAGTAACTTACAAAGGCAAAGTTAAGGAAAAGTGTGAGCTTTGGTTCTTTACTGTATCTTAAAATTTTGAGTAAAAAATTTATTTTGAGTAAAAAATTTAATGAAAATTAAATAATTTGTTGGGTACAAACATTCAACATGTTAAGTGTATAAAGACATACATCTGTACACTGTAAAAAGAGAACAAGAAGGCGTGGTTTAGCCACTGTGGTGGTACTTTGGAGTGAATTTGCAAGGGACTAGGAAAAAACCATAAAAATTTTGGCTCACAGCAGAGTTCCATGCTAGATAAAAATGAAAATTTGCTTACAATCATGGCATACCTCTAGAGAAATAACAAACTGATTTCTACAATAATATTTGGTAAAGAAAGTGTTTTGCCAACATAAAATAATTAATTCTCAACGTCAAGACTCTTGGGAGCAAATAAGCTAAAGAATAGTGATGTTGAAAAAGAATTTATACTAATTTTTTTTCTGGATATTTCACTGGACTTCTCTTCTAATGAAGTATAATTGGAAGTCATGCAGTTAAGAGTGACTAAGGTTCTTTGATCACAGTGCTTTCAGTTTGCTAAAACCCTGTACATCTCCAGTGTAACTTTTTACTGTTTATATTTTACTGTGACTATACACCTTTATGTTTTGCTATAATTTATTTCTCCTGCAATAAAAGTAACCAAGCTATATAAATACAGAATGGACAAAATCCTCCATTATTTTGTCTCTCATTATTGCACCCTTGACTGGACGACTTCAATGCCAGGTGCTGGGTCAGTCCCACGTGTAAACAAATTTTCAATATATTTCCAAAAGTATCCGATCTCCCGCCCTTTTCAAGAGATCCTGTGTTTCTTCCTACTTTTCTGGAATGCTGAGCTAATCCTCCTGCTATTGGAAGGAGCACACAGCTACTGTTCCCAGCCCTGGATGTGTTGAACACTGCTGGCTGGCTCAGCAGGGTTGGCACCAATCAGCTGCCATGGGACCCCAATATCAGACCTCTGGGTCTTTAGGAAAAACCAGCTGAGCTCTACCCTAGACAGTCACCAGTGAAAGCAAAGCAACTGCCACTCAGGTATTGAGCACTTGAAATGCAAATCCTTCCCATCCCTATTACAGACACTACACATCTGTTCTACAGTTAACATCCTAGAAGATTTTTAGAAATTATTTTTCAAGCAATTTTTCTTTTACTGCTAAATAGATCAAAAGCAACAGCCACTATCTTCTTGATTACCTAAAATCCTAAAATGCCTCTACTCAGTGACCAGCAGCCCTGACAGTGGCTGTGATTAGACACCAATTCCTCAAAGAGGGAGGACAGGAGGACACAGATACATTACCAGGAACACAAGAAACTCTGGCCACAGCAAGCAATTTTATAATTAAACTTCACATGCTATCATTATAGACAGGCACTGCAAATGAAACCCTTTCACTTCAGTTACATTAACCAGCTCTAAGTCAATGACCGCGAGTTTCCCTTCTCCTGCCAAAGGAACAGAGACACAACTCAAGCCTTTTTTTTCTTGAATAAAAAAAGGCTAGTTGTCTGGTTTATACATTTTTCCATTGGGACTATGCTTGAGCTCACAGAACCCTATACTGCCCCACAACACAAATAACAGCTTCTCCTGCGGCATGTTCTTGCTGTCTTCCAAAGAGTAAAAGTAGCAGGCGTAAGAAAAGCAGAGGACTCGGTGACAGCACATCTGCACGAACACCTGCTCTCCTCTCCCAGCCTTCTCTGCCGTCAGATGTCTGCCGTCTACTGTTCACAAACCAGCATAACCTCAGGAGCCACAGAAATCCCAAAAGCTTTTCTCACCAGTGCCTCTTGAAAGCACTAATCAAGTTTCTAGAAACCGCTTCAGTGCTACCAAAATAAATCCACCACCCTTAAAGCCATCAGGGAGTTTCTCTTAGTGCTAGAAAGAAGCCGTGCAGAGTACAAAACACAGCAAACACTTCACGAGCCGAGGAGACCAGTCTCTGTGAGACTGACAGTGCTTAGTCCTAAAATAAGCTAAATTTTCCATAGTCACATGCACACAGAGCAAAAGTTTAAGTAAATAGGAGACCTATAGGTGAGTCCCAAAGGTCAACTGACTCGGGCTCAGTGAGTTATTTATTCTTCTCTATATCCTACAGGGAAAAGGAACAAGCAAACTACTGTTACAGAGTAGGAATGGTTTCTAACCGCAGTCTATAACATAAGGGTATATGGTGATGTACAATTTATGTCTGTTACTGTACCTGAGACCGGGCCCTCATCCCATTCTTCAGATCTCCTAAATCGATTTGCTGTAAATCCCATGCAGACATTTACTCCAAAGGCAAAAGCAAATAAGGATATAACCTGCAAAAGTAAAACAGCAAAGTAAGCAAACCGTGCAAGAAGCAGGACTTTTGCACTAAGAGCATTATGCATAAAGGGCGGAGATGGTCCTCAGTACATTGGAGCTCCCTAGCACTGCAGTTCCCATCACTGGAGCAGCAGCTGACAGCGTCACCGTTGGAGAGTAACACAGACCAGAAGGGGTTTATGAATAAAACATCTCTTTCTGGAGCTGAAACGCTCCTTTTTGTAGGAACTTATTCGGAATGAGGACGGGCTACTCCTCCTCTAAAAGCAAACACGCTCCGCTCCTCTCCTCTCCTACCTGGTGCGAGTGGACGCAGCCCTGCTTAGCCATACCAGGGAATTCTTGAAAAGCCTACGCCGCACTGTCGCCTTTTTTTATAGTGAGCGCAGAGCTCTGTTTGCTCGGGGAGTTGAGGCTATTAGCTACGAGTAATCCCACCTGGTGAGGTTGACAGGCTCGTGTGATTTGTCCAGGGGGTGATTTCATCATGTTTCACTCACAAATCGCAGCTCCGAGTGCAAGAAGCTCCAGGCATCATCGCTCGCTACGCCCTCCCCCGAAACGCACACCCGCGCGCTTTTATGTGGTTTCCTCTGGCAGAGCAGGGCTCGCTTGTGCCGCTGCGGCCAAGAGCTGTTCCTGCTCGTTTTATTCTCCTCACAAAAGTAACATGCTTAAAAGAGAAACCAAATGCGGCTCCATCTGGCTCAGAGAAGAAGAGGGGGGAAGCTCGCTGGGGGCTGCGCACTGCAGATCTGCCGCTGCCACCCCCAAAAGTGGCCCGGCCGGTGTCAGGTGTGGCAGCCCCAGGGGCTCGACCCGGGGCGCGCCCGCCCCGCTGCCCTGGCACGGCCGGGCGGGTTTGGGGCTCGTTCTCCGCGGCTGCTCCCCGAGTTCCGCTCTGCGCTGCCGAGCAGGGGCCTCTCGAAACTGGAGACACCTTCAGAGCGGGGGGCAGGGGGTGTTCGCCCGGGCTGCTGTGGCAGGGCAAGGCTCGTATCGATGGAAACACAAGCAGTTTCATCTGAATAGCTGGAAACCCCAGACTTCCAGAAAGGAAGGGAAGTGACACGTTCCCTCTGCCCCACATTTCCCCATTTTCATCAACAACAGAAAACTTGGCTGTTTGGATAAGCACTTTTATTTACAAAGCAAATGATAATGCTGAACAGAATTACAGTTCAAATCAGTGGATTAAATGTTATTTGCCAAGGCAAATTATTTACCACTGTAGTTTGCCACTTTTTTTTCTCTGATGAAAGCTTCTTTCATGAAAATGTTTACTAACAATTACATTTAAAGGGACAGAGTCAAGGTTTGTAAGCCCTCGGGTGGACTGAGCTTCCCTTGGGCTTCCCTTGGGACCTGTCCCATATTCTATACTGGCATTGAAAGACACAGTACAGTTTTCTTTAAAATATTTTGCAGTATTAAACACATACAATTTTGAACTTTGTTTAGAGGCAACTTTTACCTGCTGAAATAACTCCCCCACTGTGTAGCTTTACAAGACAGAGTCTAAAAATCCTTTCTCTTTGCTGCCCAAGTGTCAGCCTGCTAGCCTTTGCTAGGACCTGATCCTTTTTTATGCAGTCTCTTAACCGAAAGTGGCTCCATTGTGCAGCTGCAACTTTGCATTGCAAGTCTCAAGGCAATGTAATTAGCTTGAAAATTCCTACACAAGGACATTGTATTCGTTTTCCTTGCACAAACTGAGACTATGTATTCAAGACCCATCTTCTAATGTTCACTTTATCACTATCTGGGCTGAAAAAAAAAAGAAAAAAAGTTGCAATAGGCACTATTTTTCTAGCAAAAAGCTGTTGTGTTGAAGTCTAAAGAAAAGTAATCATCAAAGGTTTTACTATAAAATTCTTTGCCCTTAGCCTCTGGATATCCTGTGGTCAAACAACCTCATGCCCAAACACTAGGTTAAGTGCAGCAGTGTGCGCGCAGCAGAAGGGAAACCTGAAGTGTCACAAATGAAACTGCTAACAGTGTTGCCTATGTATCTTAACTAACGGAGTTCATGGTTTCAGAGCAAAATACGGGAATCAGCAGCTCCAAGCTCTCCTCCAGGCTAGGACCTTCGGATCACCAAGGGACTCAGGCAAAACACAATGGACTTTTCAAATCAGGTGGCCAATTTTGTGTGCTCAAACCAATACATGAAGTCTCTGAGATGCTCTCAATTTCACAGCCTTTGTCGTTCCTGCACATCTTCCTAACACACAGGTCCTCAATTTTTTTGGAAAGTTCCTACATATGTTAAAAATGGCCATTCAGAAAAAAACCCTTAACAAAGAAAACCAAAAAATACAGCTTTATGAATGACTTATACCAATTGAAATATACATATTTCATTCTTCCATTCATGTAACATCTCTGGAGCTTGTAAACTTCACAACGTGACATAAATGGAAGAGCTTATTTTATGTTTCCTAGTCCATGCTACAAGTATATTAAATTAATTAAGCTCGTTTGTAATGTCCTTTAGAACTATAGATGATGACTCTGAAATGGCTAATCTCTTTCATCTGTGTTATGTAAGACATTTTCTAGTAGCTCTGAACTGAACACAGTCAGATGCACAATGTCCTTTTTGTCACAAGGATTGTGCCTGAAGCTATCCCACAGATTCAAAAGGAACTTATTAGCATAAACAAGGTCTAATGATTTTGTTCAGGAAAAATTTCACTGTTGGGATTACTGGCAACTAATTTTTCAGCAACTAATTGCCATTTTACTAATCAGAAAAGAAAGGACTGAAGCTGAAATAATATATTCCTGGCCCACAAATTCAGCAATTCAGTGGAAGTTTTAAGGCTTAAATGAAACACTTTAAAAAGGAATTTTAACAAGATCATCAGAATATGTAATGCCTCTTCCTCACTTTTTGTGTATAAAAATTGTCCTTTGGCTTTTCAGGCTTGTATGATTACAAGCCTGGTTGTTTAACATGGGTTGCAAAGCTTACAAGGAGGCACCAGATGGCGCCTCACAGGAGAGGTTCGTGCTGTTCCATTTCCAGTTACAAACATTCACAGAGTCGCAGAAACATTTAGGTTGGAAAAAAGCATTAAGATCAGAGTCCAAACCCATGTCCACCACTAAACCACGTCCTTAAGTGCCACACCTAAACGTCTTTTACATACCTCCAGGGATAGTGACTCCACCAGCTTCCCTAGGCAGTTTGACAACAATTTCTGTGAAGAAATTTTTCCTAATATCCAGTCTAAACCTCCCTTGCTACAACCCGAGGCCATTTTGTCTCATCCTGTTACGTTTGCTTGGAAGAAGAGAACAAACTCCACCTGGCTGCAGCCTCCTCTCAGGCAGCTGTAAATAGTGATAAGGTCTTCCCTGAGACTCCTTTTCTTCAGGCTAAACAGCTCCAGCTCCCTCAGTTTCTCCTCATCATGTGCTCCAAACCCTCCTCCAGCTCTGTTTCCCTCCTCTGGACATGCTCCAGCTCCTCAATGTCCTTTTTAAAGTGAGTGGCTCCAAAGTGAACCCAGGATTCAAGGTGCAGCCTCCCCAGTGCCAGGTCACTGCCCTGCTGGCCACACTGTTTCTGATCCAGGCCAGGGTGCCGTTGGCTGCCTTGGCCACCTGGGCACACACTGGCTCATGTTCAGCCACTGCTGATGAGCTCTCCCAGCTCCTTTTCTGCTGGGCAACAAACTGACTGAGGGTGCCCTCAACTCCCTTGTCCAGGTCATCATAAAAGATATTAAACATAACTGACCCCACTACTGAGCCTTGGAGACTGGACACCAACTGGATTTAACTCTATCACCACTCTCTGGGCCCAGCCATCCAGGCAGGTTTTTTAATCCAGTGAAGAGGGCACCCATCCAGCTCATGAATAACCAATTTCTCCAGAAGAATGCTATGGGAAGTGGTATCAAAGGCTATTCCATAGAGTTAATATAAGCAAAGCAGTACTTACAGTCTTACATAAACTCATTTTTCTTTTGCAGTTTTTCTAATGAGAAAAGGAATGCAGAGAAATCAAGTATGCTGGCTGAGTCAGAGGTTGGGGATAGAGTGGACTGCAATAAAATGAGCCTTTTTAGCTACTCGTGTCAACTTTGCACTGGATGCTGGATGTATGGGGTGACTGGGGGACCAGGTGAAAGCCTCCAGTAGGGTTGACAGCAACATGAAAGACAGAAAGGTGAAGGACTTCTTTATAGTGCCTCAGAACTCTCATCCTCCTAAACACAGCATCCACGTATAGTCGTGGCCAAGAAAAACAGTCAGTTGAGTGCACAAAATGGCAATTTCAAGGAACAAAACCTTTGGACAAGCCATAGAAATTCAAGTTGTATCCACATCAGTTGTACTCAGGTATAAGTGCTGGGAAACCAAATGAACTTCCAACAGTCAGAGTGACCATGGGAAGAGTTGAGTACCTTGCTGAAGACACCCTGAGTCTTAACAAAGTCAGAGAGGCACAATATATCAAATAGAGCTGATTCCTGTGTATAAAGAACTTTAAACCACGTTTTAATTACAGACTCAGAGAATGGTTAAAGTTGGAAGGGACCACTGGAGGTCATCTAGTCCAACCTCCCCAATCAAACAGGATTCCCTAGGGCAGACTTCTAAGGATGGTGAATATATCCAGAGAAGGAGACTCCACAGCCGCTCTGGGCAGCTTGTTCCAGCTTGCTCCAGTCACTCTCACAGTAAATAAGTTCTTCCTCACATTCAGATGGAACTTCCGAAGGCACAGGACTGACTGCTGAGGAGCTATGCCCTCTGCTACCCCATGAGCCTGGGGAGACCCACAAACCAGGCTGTGCTCACATGAAAGTACACCCTCCTCACCGCAGTTTCTCAAAACACCACCAGTCTTCAATTATCTGTCTGCTCATCACTGCCCCGAGGGGAATGGTATGCAAATCATAGTGCCTGGTGCCCTGGAGGGCTGTGCTGAGGATGACTTTCTTGGCCAAAAAGACCCATAAAGCAGTGCCAGACCCTCAGGGACAATCATGGACAAATTAAAGTCTTCAAAATTGCAGTTTGCTGCAGCCCAGCCCCTGAAGCACCAAGTGCCTTAGGCACATATAGGCCCATCAGCATTTCTGAGCATTCTATATAATGCCTGCAGGGTTCATAGGGCTGGAGGGAGAGCACTCAGATACAGCCAAAACTCACTGAGTACCACCAGCACAGCACGTTGCACCCCTCCTCACCTCACCTCACCCTCATGTACGTGTCCTGCTCAAAACACAGGGACAGTGAGTTCATGCCTGGCTGAATCTGGGTTCTGCCTAGCCAGAGACAGAAGAGGAACCACTGGCCAGGGGAGGACCCGAGTCCCTGTCTCTGCTTTACTTATGTAAAATGTTTGTATACTCACTGGGATGACTGAAATGCTGGTGAGCAGGCTGGTGAGATAAAGGAGGACATAATGCAGTAGAGAAATAAATTTTCTCACACCCCAGATCAGATACAACAGCTTCAGTGGTTCAGTGAGGGTTGTGGATTTGGTGACAGCACTGCAGCTCCAGAAGCTGCCTGTGGAGAGGTCTCAGCCCAAGTGCCCCCTCCACACACAATCACCATTTGTGGTGGCACAAGCAGAACAAGGTTTATATGCCAGGTTATGTGTTTTAGCAGGAGAGCTAGGTCAGCTGGAAAGAGAAGAGGAGTTTTCTGTGACCTGGAGAAAGCATTGGGTGCTTGTCTCTCTCCCAGCAGTACCACAGCTAATACACCACCCACTGCAAGGCAGGGTATTTCACCTCTCACTGAGAGCCACACACGACAGTAGCAGCGTTAACAGCAGTTCCATATCTGTGCCTTCCTCATCTTTAAAGAAACTAACATATGCCCAATTCAGTTTCTGGACAATAACACTATTATGAAGCAGCTCAAGCACTTCACTAAAATGCACTTAGAATTGTATTTCTTAAGATAGTCATATATAAAAATTCTAGCAACTGCAGAATAAAAGCTGTTCAGTGATGAAAAATCTTCAGGGAGAATATGAAGGAGTGAAACATGGAGCCACAGGGCCCATATGTGTTTTTAGCACAGCCCATAAAAGCTGTGTATTCAAGTCCTCACTCTTGTTTTCCAGTGCTTGCTATGGGTGTCACAGGTGCCCATTAACAGCTTTACATCGGTCTTTTTCAAAGAGCTGTAGATTTCAATGGTGTGAAATCCACCCACCTACCCCCCAGACAGCAGTCTGGAGCTTTCAAGGGCCTGGCATGGTACCTTGCATATGCCACACACAATTGTTGTTAATTTATTTGAATTTTACAAGTGATACAACCTATTACATCCCACAAAAACCATAGGCTCTTTAAAATAATGAATTAAAGCTAAATGAGGAAAAAATCCAACCAAAACAAAAACAAACAGTGAAAAAAGCTAAACAGAGACCAAAAAAAACCCCACAAGGATGGGAAAGCTACTTAAAGATGTAAAAAAGCAGGTTTTCTAGACTTCAAATAATCTTTCCAGTTTCTTTTTCTAATTTCTATGTACATCCTTTACCATTTTCAAACCTTTCTCAGTAGAATACTAGCTTTGAATCTCCTGGGTATATAAAACTTCTTGTGAGGACTTCTACAATAACCCTGTAACATATCTCTCTGACTCTGATTACATTTACCCTCAGCTCAAACTCCATTTTGGCACATTTTCAAGGTCAAGGTTTGGATATGATTAAAAATTTCCAAGTGCTAGTCTCTCCCCTACAAGTAAAATGTGGATATAATTAATACTGTTTACTTTGTTTTCTTTGCAAACAAGAGTTTCTGTTTGTTTGAAATACTTTTTTTCATGTTTTCAGCACTTGGATCAAAAAAGAAATATTTTAATTAATAGCTTTCTACTAGTTAATAAAAAAAACCCCTGATATTTTCAAAACAGCAGAATCCTATTTGATTTCAGTTTAAAGAGATATGTCACTAGGAATATTGTTCTTGACTTGCTTGCAGCTGAGACTTTTTTTGCAGCATCAGTACTTCAGAAAGATCAAAGTGGGGTCAGGCTGGAAACAGAGATTCCCACACAAATGGAGACATGCCTTCAGATGGGCACATTTTCCTCCTGGTTCTATGCATAAGAGGCATCTGAGGCTGAAGAATTGGCTGCTGTTATGGTGATGTGTGTTTCCACCTAAAGCTTTTTTTTGGCATGGAAAATAAATGCATGAACATAGAACAGACCTTGGCAGTGCTGCAGTTAAGACAATAATAATAAAAATTAAAAAAAAAAAAAAAAAAAAAAAGAAAAAAGAAAAAAAAGCTGTGGGCCTTCTAGGGCTTGAACCTACTCCACATGAGCATCAGCCTGACTCAAGCAAATCTATTTTATTTGCATAAGAACTGCAGGTCTACACCACTAAATGCAATCAGTCCAACATAAAGAGAAGGAAATCCTGAAGAAATTAGGACAGCTGATGAAGAAGAGGTGTCCTCTTAAAGAGAAAAACAATTATTAAATGCTGCCTAAACAGCCTGATCTGATTCACTGGCCACATGAATATTTATGTGGCAGAAGATACAACAGGAACTGTCCAGGCTTTTGTTCATGGAAAATTGCATAAAATGGGGACACAGCTAACATGTTAATAAACTTAATCCCATCTGCAGCCCTTTTTTGGATGTACTCATTTATTTATCTCATTTATCTCATAGTTGAAAGACACATCTTTTAAAGCTTCCCTATCTGTTGAGAGGGGTGAGATATTTCCACACCTTGGAAATAACTGTCCTTTCTGGCCTTTTCCTTCAGAATAGAAATAAACACAGCAAATAGAATCCAGATACCTAATGTCTACCACCAGGCCTAGCAGACTGGCAAATTCTTGCTGTCTCTTCCATCCTCTCACCCCAACCATTTCTAGAGATACACCGCAAATCAAAACAGGTTAAAAACCTCCCTTCCTTTGACAGGTTTTACAGTTGGATGAGTTTCCTGCCCTCGTCCTCAGCCCTGGCAGCAGTGAGACACAGTGAGCTGCAAACTGCTGCTACTGCTGCCAGTAAGTGAGGAGCATCCGTGGGCAGGGGAGTGGGGAGGGGGCAGGGACGAGCTCTGCTGTCCCCCATTCCCTCTGCTCCCAGGGGAGCGCTGTCACCTCAGCATTCACTAAACACCCTGCATTTCTTACTAGGCATCTGCTGCTGCCCGCTGTAATGGCAAAGCACAAAAGGGTAAAACAATCACATCTGGCTTTTGGGTCATTTCGGACAGATGGGCCACTTTCCAAGCATCACAAATTTTCCTAAGTTGAAACATGTCACCGCAAGTTCAGTTGAAGGTCACATTTTTTTTTCTGATTTCAGCTGAGTGCAAAGATGACAAATGTAAGTACAAAGGGAAAAACATCCTGTTGGAACAGTACTCCCTGTTTTCTACGGGTGAGAAAAGTATAGGCAACATTTCAACAACTAAACAATGTGATCCATTGCTGAACGATTCCTTTAAAAACCCATATCATAATGTGTAATTGAAAAAATTTCAAAGTCTGCAGGAATGCAATATAAAAATAATGAAGAAAAATGCTAGTAATCAAAAATATGCTACTCTGCATTGGTTTGCATAAGGATTATCAGGGGGTTTTAGGCAAATACTTTTTTCACTTTCTCAGCATAAAACTTTGGAAAGGAGTAAAGTATTTTTTCTAACAGATTAAACAAATAAACTGCAGGGAAACTCAGGTCACTTAAATATTAATAGATTTCTTCATTATTTTAAAGCAAATAATCTTACTGAGTTAAGCTTTGTTTAACTCATATTTTGGCTTTTTATTTAGCAAAACAAAACTTTCAGAAAGACACAATTCATTGGTTTAGTGATTGCTGACTGCTGTAGACCAACAGCAGCTCTGCTCTGCTCAACCTTCAGAGAAGGCTCCCCGCCCTGGTAAATGTCCTTTTCACAGCAGACAAGACTGAAACCAGCTTAAAATTATAGTTGTTGAAGATTTCCATGGTAGAGACAGATGTTCCTGGGCATCCACAGAGAGCCTGCAAAACTATTTTATTTATTATTTTTTCACTGTCCATGGCTAACCCTTCTCTAAGACACTGAAACCAAACAACTTTGATGGCAACACCATCAAAGTGTTCTAAACCATGTAAAAAAGACTTGAGTAAACTACTCCTGTGGTGAAGAAAGCAGGGACATCTCCTTCACCAGCTGCAGGGAGGGCCTCCAGTGCCTGCTGTCCCTGCTCAGATGTGCAAGCTCAACATTTCAGTCTTTTGGGAGAGGAGGAATACTATTATTAAATCACCTTTAAAACAAACAAACAAAAAATCCCAATACACTTTGGGCAAAGAAGCCAGGATGGATGATGGAAAGAGGCAAGGAGCAGCAATATGTTCAGGTGACAGCTGAAATCATCAGAGGAGGAGCACCCCTACCCCTGTGTTAACTGAGTTCCCCTTGCACTGATACAGAACAGAAGCACAAACTGCCCTTCTGGCAGCTTAAGCTGTAAAAGTTGGTTTGAAAATGGGTATGGGACTATAACCTCATGTTCATACTCCTGCTTGCTGGGAGTCTAAGCCTGCTGAAGCATCTGCTTGATTCTGCAGATAATCCCAGCATAGTTTTGGAAGGTACTGAAGTAAAAATAAAGCAACACTAGGAAAAGTTTTGTTGCTTCCTACTCTGATGCATTATGAGTAAAACAAATAAGGCAAACTCTAAACTCCATTGTGTAAGTGCAGGTGGAAGTACAGTCAGACTGCAGGACAGAAGGCACAGGGGAAAGGCACAGGAAACTTTTGGAGAAGTGGCAGATTCAACACACAAACCAGGCTCAATGTTGCCAACAGCAACTGCTAGGACAGCACAGTAAATGAAGGGTACCCAATAACCCACGACTGTCACAGCCAGCTCCTGCCATCTGTGGGGAATGCTGGGCTGGCTTGGCAGGGCAATTGGAGGGCAGAAAAAAACATCTTAGTGTTGAGGGTGAAAGGAGATGAAATATATTAGGAGAACAGAGTTTTGGAGACTCCAAAAGGGAATCTCCTTCTTGTTCCTGCTGTTGTGAGGATTGGAAGGAGGAAAACATCCTTGTGATCTCTGCCCTGTTGCTAATGCTCTTTCAGTTGTACTCTACTGCACAAGTCCATTATATTTTAGAGAATGTCAAAGCAGTGGAGTGTCTTTAGGTGCACTGAATTCATGTAGTCAAGCACAAATGGCCTGGGCCAGTGCTTTTGGACTTGCAGCCAGCTGAGGCTGGGACCCTTCAGGTTGTTTCCTGTAAGCAGAGACTTAGATTCTCTGGTACAATCCTGTCATTTACAAGGAATATACAAAGAAATACTGTTCCCCTGAGCAGGAAAAGGAATCCTGTTATTCTGGAGATCCCAAAAGCACTTAAGGGCTTCTTACATTTCTTCCAGATGAAGGGTCATCAGCTCCAAGGGAATTTCACCCCATCTTGCAGCATGCCCTCTCTCCAAGCTGGAGGGGTGACCTTTCCTGAGGTTTGCCTACTGTCTTCACTGCCATTTTAGCTGCTCAGCCTCAGCATGGAAAGAAATAAAAACAGGAATTTATGGGTGATGGCAACTTAATTATTTACAAAATATTGTTTCATCAGTACATTTTCTCTTACCCCATAATTACCATATTTTCATCCCCTGGATATCCAGTTTATAGACATGTTTATGTTCATGTTCATGTTTATGGATGTTGATGATTGTCCCAGCCAAAAATCATTGTGGGTGTGCAAAGAGCCTTTGAAGAATGCCTGAAACGACTGAGGAAGTGTCACCTGGTGCAGGTACCAGATTGCAGCCACAAACTCATACTCCTCTTTCTCCAAAGATGGCTGAACCAATCAATATTTTCTCTTTATACAGCCTGTAAAGTCTTTAAGTATTGCACTGACCATCCTTCAGTGGTCCTGATACAGATGAGTGCCAGTTCCCACCATCCCACTCACACCTGAGACCAAGGCTGACACACCAAACCGTGGGCTGGTGCAGCTGGAGGGGCACTCAACTGTTACAGTCCTTGCAGTTGCAATCACAGTTTCCCTGTCCCCTTTGGTAGCTCCAACATTTAATTTGGTGCAGGGCTGGTCCCCCTTTGCTGCTGCCACAACACAGGTTCCTCACCACCATCCTGTTGCAGCTCCAAAAACCCTTGTTCCATTCTCCCTTTCTCCTGTCACTGGCCAGAAAAGGTCTTCAAGCTGTGACATTCATCAACAGCACCAGGGACATAAAGCTAATGCTACTTAAAATATTTTTCAGCAGGGTAAGATACACAGCAATAGGTTCAAATCCACAAATGTCCTGTGGATAGTAAATCCTATCTTGGAATTCACTTCAGTGTCTTTGCCGTTTTTACTGCTATTTGTCATGGGTGCTGGTGCATCCTGCTGCACCAAAATCTCCTGCCTCAAGGACTAAATTAGACAATCTGGGGCAGTTCTGCAGACCCCAGTTGCTGTAGTCAACTAATTGAAAATTCAGGGTGTGGGATGAGGTGTCCCTGGGCCATATTCCTACCCTCTGCTTTGTTATGCTGTTTGCAAAACAGGTGAGGGAAGTGTTCCAATCCTGTCCCAGGTTTGCACAGGGCTCTCTGTAAAACTCTATAAAACATCAGGGAGTGATTCCCTGATGGATGTGTCTGGGAACCAGTGGGCTGGTGCTGGCTGAGTGCATGTGTGGCCTGGCAGCCTCAGCAGCTCATCCTGCCATGTCCCAGCAGCCACCTCCACTGCCACATGTGCCAATATAGAGCTTGAAACTTGGCATAGATCAAGAAGCCTGCATGAACAAAGCATTATTACCCAGGACAATCCATATATCCCAAGTTCTTTGAGCACCACAGGTATGAGAGGCAGGGCCTCAGCTGAACACACCATTTACAGCAAGCAGCAGGGAACAGAAATCTGTGAAGGGAATAAAATGTGACATTTCAGTGAGGGGGATGGGAGGTGGGTGCTGTGGAAGGGAGGACTTCAGGAACAACCCTGGCCATGTCCCAACAGTGGTGCTTCTGCAGATTTCTACATCAGATGACATGGGAAGAAAAACTTAGGTTATGGACAAGGATGGTGAAGAGCCAAGCGACAGCAAAGCCCAGAGAGGTCTTCAAAACTAGAAGGCTTTCAGGTTAAAGTCTTTAACTAACCTAAAAAATACATGGAAACAGAACAACAGAGGGTGAGAATGCAGAAACATGAGCAGTAGTGCATTATGTGGAGAGGCCGGGGCTGCCATGGAGCAGACACAGCCTGTCCCACCACAGGCCGGGCTCAGGCCCTCACCAGCCCCTCACAAGGCCAAGATGGCGGCGCCTCGGGAAGAACAAAAGAGAAGGGGGTAAAAAGCGCTGTGCAGGTAGTGCTGAGTGAGAGGAAAGTAAGAGAAACAGCTCTGCAGGCACCAAGGTCACTGAGGAAGGAGGGGAGGAGGCGCTCCAGACCAGAGCAGGGATTCCCCTGCAGCCATCAGAAAATACTTTAGAGAAGCAGGTTTGTCCTGATGACCCTGGCCCATGGAAAGGCCCCAGAGCGGGGCAGGGAGATGTGTGAGCAGGAGGGAGCAGCAGAGGAGGGCTCTTGTGGACTGGTCATCCCCCCAGTGCTGCCTGGGATGGTGGGGAGAGGTGGAGGAACCAGGAATGAAGCACTGGGAAAAGGGGAAAGAAAGGTGCTGTTTCAATTTTTTAATTTGCTTCCCACCTTAATCTATTTTAGATGGCAACAAATTGAATTCATTTTTACCAAGTTGAGTCTGTTTTGCCCAAGACACTAATTGGGTAAGTGATCTCCCTGTCTTTATCTCAGTCCACGTGCTTTTTCCATCCTATTTTCTCCCCCTGCCCTGTTGAGGAGGGGGAATGAGAGAGGGCATCTGGCAGCCGGACAAGGCCAACCCAAAAGAGCTTCCTAGTAAAAAAACTCTACAAGAAATGACAAAGTTAGATAAACAAAGGGGAAAGCTTTTGGACAAGACTTCTGAGTTACTTCAGAAGAAAAACAGTATGGAAGGAGGGCATGAAGCCCCACAAAGAAATGAAAAGAAAACGGCTGGCTAAGGGCTGGAGAAGAGCAGGTGTCTGGACACAATCTCCCAGTCATGGATGCAATCCAGCTGCAATAGGAGAAAAGTTCTGTCTGGCTTAGGGCAAGAGGACAGAAGCTGAGCATACCTGCTATTATCTTGTATTTTTAATCTCTTTTTATCCAAATTTTCACATACAGCACTATCCACTAGAACTTCTAAACAATTCATTACTTCAGTGTTGTGAAACATGAAGCCTTCTAAGACAAAAGACCATTTACCATGAATCTCATGGAATTTAAACAACTGTACACAATAGGAAAATATTTCACCAAAAGTGATAGAGCCAATATGTATTTATTTCTATATTTATGGGGTTTTTTGTGTACCAAGGCAACAGTTCTCTTTTATTCTAACTATGTGGAGCACACAGAGTTTCCTGGGTTTTGAGACAAAGAAAGCCTGTGAGATCATTTGGTCTGGCTCCCTACAAACACAGTTGTCATCTCTCCCGGTGGTGAGCACAGGGGAGGGTGCATCCCAGCTGGGCTGGTGTGGGTGGCATGGGGAGACCTGTGCTGGGAGGCTCAAAACCCCTCATCCAGCAAGGTGTGGCATAGGTCAAGGATGCTGTCAGATTTGTAAGCACCTGAAAAACAGTTTGTGTTACTGGTGTGTCAGCAATATGAGGTTTGATGTGTTTCCATAAGTGGTCCATTAATCTGGGGAAGTGCCATAAATGGGCACAAATAGCGCACGGGCATTTGGACGAGCTGCTGCTAGCCCCAGCACTGCCAGGAGCAGTCTCATGCACCACTTCATTCATCTCTCACAAATATTCATTACCTCCACTTCCAGTTCACCTAATGTCAAAGGATTCATTTGGCATCCATTGGTAAAGGCTGCAGTGCAGGCACCGCTATGAACAGCTCCAGCTTCCAAGAATGAACCTAACATATCTTCAGCTGTCTGGCATTCAAACTCAGCTGGCATCTTTGATGAATAATTGGAAACCTCCTTGCCACAGTGACATTAAACTTATTGTTTAACCTTCATATTACAACCTCTGAAATAAGCTAAGATTTTGTAGAATAAATATTACTACACAAATGGAGCACTATTTTGTTTTCTTAACATCTTATACAGGCCAGCCTCCTAGGAGGAAACATTTCCCCGCCTTGCGCTTCATGAGAAGCTCTTAATCTACAAATGTTTCTATCTGTCCCTAAACAGGTACAACAGGTCTTCTGTGGGCAGCCAATCTTAGCAGCACAGTCACCTTGGCTTTTTTTTAGGCACAGACACCCCCCCGGTATCTCTCCCTATCCACCTTTTTTTTTTTTGCTTTTTTTTAGGCACAGCCACTGCTCTCTGCCAGCTCCTACCCACCTCCCCACAGGTCCAGTGGGGAGCTGGAGCATTCCTGTGAACTTCAGGTAGAACTGACACCCTTGAAATGCCCTAATTCCCTGTTTTGTTTTTCATGGACAAGTCAGTGTCCCAATTCCACTTGCAGAGTTTCCATCACAGATGTGGTGGCAATAAGGAACAGTGTGCACAGCACTGACACATGCTGACAGGAAGCTTGCATAGACCAACAGAAATTAGAAGCAAATCACAATCAAAATGTAAGCAAATCAGAAGCAAATAACCTTGAAAGAAGGACCCAAGACTAATCCTTCAAAATCAGAATAATCAAAATCATAATGAGTCCATTATGAATAGAAGAACTATGAGGCATGCAGTGTTTCATTGCTCCTTATCCAATTTGTCTCTCTAATCAGCACTTTACAGTTGTGGCACAGGGAGTTATGGGAAAAAAATACAGATACCTGAAGTGTTACTACCCTGCTTAAAGGAATCCATATAGTTCCCCTGGAGAAAAAGGCTTAAGGAGAGGTACCCATACAGGAACTTTGTTGAGAAAGATTGCCTTCAAGACCAGAACTTTACCAGTGAAGCTCCAGACACTGGAAATTTTAATATAAATCAAAAGCCAAGTGATGTAGGAGTTCTAAACTCATATTTATGTACTTGCATAATATTAATACTGTAGGAGGTAAATATAAACAAAACACAAGATACTTTGCTCATGTCTGTGCTGGATGCCAATTTTGATATTGCTATAAGGTAAGAATATATAAGAATATATATGAAAAGCAGTTTATATTAAATAGGTTAAGAGAGGAGATCTCTTCAGGAGGCAAAACAAGCTATACAAGCTTGTTATGGTTTCCAAAATACATTTTCTTCTCTGTGCATTAAATAATATTTTCTCTTTTATTATGAACCAGGGGACTTTCAACATCACCCCTGAATGCATTTTGGAAGGATTCCTACTTGCCAAATCCCAATCCGAATTACATTCTGCAAAACCATATTCATGCTACTTCATTAGCTGACTTTGCTTGTAATGATATTTATTTAAGGCTACTTTGGCAAGCCAGGAAAACACGCAGGGCAGAAGGGGAGTGCAGATGCTCCTACCGTACCAGCGGGTCTTTTCTCTCCATGTCAGAAGCTCGGCGTGGAAGCTGCGCTCGGCGCTGGCTCCGGAGCGGCTCCGGCAGACGCGCGGGGCCCGGAGTGCCCCGGGGAGGTCGCGGCTGCCCCGGGCCAGGCCGGCTCCGGGGGTGCCCCGCGCCCCGGCCCCGCTGCGGCGGGGCTGAAGTCAGGGTGCCAGCTGCCCCGGCAGGACAATGGCTCCATTGGGAGATAGCTGGGGGACAAAGGCGCTGCTTTCAGGAATGATTTTATATGCGTACATGTGACCTTTGCCTGAAATGGTTCTTTGGAAAGTGTCCTTGTCCTGAAGCTCTGCTTTCAAATGCAGAACTCTCGGGCTCTTGCTTAATCTGTCCTTCTTTTTTCCTATTTTATTTTGTGCCACGGATGCCTCAGAAGAGGTCATGTGCAGATAACAAGGTGGTGCTGAGCTTTTTCTCATCATTTAATAGAGCTATTCAGCAACGGATAAGATTCCTTTCTTCACTTTGTAAAGTCCTTCACCAGGATCTGCTACCTGGAGCTCCTTTTCTGCTTTTAGAAATTTAACTACAGAGTACCCCAAAAGCAGAACACCCCAATTTCCAATCCCATGCCTTGAGCCAGCCTCCACTGACTAGCACTTCCAAACACATCCAAGCTCAGGCCACCTTTGCTAGAGTACATATAATTTTAAATTTGTGCATCCAGATAACAACAACAGGGCCTTGGGTTTTTACTGTACTGGAGTGGCTTTTATTGAATCAAATTTATTAAATTTTATTAAATAAATTTATTGTGAATAAATGTATTTAAAATTGTTTAATTTAACTATGATTTTTAAGTATTTTGAAGGCTTCTTACTTGAATGGGTATGAAATAGTGGCTGTCAATACACAGTATGCATGAAGTCCAACTATCGTGCCAGCTGGGCTGGAGGTGTAGGCATGAAGACAGATTTTATCACCTTTACCTTGGGATATGGCAGTGAATGCTGCAGGTGAAGTGATGGGCCCTCAGAGTGATTATTTATCAGGTTACAGGGAAAGTAAATAGCACTGTGACTCTCAGGTTAGCCAAATTTTCCTTTATAGGACCTTGATTTTTGCTGTTTATTGCTCTGACAAATTTATATTTGCACTGATATTTTGTGCTGAAAGGAGTTGGGAGTTTTTAATCTATTTTTAGTTTGCAGCAAAATACACTGAACATTTTTGAGATTAAAACAAAGAATGTGTTCTTTTCTATACAAATGTTAACCAAAATTATCTGTCCTGTCCATAAACAGATCTCAGGCTTACATACCCTGGAGCAACAGACCAGATTTTGGGGACCAGGGAAGAATGGCCTTTGTCAAATGATTACATTCATTCATTGCTACCAAATTCCATACAAATTTTGTCAAGTTACAGATCTTTAAGAGATTTATGTGTATGCTGAGCACTGTGTGCAACTTGCTCACACTCAATGTTGAGCTCTCTGGAGAGCATCTTCTCTGGGTGACTTTGAGGCCCTCACTTACCATGGGTCACAATAGAAATTTGTGAATTAAAACAGCAGGTTTATTTCAAAGGAAAGGAGTTTTAAAAGGTGCTCACAGTCCCAGCCAGGTCCAGGAGTGTGGTCATGGCTCTCTTTCATACACCACTCCCTCAGCACAGTTGCACACACAGCCTGCCTCTCTCCATAAAAAGTGTGGTGTTGAGCATGCTGGGAAAGCAAATTTCTTGTGCTGAAATAAATTTCAGCCCACCCCCCAAAAAACTCCAAACCCCACTGTGAATTCTCCCCAACTATCCTCCCTGTTCCCTACAGCCCCTTCCTTCAACATAAGTCTTTCAAGAGAGGGAACATTGAGAAGGAGGATAAAAATCAAAGCTTTGAGGAGCTATTGCATAGGTCCTGTCATAAATGAAACAGGGTGTCTGTTGGAAAGACAGCACAGAGCACCTGATAATGCACAGAGAACACAGAAACAGACGGATTTCAAGTTTTTGAGGAATATTAAAATTTCAAAGAATTTTAGATACAAATCCAGTTAGAGTACTACAAGTAATGAATGCAAGGAAATTAACATATACATATATTCTGCAATATCTAAACACAAAATATCTGAGCAAAGGGAGCAAAAAAGTACCAGAGAAGAAGAAACAAACTAGCAAATACACAGATCTCCTCCTCATACATAGCAGGCTTTTCCCAACACTGTGCTCCCTATACTTGCTTGAATTCCATGGGAAAAAAGATGCATCTCACTTGCCTTAGAAGCTAATGTGCAGCCTGCCATGCCATTGACAGCCTTTTAACCCCATGTCACTTAAATATAGTTTTCCTTTTTTTTTTCTTTGACTTTAGATTATCACCTTTCATTATTTGTTACACCATGAAAACGAATCTATTCTACAGCAGAGGGGCTTAAACTTACTGTTACAAGTGTTCTGTTGAATAAAGACGTCTACATTATAAACTAAATTATTTCTCCACATTGACAGAGTTAATATATACCTGTATTTGGAGACAAGCACAAGCTTCCCTACTTGGTCTCAATTCAGCATGGCTTGCAGGAACTGGCAAGATTTAGCATTTCCCAATATATTCATTGCACTCTAAAAATATTTTGGTCAATCTTGACATCAGTTTAACACCACAACATTCTCGGTCATACAGCTACTCACTTTTGAGTCATACTCAATTAAAATAAATCTTAGGCAACTCTCACTCTGTATAAACACATTCAGGCTATTTAGCAAAACAGATGCTGCTGTCCCTCGGTGTCATGGGGAGCAGTGGGTATTGCTTTAGGTTCTGCTTCCTCAGGATTAACTACCTCAGTTCAAGCAGGAGCAGTGACCTGGGGCAGAGGGACACACACTGATGGAAGCGGAAGCCATTGCCTGTCCTGAAGGGCTTTGGGAATGGATTTCTACCCAAACCCACATAATTTTGAAATGTATATGTATAAGGAGTTATTTAGCATCCCTAAAAGGCGATCTGTGCAGTGCCACCACCACTCTTTTACAGGCTGTGGCCATCACTTCATTTTCACAGAATCATAGAATGGTTTAGGTCAGAAGGGACTTTAAAACTCACCTAATGAGAAATTCCTTCCTAATATCCAATCTGCACCTGCCCTCTTTCAGTTTGAAGCCATTTCTCCTTGCCCTATCACTACATGCCCTTGTGATAATATCAAAGAGCCTCTCCCTGCAGCATACCCTCAGTGAGCTGTGATCAGAGACATTGGATCTGCTTTCTGGACTTGGCTTTAGGCAGCAGCAAGGCACAAGTTGCTTAGATCAGGGCAGGGCTGCACTTGCACAGGTATAGCTACAAGTAAAACATTTCAGACACCAAGGTCCTATTTTGATCATGCAAAACATCCAAAGTAATGAAAACAGAAGTGGCAACTTCCCCGGTACACTGGGTTCGGATATCAGTATTCAGGAATATGATTTTACAACAAATGCATTGAGGAGAGTACTCACTCTAAGGGGCATAGGCTCATGCTTTCATGTGTAGCTAAGGTTTAATGAAATGGATAAAAAAATATTAATTATTTTTCAATATTCAGAACACATAGGAGAAAAGATTGTGCAAGCTCAGCTTTAAAGCAGCTGTTCTCCTCAGAATCAGAAATCTGAACATCTCTTGATCTCATGCAATCAGAGGGAGTAGCTATATAATTAAATCAGGCCACACATTGAGCAACTATATATGGATATATATGGAGCTAACATTAAGATCCTATTTTTAAAAGCTGTGTTTACAGATAAGCTAGACAGAAACAAAGACCTTTTAAACATAACTTCTTTTAATCTCTGCACTTACTGCACTCATTTTAAACAGTATTAATGCAAATAAATTCATCAGAAAATTATATTGGCAGCTTGATATGCCATGGGTATTACAGCACTAAAATCAACCATAAAAACCAGTGCTTCAAAAAATTTGCACTGCAGATAGTCATGAATAAAAGAAGATTGTGACTTACAAGAAATATACAACCCCTCCTCCTGTTAATCTGTTCCATATTTGATCACTGAGCTTGCGTTGCAGTTGAAAAATATCCCGGGGGACTACTTAGTGTGCTGCCTAATCCAGCCATCCACCTCCTGCAAAGCACAACCTCATGCGATTTTGTTTCATTATGAGTTTCTCTGCAGCTCCAATGACCCGGCTCAGTTTCACCTCCAGCAAGCAGATCTGAGCATGAAGAAATAGCTTATGTGGCCAGAACTGTGCAGAAATATGTAATCCTGTACCAGCATAATAGTGTGAGCTGAGCTAATGGAAAAAACATACTTTGTCCAGTTACCTTCTAGGCATGGCTGGAGTTACTCCGTCTGCAATCTGAATGGATTATGTGGTCTTGTATCTCTGACTTTGCTTTGGCATATTTTCTTGTTCTTAACCCTTCATTTGCAGTACTACAGCTACATAAAAGCTTTGTTCAAACTCCAAAGCTTTACCACTGTTAAACAATGTTTCTCCTGCTATTAAATGTTTTTTATTTCCAGTAGACTTTGCCCACAGTGGGAATGTTACAGTATCCTTTATCCTCAGTTAAAACAAAAACATGTCTTCCCTCTGAAAAGTCATCAGACCCAGAGCTTCTAAAAATCATCTGTCAAAATATTAATCCTCTTGTCCTGGGCTCTGTTAACCACAGTATACCAAGCCACAAGCAGTTATAAAATATCACAGCTTTACAAACCTGCACCAGCAGGATCCACCTCTGTGAGGGTGTCTGCCATGGGGAATTTAGAATGGAAAAGAAATGGCCATAAACTGTAGCCAGGGATAAATATGTATGAGGAGAAAAAGTTTGGATGTGTGAAGAATCATAAAGATTGTAAACTAAGGCTTAGTTCTCCCTGATCAACATGAGAAGACTCTGCATGGGCTGCAGCTCTCCTCTGAGAGAGTGAGCTAGAACTAGCTGAGATAGCTCACAGCTTTATCACTTTGGCCATCATGCAGGGCACTCCAAGCCCTGGATAAGGCCAGCAAAGAGCCACAGGGAAGAACAGAGCATCAGCCAAGATCCTGTTCCCTGGCTTGAGGGCTGACACCATGGCTCCTTATCTACCTGTCTTATCACTAAGACATTGCTCTCTACACCTTTCAATCCTTCTCTTCTACTGGTTTTCTTGTTCCAAAGACAATCCCTTATGCCCTATCCCAAACAACATCTCTTTAATCTAACACAATTACAGCTCCACCTAATTTTGAAGTTCCTTGTCTTGCACAATATATACAAGTGAAGTCAAAGTCTACATCCTGAACAAGATGTACAAATTTCTTAAATCAAACAGTAACTCACAAATTTTAACTAGGGACCAAGTTAGTAAAATCCATAGAGAAGGGAACATGATAAATTTCAAGGCTGCTCTTACCTGCTACAGAAAATCCAGTGTTGAAACCTGACTATAAAGGCCTGACAAGAGATGCTGCATTAGGAATGAGGGTTATGAAGATTAAATAAAAAATAATAATATGATTACACACTCCCAGATGTTAACACCAATCTATAGGTGACAGTAGCCAACAAATACAAGCAACAAACACAGTCAACAGAGAGAGGCTTACCCTAGAGAACAGAGGCTTACCCTAGAGAACAAGGCTTACAGACCAATGACTTCCAAGGGTCCCACTGCAGGGCAGGGGTTGAATATACACATGGATTTGCAGGTGATACACCAAGATCAGCCTTTGAAGCACAGTCAGGAATTTTGACTACCCACCATATACTGTGCCAGCAAGAAGCTGTTGGTCCAAGCTGTGACATGACCTGGGTTGTAGATGCAGCATTTGTAATTCAAGATCAGGGGGTTGGCCACCATTACTATAGCGCTTGGATTTTCATCTTCCTGAAAAGAAAGTTGAATCTCCAGAGAGAATAAACATCTCAGTCTTTTTGGGGCAGGGGAAATTGGATAAATTTTTAAGAAGTAAAAAATAATAATAATAATGATAATAAAATTTTCTTATTTCTTATCATCTACAGATGGGGTCTAAAAGCTATTTCACATGATTTAGCAACTTGTCCTTGTTGTGTGAAAATCCATTGTGAGAAGAAACTACAAGCCCAACTGCAACATGGATTAGGGCCTAACAAGTGCTAGACTGAGCAGGTATCAATCACAGTGACAGCTCCTCCTGCACTGAAATGTACTCGATTCTGGGAAAAAAAAACCCAAGAGTGAACTGGCTTATTTACCTTTGGATACTGCAGAGAGGAATGACTGCAGTGAAGGTTTTTGGGTTGCACAAATCAATTTTACATGCAACTACTTGAGAATTCTAAAAGGACTTGTTTGTTCACAAAGCTTAGTTTATATTTCTGCTTACAATTTATACTTCTGTTTTTGATTTCTCACAACATTTGTGTCCTTTTTCTGGACCCCCCTGCAAGTCTTTATTCACTAAAGCTTTCAGAGTTTTGTTTTTGTTCTAATGTTTTTGCCTTCTAAGTTGTTTTTATTATGATGTACCACACTGAGTGCTATAACAGCCTGTGAGGGATAGTTTCTAAGAAGAATAAATTATGGGCATTAATACAACAAAGCACAGAGCTTTTGAACATTTGGTTTCAACGTGGAAAGATTCTCTTTCATATGAGACTCATGTTGAGGATTTATTTCTAGGGGACTTTTTTCTGCTTTTAAGATCTAACGAAGGAGTATTCTACTGAAGGGCTTGATTTTTTCCTTGCACATTCAGTCATGGTTATTGCAGAGCTCTTCTGCTGTTTCTCATTTCACTGCAAGGTAGCTATGTGCATATGAAAGGTACACTGTGCAGGGCTTTCTTTCAAGTTTTCCATTAAGTGGGGGGGGAAGGAGGGTATGGGGGTTTTGTTTGAGCTTCTTTTGTGAAGAGAGATTAAGGGAAGTATATGGAAACCAGGGGCAAAGTAGTTCTTTACATAAATCCAGATCTCCCCTCTGTAAACACATGCCAACCAAATATACAAATCACAGCAAATTGGTTGTCTGTGTTCACAACTGGGCTCATGCTAAAACTAAGAACACTGTAAGCGTGAGTCAGAACATTTATTTGGACCTCCTTGAAAAGTCTTCCTTTCAGTAGGTTCAATCCTGCAACATAAGTAATTCAGCTCTCATGAGTAGTCCCATTGAATAAAAGCCGGGCCTGGATTTACAGGGTCACCTAAACTAACAGAGGAGTTTTGAATGCAACATTTTCCCATAAGTCACTTCCCATTATACACTTTTACCACCTGGACTCCATCTCCTTAAATCTGCTTTATTGGTCCCATATGCCTTTATTCCATGAAGTGCTCGAGCTTTGATGCAATGGAAGGGACACAAGCAAGCACCAAGCAGCTTTCCTGAGCTGGTGCTGCAGCCGCGCTCCCAATTAATGCCTCCATTCATAGAGCTGCGTCCCCACACTGCACGCAGGGAACAGCCTCCCACTTGTAGTGGCCAAACATGCTGCCTTCCAAATCTGCTCACAAAATCCACTGCGTCATGGCTGCCTCCAGCTTGCAGCTCTGTGCCCGTGGCCTTCACACGATGGAATTGCCTTTTGCTGAGTACTGCTGAGTGCTGGACACCAAGCACTTCAACTCCTGTGGGGTTTGTTCCCTCCTAGTGCCCAAGAACAGGATCTCACCCATAGCCCTGCAGGTTGGAAGCTGGCAGCCCCCAGCTGGCACCACTGCCCCCTTCTTGTACCATCTATGGTTCCCACTTGGCTCCCAGGGGATTTAGTTTAGTCCTTCAAAAGGCACAAAACACTTTTTTCCCCCCTGATTTTGGCTGGATCTGGTTTCTGGCTGTTTAGCAAACTGACTCACCAGATCCAGCTGAGCCTCTGGGCTGATTCTCAGGAATCCCCAGAAGTGGAGTGGGAGGAGGACAGGACCACCAAATTCAGAAGTCCTGTATTAACTAATTGTAGAATCATACATGAATTAGGGAAGAGAAAGACACAGCTCCATCTATCCTTCTGGCTGCATATCTCTATACACCGTCTCCTTTTTGTCAGCATTTTACAATACACAAAGTGTAAGAAAATATCTTAGTGCAGATTTCCTGAAAACAATGGCAGCTTTTGGACCTGGACAGATTTTTAGCAGCACCTAAATGCATTTCAAAGCTGGCATGTTAGCTGTACGCCTACTTTTAAGGTAAGGATGCAAACAGTTTGATTATATCATACTCCAGGTCAAAATGTGGGGGGTGGGAACTGCAAACTTTGCAATGTTTGACTTGAACTCAAGTGAAAACATCTGAAGGCTTTTGTGGGTGTTTGAACTTTTCAGTGACAGGAATCAAGGTAAAAGCAACTTGATTGTTTCTTTTTATCACTTTCCAGCCTTGGTAAAAAGCCAGGAATTCATTAATTACTTCGGACACCAGTGGGGCTGGATTGGCAGCAGCAAGGAGCTCCGAGCTTTTTCCTTGTAACTGCTCTGCTGAAAAACTCCTGTGTGTTTCCTTCCTCACAACATGTCTCACAAGGAGATTTATGGCTGTGTTTTAACCATGTGTCAGTGAGCCAATGCATCAAGATTTACAGCAGAAAACTTGGAGACTCATCTTCTGCTGAATTTTCCCAGCAATAGCTATTATAATTTATAATAAGTGTTTGCATATTTAATTAGCTGTATGATGAGATTAAATACTACAGAAAAGTGGCCTAGATGAAGGAAGCTAGTCAATGGCACTGTATCCCTTCCCATCCCTGCAAAGGGTAAGCAGGACCTGAGTAATGAGATCAGAGTTTTTAGCTGCACCATGCTGCTCACAAGCAGCAGCAAGTTAGTGTCTAGGAATACCAAGAAATGGATATTTATTTGTATGTCCTGAGGTTTTGCTTTAGTTCTTGCAGGATCTCTTACCATCAATGCTACTTCTGTCAATTTGTTTTCAACCGGACACCCAAATATCCCAGCAGAGACAAGGACCCATACAGTAAATGTAAGGTGGTGATCACTTGCTTAGCCATCTTTCACTAAACAAAGAATTTAAAAGCCATTTCTCCAGGGTTGATTGTGTGAGGATGCCAAGGAAGAGGCCTGAGGCAGGTGAGAGCTGAACACCTCTATTTTCTTTACATCTTCTAGCACTGTATTTCTTGACAGCTCTCAGCTGCTTTCATGACATGGATGCCAGGGAATGAACAGCACAGCAAGGAGTCCCTGTAGGTGGCCTAAGCAACACAATTTGCTGTTACAGAGATGTAGTTTTTTCTCAGACCTTTTTTCCGCCAACAAAAGCTCAAATCTAGCTAAGGTGATGTCAGCTACTCCATCTCATTTTCTGGCTTATGCCCAGAGTATAATCTTGCTCCACATTTCAAATATGAAACCTTTCATTAGGGCTTTGAGCATTTCCAGTTTAAATTGTTGCAATCTCTTCCATGTAGCCAGAAGAGCATATAAAACTCAGACACCCCAGCAACTTGCCAAGTTGTGCTCAGCTGAGTTTCTTGCTTCTATTTGGAGTTAGCTGTTATGGATCACAGTATTGAAATAAACATATGTCAGACTGCATTAATGAAGAGCTGTTGAGCTTAGAAAACTCCAAAAAGCTCTTCATCACAGCCTAATTTCAGGTTTCAGATTTTTTTCTTAATCTCAAAGTTCCAGATCCATTATTCTCAGTACCACTGCTGATTCTTATCACTTTTGGCTCAAAAGGTGAAAACACCTCCAGGTTCAGCCTGCTATGCCTCTTGCTATCATCCCACCCCTACATCCATTACCTCAGAGAAAAACATTTAATAGAACAAGCCTAGAGAAGGCTGACAAAAATTAACAGGTGATAGCACCCATCCTTCTTCCACTTTCTCTTCTTGCCTCACAGACAGCAATTTCCACATAATTTTTAGCATATAAACATCTTTCTGCAAAAAACATATTTTACCTTTAACAAGGCATCACTTTCAGAAAATACATAATTACTACTGAAGTAGAATTCTGCTGTTTGAACTGTCAGTCTTCACACATCTTCCAGGGGACCAATAAGAATTTCAAAAGTAAAATTAAGCCCAAATATACTTTAAGAGATGACTTTTTAAGGTGTCTTCCTCCATTTAAAAGGATTAGTAGAGCACAATCCCATTATGTTTCCTTCCCAAGTTACCTGCAAGACATGCAGGAATACTTAATGCACAACAAAAAGCCAATTTAGGTATAAATGCAATACATGCATAGTAGAAATAAAACAAGTTATAATTTTTAAAATTTAATTATTGAAGCATGTACTCTCCAGCAGAGTTTCACCCATCTATTAATTCAGCTCGTACTTTACCAGTAGGTAAAACCAGCAGGATTAATGTGGAACTATGCAAATAAATAACAGCAATAATACAACATCAAGAGGGTTCCAAGAGTGCTGCCTCTCTCTTGCAAAGCACCAGTCTACTCTCTCTGATCCCTTACGCTTTTGCCATTCATCTCAGGTTGGACGTAAGATGAAATTGTTAAATCAGAGGCTGGGGAGGATGCCAGACTTCCAAACCCAGGCTGTGAAAGGCCCCCTCTGTCCATTGCAGAGTTTCACAGGGACTGCAGACAGCAGATCTGAGACAGCCTTTCAGGCCTGTCTTTATCAGTCAAATCTCCTCTTGTGCTCTGGAGGAACCCCTGGAGAGACTTCAGCCCCCTGGCTGTGCTGGCGCGAGGGGGCTTGGCTGTGTGCACCCCCAGCCAGCCAGACCCCGGCTGCCAAACCTTCCCTTTACACAGGCCAGCTCTCAAGCAGCACCAGCCTACCTCTGCTTGCAGGACTTGTGATTCTTGAAAAAGTTTTTTATATAGAGAAAAACAAGATACTTGTCAGGAGGAGAAATTAAGCCTCTTCCAGTTTTATTACATTCCTTCGATTTTATAGGTAGGCTTTTTCTTTTTTGTTTGCTTTGCAAAAGACATTATAATATAATAATCAACCACTGGAAGGAGTTTGCTTTTGATTTGCTTTGGATGAACTGCCTTAGATAGACTGTGTCTGAAGTAGAAAAGATTAGTCCTGTATTTACTAATATGCCACAGGCGCAGGGAGAAAAGGGGGGAGTAATCCCTCAAAAAGGGCTGTTTGTCATAAAACCCACCACAAGTAATCAATATACCCAAAAAGAGCAAAGGCAGGGATGGAGCAAACCCTTAATGTGAACCAGACTGAGTAACACACAACAATCAGCTTGATGGGTGAAGTAGTGATTTGGCAAATGTTCTGACATTTCTTGCCATGGGATTTCCGGACAGTCATGGTGAAAGTAAATAAACATGCCTCATCAGAAAAAACATTAGCAACAGGCCCAACAGTAACACACAGCTGGGCTGTTCATTGAGAACAGGGATTCCTTCCTTTACCTGATACTAAATCTTACCCCCCACATGGGGCCACAGAGCAGCTTGGATATGAATTTTATATAAAAAATTCACTTCCATCAAAATACGTCTGAGCTGGAGGTGCAACAACATGATTGCCAAGTTCACCCTTCATGACAAAACCAAGAAGTTCCCTGAATTAATCCATATCCATTGCAAATGTTTGAGAAAACAATCCAGGAGCTGGCACTTTCTGTCTCCCCAGCTCATGCACTTTCTATTACAAAAAGAAATTGTATATTTCAGCAACAGGATTACCTAGGCCTTTCTGAGGAAAGCCAAAACAATTTCCTCACCTAGAAAACAAGAATGAGAGGGTTAAAGCATATTAAAGGTTTAAAACATTGAAAATACTAATTGCTATTCCCATGTAGCAACTGAATCTTGACTTTTTTGTTTGTATTTCATTGAAGGAACTCCTCCCATCCCTGGGGACCATGAACTGTGCAGAATGGAGAGAAGCAGAAAAGGGATGTCTCATTTTGTCAAGAGATGCATTCAGTCACTCAAAAAGGAATATAATATATAAAATCACTTAATAAATCTTCAGCTCAAGAGCCACTAATCAAGGTTTCTTCCAGTATCTACAAAATCAGATGATCTCCTAATGCCCAGCCCTTCTTTCTGAATACCTGCAAAGAGATGTGAGCTTTTTTGGTGACACAAAACTTGGGAGGGAGGGTTTGAGACAGTCCCCTAGACTGGAAATCAACAGCAGCAATTGTATACAAAGTTTGGGACTCTTGGATAAAACATCAGGGCCCATGGGGAACATTCGTGCATTAAAGTCAGTGTTTGATTCCAAAATTTGATATCTCCAAGATGGTAAGAGACATTTAAAGAAAACAAGACCATCACTCAAAGTGTGACAGAGACTATTACAACATCATCTCCAACAGGCACTAACACTGAGTGCTGGGATTTGATGCAGCTCCAGCAAAGTGCTATGCTAAGCTTTGGAGAAGATGTGCTAAATTTGGAATGTTGTCCAAAGAGAAAACCAGTTATATTCACCAAAAGTCCATCTAAAGTTTTACAATGACCCTAAACCAGGCGGATTTAACAAGGGATGGCAAGTAGCCACTGACTTGACTCGAAGGTCACCTGTCAAATACAAACAGTGATCAAGTACTGAGAAGCCACACAGTGTTCAACAAGCAGCACAAGGCTAAAGCGAGCTTGAAGTGTGGCTGAGGGAAAACCTCCTGCCTAATGCAGAAGGAGCTCCCAGCTGGTTTTGTGTTTCTCTGCTACCGGGGACCTGATCAAGATGGCAACCAATTCTGTGTTGTAGAAGGCATCCAATGTAGGACCACAATTCTCCTGCACTTTTTAGTATATTCATATCTAGGCAACAGCCAGCTTTAACATGCTCTTAGGGTATCAGCATTATCACCTAAATTTCAAATACGTCACCCAAAATATACTCTAGGTCACTCAGACTAGGACAGATTTCCACTGCCACTCAGTCTGTCCTGTGGTCAGACACTGATTCATGTCTGTTGCTCTGGCTCATATATGTCCTGTTCAGGTGCTTTCTGTACAGGTCTTGGTGCTGTAGACCCTTGCTTAAGGCAACATCAGCCACAGCAACAAACAGATGTTCTTACACCCTTGCTTCATCTGCTTCCCACATGAACACCACTCAGCAAACGCAGGCAGAGAGCTGTTCCAGATCAGAAATGTTGAACCAGCTTGCTCTCAGACACATCCATTTAGCAATGCTAAATGCTGCTGAGAAAAAAGGGGCACAGAACACACCCTTGCTGTTCAAAAGCTACAGAGCTGTGCATCAGGGCTGTAGGACCAGCTGAATCTTCCAGATGCTGCCAGTGATACTGACAGCAGCATAGCAGCTCAGCACAGTCACTGCATACAAATTCCTGACTTTATTGTGGAGCACCATTCAAAGCTTCTCTATGGACAAGATGATCAAAAAATGTCCTTGCAGTGGTGTCCAAGCAGCTACCAAAGTATCTTGACAGCACTCCTTTCAGGTAAAGGCAGCACCATTGCAAATGAGAGACAGGGACATTAACAAACCATTTCTATTACATTTAGGAGCGTATCTTAAGACTTCAAGAATGCCAATTTCAAGAATGCACAGCTTTATAAAGCACTACTACCACAGTTTGTAATAGGCACTACCAGAGACTGGCTGCACTGGATATGTGCAGCATAGACTTGTTACCTTCACATGAACCCATCAAGACTCAGCAGTTCTCCTAATCAGAGCTGGGCTCTGCTGAGTGCTGAACAGAGAAGTTAAAAGCCAACCTTTTCTAAAAGTTTTCTAAAAGACCTGGCAGCATCTCACAATACTTCTGTCTATGGAGACACAGAAACAGGATCCAGCTCTCCAGAAAAAGATTGAGCTGATCTGAGCATGACCAGATTTCTCCTGCAGCCCCATTCCCCACCCAAGACACTGTGTTGAGATTGTCTCATTGTACTTGAATGCCAAGGTACTGCATAAAGTTGCCCAGATGGTCTTATGCCCATTCAAATGGGCCTTATTCATATTCTCCAAAGAGAGTGCTCTGTGGCTTGTTTTTTTAAAAATTATTTTAAAAGACTGAATTCAAAGAGCAATTCCTAGTGTGCTGGTGATGTGCTGCCTCCTTCATGGTTCAAGAGGAGTACTGGAACATGTCTGTCTTGCATGAGGTAAGAGATTGGCAACCACAGCTGCTGTAGGCTGTCATCCCTTTGGTAACTCACAACTACAGAGGAATAAAACACATGCTTTAAGCAAATGGATATGAAACCTGTTGGCCAGGAGCAGTAAGACTCCTGAACCTCTGGCTACAACCCAGTGGATCGTAGCTCTAAATTATTCTGTCTAGTCATCTTTGCCCATTGTTCTTTGATGCCCAGCTTTTCTTCCTTGTTGCTATTGCCTCTCAGATTTTCCTTTGACTTTATGGCCTGTCACTGGCTCCCTTTCACAGTTCCTGATCCATTTGCTTAGCTCCCTCACTTCTGCTGCCTCTGCCCTGGTGGCAGTGATTATGTGAACTGCTTGAGCCTTGTATCAAGGTGCAAAGTCACAGAAATTCAAAGGGCTTTGGTTTTGCCATGCTGGAGTCTCCTCTGGAAATCAGGCAAGGACTTCTAAGTCACGTGAATGGTTTGGCCAGTTTTGCCTCTCACGTCCACTGAAAAATGTGAGTCCTTCAGTATTTCAGGCAGATGTTAGTGGATGATGCAGGGAGCAGATACACATGGTTGCCAGCCATTGAGCTGAAGAAGCCCCAGAGAGAGTCAAGAGATAATAAAGTTGAGCAAAACTGAGAGTTAATCCAGAGCTTGTAACTTGCTCTCAGCTCCCCTGGGAACACACAACACACACTGAGCAATGGATTCCAAAATATTAAGAAATAAGCTAGCGTGTAAGAAAAATAAGGATCTCCTGTTGAATTAAAGAGTTAGGTCATTAATGCTTGTTCATATTACATTACTCACACTTGAGAGACAAATAACTATCTGTTGCCTCACTAACCCACATATTTATTTGAACAAATATTTCCCAAGAAGTAGGGAGAGAGAACCATTTCAACAGAAAAGTTCTATATTATGGTCTTATCATAACAAGCCACTTCACAGTACGCTGATGTGTATCGTATACAAGCATCCATTGTGAAAAGCTATTAAGTGTATCTCATTTTACAGTGCTGACATGTTGGTTCATTCACAGAGGTCATTAGCTCACAATGGGGCCTCTCATTTCCCTATGCCTTTCTCTAAAGTTTTGCTATATTTCAGAATCAAACCTTAGTATGAGCATTATTAACCCAGAGGGGCATGATCAGTGCCATATAAAGTCAATTTATATAGAAATCCTGCAATTACTCAGAATAAATTTTATTTATTTACATATATAGAAGGAAATCTACAGTCTCTGAATGGAAAGGACATAGTACATTATTAGGTCAACTTTGTATGCTTAAGATGTTTAACAGAGTAGCCTTCCAAAAAGGAAAAAATACCCAATCCTAAACAAAATGACCTATTTTCCTCTAGGCTGAAAATGCTGCTCAGTCACCTGTTCCCAGCCCAGCCTGTAAACAGTGCTAGACATGAGCAGTATGTGGAGGTGAATTGCTGCCTGTATTTTGATCAAACAGGTCTCTGATTGCTGCTGGAGCACCAGCATGACCCCCAGTCCAGAAAGCAGAGACATGTCAGGCACTGGTGCTGCTCCCTGTCCCCACTCACTCCAGCACCCCAGAGCTGTGCCAAGGGCAGAACACTGCATCCATCTGGGCTATAGAAAACACTAGAGACAGTCAAAACCTCTGAAAAAGCAAAACAACAAGTCTGGGGAGTAGGCAGAGGCAATTGAGCAGAGTGCCCTCACCTGCACACTGCATGTGCAGATTTTACCACCTCTGTAAGGGTCTCAAGGCCATGAGAGACTGTTTGGTGGCATGTACTGATGGCCTGTGCATAAAGGTACTTCCATCTTCTGGTTTAGCTCTTCATCTCAATGAGGTTTGAAATCATGTCTGAGCTGGGGAATTGTGAAACAATAGTAGAGGAAAAGAAAATGGAGAGAAGGAAGAGGGGAGACTGAAGAGCAGGGGGATGGGGCTGGGGAGAAGAGGAGCTTGAGAGTTGATGGGGCGTGAGGTACACAGCGAGAGGTACACAGAGCTCACCTTCCAGTCCATCCCCTCCTTGCCTGGCAAGGTGCTGCTACAGCACCTGCTGCCACATGAAATGTCCAAAACAGCTCATTTGTGTGGTTGATGAACATTTCAATCACAATGCAGAAGGTGTGCTGGAGAAAAAATCCTGGAACTTGTGACTGCAGCTCAGGTGCCTGCAAGTGCTTTTTTGCCCCCCTGAAAGGGCAGAGAAGTAATTAGTATGTAAATAGAGGACCTGAGCAGTAATTTGAAGGAAGAGGGAGATGCTGCCTTCACAGAGATGAACTCTGCAGATACAAAAAGAAACTAAAAAATTCTGAATTATTCTGGGATCCAAAAAGCTGAGATGGTCATGTCCCTCCAATGAATGTCAAAGGCCCAAGAATATTAAGTATCACACATGTAACAATTCACCACCTTCTTTTAACAGTAATAGCATTGTGGATGCTTTACACTAATTCATCTTTACATTAAATATCAGTTACCAAAAACCACTGTAGGATTTACAGCTTCCCTCTTTTCTGCAGCAGAGAAGTAACTGCCAGGAGTTGCTTCAGGAGCCCAGCACATGGAGCAGGATCACCTCAGCCTGAAAATCTGCCCAGACTGAATCCTCCCATCATCCTTGGGTGAAGCCTCCATCATATTTAAGTACAAGAAAGGTGGATGAATGAGAAAAACTGGCACTCAAACTGAGGAAGCTGGAAGGGGCTCTCAATGGCATTGCAATATCTGCTTCAAATGGTGGCACCAATTACCCAAAATCATCTCAGACTCGAGGGAAAGGTACAAGTCATTGCCTCAACTCACAGCCACAATCAGAAACACACACTGATAAAAACACAGCTCAAAGGTTAATTCCCAACTGTGTTTCTGTGCAACTCAAGTATACATCACATACATTATTACAGAACAGGTAAATCAGGTTCAAACTCTATTTGATTTTTGTAAAACAGCTGTAAATCACGTATTTAGAAGCTTTCTCTATTACTGATAGCACAAATCGCTAAAGGAATATGAAAAGTGAACCTCCAAGCTGTTAGATTGTGTTGGATGACAGATATTCAGTCATGATACACTGCTTGACTCTGAAAAAGAAATGGGGCTCTTGCTAGGTTCTCAGTTAAGGAATACAGCACTCAAGGACAATAGTCAAAAATTAAGCAGCTGTTGTACGTTATATACATTACTACTTTCTTGTTTTCATTTCACAAGTGATTTTATCTCCAATTAAATTTTTTAACTTTTTTTTTGCAAAAAGAGTACTGTTATCAGCTGCCCTTTCCACACTATTTTACTCTGAGGTTTTCATATCTCTTCATCATAGCCATAGTCAACAACCAATTCTTTGAAGTCCTTTATCAGTTCTCCTACTGTGTAATTGTATTTCTCTTCCATCGAGAGATGTACAAAAAACTTTTGTTCTCTCTCCTACTTTGTGTCTTAATCCTACTTAAGTGCTGTGTTTCACAGAACACCTGGAAGATTTTCAGTGCTATAAAAAATATGTCTCTGTAAAAATCCGACTTTCAAAATATAAGCAACAGAAAGTGTTCAATATTTTGAAATTAGTCAACTATTCAGATAAAAACAGAATTCCAACATTATAAAATGGCATTTGAGATGGAAAAGCATTTTTTATACAGGCTGCTTCAAACACAAGCAAGATGCTTGCACAGACTCTGGAATTGTAAAATGTCCACAAGGGACAAGGAATGTCTGTGTTTGGTTCTCAGAGAGGAGAAATAAGCTGTAGCAGCCTGCTGGCCACAGAACAGGGAACAGACCATGAAAAGCCATGACAAGACTCAAACCCTCAAGTGTAGGATAGCTGCTCCTAAGCAGCTTAAACCCTCTGCTTTAGTGGATGTCTCTGAGTGATTTGTCTTTCTGGAACCTTGGACATCCCTCTGACATCTATTGCATCTATAAACTGGAAGAAGACTTGAAGGCAAAGAAACAGTAGAGGAAAACAAGTGATGACAGCAGCAGCTCTGTGATACCTAAAAGCAGCAGAAGCTGCCTCAGGAGGGTGAGTGACAGAGCTGATGGGAGACCTTTCATCTTGCCAAGCCTCTCTTCCCTGAGGTAACAGACCACCCCAGACCCTTCTCTTCCTCCCTATCTCAAGTTTTTCTCTGTACAGAAAAACTAGGAATTGACTAAAACTAGCATTGTGAAAACTTCCTTGAGCTCTGTATCAGCTTGAAAAGTTGTAGTCAAATAGTTTCAAAACTTCTAAGAAACCTTCTTCCCTCATATGCTTTGATTCAGATCCTGGGTGGGGAATGAGCTACAAAACATGTAAGTTTCAAAAGAGACTTTTTTTCCCCAGAAATATGGTTTTGAAAAGGGGAAGAATCAATCAGGTCTTGCAATATGCTTTCGTTTGTACTCCATTTTCAAACTCTGCCTTTTTTCAGGGAATTTTTAAATTTAGAGATTTAACCAGTTACTTACACTTCACAGAGTGCTTTATTTACAAAACATAGGAATATTTCGAAAATGAAAAGTCCATTTTCAGAATCAATTGCTTCAGATTAACTCTTGTGAAATTCAATTTTGTGGATAAAAGAAAAACACATTATTATTATTATTAGTATTAGTAGTAGTAGTAGTAGTAGTAGTACTACTACTACTACTACTACTACTAATAATAATAATAATAGTAATATTAATAACAAAAGTAATTAATAAAACTCCATTTGACCTGAAATTACTTTTGGAGTAATTTCTGAAGTGAGTTTCTTTTCCACTCTATTATTGAGACCAGTTTTTTTTTAACACAGCAAATAAAAAAAAGTAACTGCCAGTCATAAGCTCATCTCGCTCCAACCTTCCAAAACGTCCAAAATGAATCTGATTCAAAACAATCATTCAACCAATTCATGACAAAATTAAGACTCCCAAAGAGGCGCAGATGTGAAAACTTGAATTCTCCCCATTGTATGATTTTCTCAGAGCAAAGTCCCAAGAAGAAGTGGAGCCAGATGAACTGGCTGCTGCTGCCAAAGAGAGTTTTGTTCCTGCTCACGCCTCCCTCCCTCCCTCCCTCCCTCTTCCCACTCCACCCTTGACTTCACAAGCCAGGCATGAGCCTTGCTGCCTACTCAGCCTCTGCCCAAAAGTTTCAGCTCACTAACAGTGCAAGAATAACCCCAATTTTGTTCATGGGTTAGAGAGTTGTATCATGCCACTGAAGAGCCCAGTGGCATGATAGCAAAAAAAAAATCCTACATGTGGCTGTGGGGTCAGGAGCTGTGGGGGAAAAAGAGCTTCTTGCTGCAGGAGGGACAGGCTGTTAAACCAGCCCAAAGCATACCCACATAGATTCACTTTCATTCAGAGATTAAGGAAATCCAGCTACATATGCTTTCATTTGCTCTGTCACTTTATGGTGGTTACCACAACCTAAGCACCATATAACTGAAGGATTTTTCAGTAAAATGCAAAGTGGTTCAAATGAAATCCTGACTCTTCTACATCTACAAAGATTGTTAACATTGTAGATTTATCAGGACAAAAATAATAGTAAAAGAAAGCCTTAGAAATGTGTTTAGAATATGTATATTTATGGTATCAGATGCCTATGGAATAATGCAACTTTAAATATTAGCTGCTGTGACTTAATTCATATGCAAACACTCATATATTATTGTCATTTAAAATTATAAAATCAGAAAGTAAACATATATTTTAGAATATATATTTTAATGAATATATAAAAATGGAAACATACAAAAATATTTCAATCTCATCTAAAACATTTTTACTTACTTTGTGTATTTTAAGGGCTGCTGTTTAATACCAATGCTCCATTAAAATCTGGGTTCTTAAGTTCTGAGAATAAACTACCATAAAGAACTGAAAATAATGACATGACTCAAAATTTCTTGTATTAGAATTTGAAAAAATTCTATTTCTATGAATATGAAATCAACTAAAACTAAGAAGCTCTTTTATTCCCAAAGGCTGAATAGTGTAAGACACCAATTTTCGTTGATAGGAGCCCTTGTGTCAGCCTGAGTGCTTTATGGACAGCAGAGCTTATTGATACAGAGATGTTTTGAGCTCACCCAAAACTCCATGGACTCCATGAAGGTTTCAGCATCCTGCTGTCCTTCCCTCCACAGCACTGGGACACTGCTGAAACTCCTGCTTACTTGGACTCGGAAGGAGAGGAGCTATCTCCTCATTAGATGCTTCAGCATGCCTACAAATTTAAGAGATGCAGTACTTACTTTGTGGACATTTTATTCTATAATTATACTGAGAAATAAAGAAAAAACCCAATGAAAAGTCTGCATTAGAAACACATACAGATATTTTAGCATTACATATTTGCCATGCACTTATGTGGGTTCTAATGTTTATATTAAACAAAATAAAGGAATTCGTGTTAAAAGCTGTTATGCCGAAATAAATTCTCCAGTTTGCTTTGCCTATTTTCAACAACACATTAATTTCTACTTATATGTATAATGTGCATTCCTGCAGTATTTGGATTTGGACTATCAAATAAAATAGTTTTACTTTTGTTCTAAGAAGAGTGCACTATAAAGCAGGAGTTTTAACTAAAAATCAGATCAAAAGCAACTGCATGGGTTGCAGGCAACCTATGAGGTTTGAAGGTGGAGAGAACAGAGAGATTAATCCACTGTCCAAATATCAAATTTAACTTGAATCAATGTCAGGTTATAACTTTGAAATAGTCATCAGGTTTTCAGCAGAAGAAAAACTCAACCTAAAACACAATTGGTGAGAGCAAAGATCTCAGTTTCCTAAACCTTCTGCAAGTGTTGGTCACATCCAGGGAGACACCACAAGAACTTCGCTGACATAAATGAAAGATTAAAGACACCACAAAAACAACCATAGCAGTGAGGTGCCTGCACTGCAGCAGGGTGCAACATCCCATAAACATCCCCTCCAGATGTTTGCCAATCTGCTGCTTTAAAGCCTACAAGAAATGAGTTTTCACCTCATCATTGGGTGCCTGTTGGAATGCTTTTTATCTTAATATTCAACAAAAATATTTTTTCTTGTGAATAAAGGTAATACCTCCCTTCCCAAGGGAAATATAACAACTGATAAACACTTTTTGTTGTAGCAATATTTTAGGTATGTGAAGGGCGAGTTCCTCCCTCAGACTTAATTTGTTCTAGACCAGGAATACTCAGTTCTGTTTATGTATTTTCTTATATGCAATGTTACCTCTTGTTTCCATCTGCCCACTTAAAATATTTTGCCCCAAATCACTGGCACTCAATAGAACAATTACTTTCAGATCTTATATTGAAAAAATTCCTGTTAATCCTTAAATGACTTTTACTTTTGCAATAGTATCAAACTGCTCACCTCTGTGCAAGCAGATGCTTTTTTTCACTCCACCATACTAGATGGGGAGAATGGCTTGCTTTCATGCACTTCCTTTCCCCTGGAGTTCAGTATTTCACATTCATTCTTTCTGAATTCCAGTTTGCTTTTTTTGAATCACCTGTGCAATCTGCCAAATTATTCTGATTTCTGAGCACACTTACCAGTTTGTGAACATAGCCTGTCCATGTTGCACCACCTGCAGACCTCAAACTTTGTATTCCATCAAATACACAAATGGATATTCTGAACCAGGAACATGATGTAACCTCAGAAACTGCATTAGAAGTTTTTTTAGATTCTCCCCCTCCCTCCCCTACCTTCCAATTTTCTGTTGGCAGTATCTTCACCATATTGTCTCAGCATGTATTGAATAGTTAAATTAGTCATACAGCAAAATCTCTGATGGCAGAATTCCTGTGCTACAGCTCTGCCTCAGTTCTGTATCACTGAACAATACTTTTTCTCTCAGCCTAAGAGTGTAAATCCACATCTCTGAAAGTAGAAACTACACCAGTATAAATTATCCATGACCTCATTTTTAAAACATAAATGCATCTGCCTTCAATCTCCCAAACAATGCCAGCTTTCATTGCTTATTAGCCCAGGTCTCCCACAAACACCCCTGGCACTGTTACATCACTGCTTAGCCAAGGGAAAAACACCTCAGAATATTTCCATTGAGCTATGACTCGCTGTCTCACAAGGAGTGCTGAGCTGAGCTGAGCTGCACACATGGTGAGTACCCAAAACCTGCTCAGCACCTCATCCAGCCCATGCTTAGGTGTTCCTCTTGCACCTTTAGCTCACCTAAGCTCCAGGAGCTTGCAGTTACTGCTAAAAGGAAACCCAGGAGGGCTTTCCCTGACCTGGCAAAGCAGCAGATCAGGAGAGGCTGCAGGGCTGCCCAGGCCTGTTGTGTCTGAATCCAGCCCAAACGGGTTCCAAGGGCAACGATTAGCACAACTATCTGTGCACTATTAAAAGGATGTGGTGTTTGAATAACAAAGTAAGTATGTGCATATTACAAAGTACCTGAGCCTATCATCTTTCTAGCCTACAGATAACTTTTTATTCCAAGAACTACAGGATTCACCAGCAGGTATAGAATATAAAAGTATTTATTAACTTTCATGAAACAGATTATGGCTTAAAAAAAGTCTTATTGGGTCCCTCTTGAACTGTCTCTCTTTGCTCTAAGAAGAAGAATCAGTCTCATGAAAATTTGTGAAAATTGATAAAAAAAATATTTAACCCAAATACAACCGTCTTATAGAACATTATGTGAACTCTGGGCAACAGAAGCTAACCAGCATATGGAAATAAAACACTGCCTCTACACATATAAAGAGAAGAGATAAAAAGTAGCAGAGATTATTTATCGCTATTACTAAAACTTTTTTAAAATTAAGTTTTTAAATAAAACACTTCCTAGGTGTAAACAGTACACTGCATAAAACACAGCTAAAGAAATTTAAATGCATCCATCATTTCAATTCCCAGACCTAGTTTAATCTGATATATGTCTACTGTGGATCCATGAGCTGATCTTGCTTTCAAACAAACCACCCGTCAGGAGGAAGAAATAGGTATTTTTCAATATTTTAATTTTTAAACTTTTCAGAATTTTTAAAATTTTAGCAAGTATCTTTCAAAAACATATTCCAATGTAAGCTTAAAGAAAAAAATCCTGCCTCTGTCAAAATAATTCGCAAACTTTATTGGATTTTTAAAAGCCTAATTACAGGACAAAACATGCATTATGCATTTTGCTAAAATTCCAAAAACAATTGCAGAATTTAATCATATTAAAAGGCTCATATCCATAATAAATACCACCAGCTTAAAAGCAGCCAGAAATTTTTCATGAGTATCAGAAAAATGCAAATGTTATACATACTGTTGTTCTTTTAGAAGTCTGACATTACGTTGCAATGGTTACAGCAAGATACAGGCCAGCTGAAGACTAAAGAAAATAACTGACTTTTGAGGAGATCTACACTTAGTTATACAATACTGCCCTGGAACCAGTCTGTCACCAAAGGCTTGGCAATTGGCTTCTGCTTAAAACATACTCTGCTTTAACATTCTTCAGGATTAAACCATAATTGATTCTGGCAATACACATGGTAAGCGTGATGTGCAGGGGGCTGCCAGCGGACATGGGGCCCTTACATAAAGGGCTGTTTTCTTTGTTTAAAATGGAAAAGAGAGTGGGAGGTGTGGAGAACAGTGAAATACAAAATGAGTCAGAATCATAAACCATATTTTTTGAATCAGATTTCAACAACCACACATGCAAACAGAAGGCTTCAAAGGTGGCAGAGCTTCTGAATTGCTAAGACAATTCACATGTTCTTAGTTCCATAAAAAAAGATAGAAGCTATAGTTATGTACATCCTTCTAACCACTCCAAGAGTATTTCAAGTTGAACTCCAGAGAAGCCATCAGTATCAGTCTGAAAGTGATGGGGAACGGATTGACCGTGCACTGGCTGGACTGTTAGAGAAAACAAAAGGATCCTTTTCCTTTTCTTTAGTATCATGTTTATGTTTATGTTTATGCTTATGCTTGTGTTTCTTCTTCTTTTTCTTGTGCTCATGGTGGTGATGGTGATGGTGGTCGCTGTGTTTTGAGGAGTTGGATTCTTTGCTGAACACAGAGAGTGGAGCTGCTGAGACAGGGTGCATGTTTATCTCCCCTGCAGATTGTTCCTTACCTGAAAGAATGGATACAGTGGGATTAGCAAATGTTTAACTTGCATTGTTTCCAAACATAAGGAATTCTGAAACATTAGGTAAAACCTACATTATCATTTAAACATAAAACCATGGAATCTGTTACAATGCTTGTACCATTTAGCTTCAGAGAAGGTTCTGAACATGCCATTCAAGTTCTCAATCTACTGACAATTTTTAGAGATGGTCCTTCCTTCCTCAATAGCATAAAAGTGTCCCAGACAATTGGGAACTGTAAAGAGCTCTAAGAAACTTTAAGTCATACTGGCTTCCTGAAATTCATTTCTAAATAGAGTAGGAAGACCACAGAATAATGCAAATATAACTGCTTGTGAAAATTCTCATATAAAGTGCTAAGACTGGCATAATAAAGTGCATTTTTGGGATGTGAACTCTTTTTAGTTGGGAGGTAAAGCTCCCTGCAAGAAAATACAAACCTCTTGATAGTGGAAAACTAAACTGATTTTTCTAAAAATTACCTCTTGCAACCAATTTAGCCTATTTCAAAGATTAAACAAGGGGTTTTTTCCTTAAACACAACCAAATCCCAATAAAGATAATGATACCATCTTTATCACTATATATTTCACAAGTACACTAGAACTAGTTATATACTGAGCAAGCCTGGTATCTGAAACTGAGGAAGGAGATATGATCCATGACATCTCAATTCAGGAATGACTTTCTCATTCTCTCTTTGGCTAATTTAATATTTCATTATTTCAGACAGACTGCAATAGCTCCAATAGTAGAGATTAAAGGGCATTACTCTAAGGATACCTTTGTTGAAGAGTGGAAACACTTGGAAGGTAGGAATACTCAGATTCCTTTAGTCAGAAATTGAATCAAATCACTCACATTGCAAGGATGCTTTAACAACTAGATATATGTAGAAAAGCACCAGCAGATTTTTGAAGGCAGCTAATCCTCTAAGTATTACTTAAAGATTTTCTTCATTACTACTTTAAATATGGGGCTTTTTCCCATCCAGTTTTTGGTGAAAATATCCCAATTAAATAACAAGAAATAATGTTATTTGATGTTCCTGTGCAATAATCTTTTTCTATATATTTGAAAACACATTTATTTACCAGTACATCTTTTTGTTGGTTGGTTGTGTAACTCTAAAGGCAAGAATGATTTGTCTGTGGTAATGATTCCTGGAAGTCTAAAGAGACACCTGTACTATGACAAGCAAGTATTGAGAACAATTTCCATGCAATCTTTCTAGCCTCACCTGAAAGACTGAAGACTGATTCAATCCTGCATATATATAGGAAAAACTCTAGATTTTCCTATATATATGCATACATATATGTACAGCTGTTTGGGTTTTGTTTGTTTATAAATATGTCTGGAAAAAACAAAATCTACATCTATATGAGATGTTTAGCAGTCAGAAGAGAAACAGAATTTTTCTTTTTTAGTGAGGATAGTCAATAACTTACTATGGGACAAGGTGGAATTTCTACTGCTTGAAGTCTTAAGCAGCAAAATGATGTCTTTCTAGAAATATGTTTGGTCTTAACCACAAGAGAGGAATATGGTGCAATATAAAATTCTGTTGAGGTTTTGAAGGAGGCTAGTTTGAAGTACAATAGTTTTGTATAAACTTGAAATATATATCTCTAATATCAAGCTATTTTAAAAGGCTTTAAATTTTATTTAATCAGAACTAAGCAGCACTAAGCTCATGTTACCAATGCAAAAATTTATTGTTAGAACTCTCAACTTTACTTTTTTATGTATCTTATGGCAGGTAGAGGAGATGCACACCAATTTCAATTTCCACTTGCTGACTTTAATGCATACCTACTACATTTTTTTTACATTGTCTGGTGCTATTCTCAACAATGAAGACAAGTGTGCAAGTATACTGCATTTGATGCAAAAAGGTACAAGACTGCTTTACTATATAACTATTTCCAATTCTATTTTTAAAAGGAATTCCTCCCATATCTAAACCTATCCCCATAACCTGAGCTCCTTCCTCTAAAGCATTCACTGTTTAGACAACTTTATTTAGCAGCTGCAAGAATACAAAACCAGCCATTAAACAGATGACACAATGGTGAAAAAAGAAGTATATCTGGCTCAGGGCATTGGAAAAGGAAAGGTGGAGGCTGTATCTCAGAAAACCAAAGCAGGCAGTATTTGATGCTGTTAAAATAAGCTGCAGTAGTTACAGGTGAACTGTGGCAGTGGCACAAACAGAGCTCCCAGAAACACAGAAATAAAGGTCTTGGCAAAAAGCCTAAAGGTCACTGATTGGTTGTATGGAAAATGTACAAAAGATGACCTAAAGTCCTGAAGACATTCTCATATGTTCTCAAGCTACATGCACATGATACATTAATATACACATGGCAAAATCAAACTAACTTCAAATAGAAAAAAAACCCCACACAACATGACACAAACTCTTAAAACTTCTCAGCTCCATTAATTCCAAACTGTGGAGTTATTTTTGTATGGAAAATAAACCTGTAAGTCTAGACACTACATTTGTAACAACCTCAAACTGAAGCTAAGCCTCTGAACTTAAAAAATTTTAACCAGAACTGGTATAAAAACACTGGTTAAAGTCTGCAGGGATGATGTAGCAGTAGTGTCAAGTGAAGATGGAGGATGCAACCAAACAGACTCTCCTGACTCTGTTACATGACCTGCCACTTGTGCTAATTTCCTGCAGTTTACTGAACTACCAGCTCTGCTAAGGCAACACTCTGTATTATCACCTCATTACTTATTTCAGGTGTGTTATTCAAGAAATCTGTTTGTTAAAGCATTTAAACACCAGTGACTGGGGTAAGTTAGGGAGCAAATACAACAGTAGTTGAAACTAACAGGACCAAAGGGGTGGTGGTGACCACCTAGAGAGGCAAGAAGATCTTCAGAAAAGGGAGAAATGAGATCCAACTGCAACTCAAGGGCTACTGACACTTAGGGAGGCAGTAAACATTGGTAATATGGAAAAGACATCAGTAAGAAATGAAAGAATGACATTAAAAAAATCTGCTTCTACTGAGCCAGCAATAGGAGTACACACACCATTTCTTCATAGAGTCACAATAGTGACTCTAAGTCTCTTGGGTAAAGCCTATGCTAGGAACATGACAAGTGTAGTTAAGGAAAATAAGGCTAAATAGAAATTGCCTCACAGGGCAGTATAATCATCCTTTTATCAACAGGGGAAGAAGGACTGATGCAAAGAGGCACAGAGCACTCCCTCTTCCTGCAGGGAACCCCCTTCTTCCTGGCACAGGGAGCAGGATTGAAACCCGGGTTTCACAAAACACACAAACACAAAAAAAGTGGAGGGCCAGCCCAGGAGCTCCTTCTGAAGTGGTTAGTAGCATTCCTTTGAAGAAATTGAACATACATGTGTCTGTCCACATAGATCTCCTCCTGTTTAGGATGTGGAGAGTCCAATGTAATTGTTGGGTTTGTGGTGTTCCAGCTAGCTGGGTAGGTGCTTAAAATTAGACAGGATTATGATCCTATGGGGGAAAGATCAGAATATTTGTGTACCATTTGCCCCAGGGACAAATAAAAATGCTGTAGATGTTGTGAGAGAGAATAAAATATGAAAACACAGATCTTGTAAATTAAAGGGATTTGGATCCTGATAAGCTTTAAAGTAACATTTGCTGTCATAATACAAATTGCTGTCAGATAATTCTAACACCCTGTTCACTTAAGTTTTAGTGCTCATTGGTGCATTAACATTGAACTATATTGCTGGGTAGAGTGTTTCACCTATTTTTCCCATATTTTGTTTTTGAACTTTTACAGTATGAAAACCTGTAACTTGAGACTTTAACATGCCAACAGGCTTTTGTGAGACATTTCATATGGTCCCTCCTATGCTTCTGATTTTGTGTGAAGAGAGTGGGATGCCACTGTTCTTTGCATTGCCAATAAATGTAAAACAGCTGGCTGATACAGGATTTTTACAAATTGACACCTGTTTGAAATTATCCCATTTGCACCCTAGTTTACTGAAACATCAGAGAGGGAGAAGACAAGTTCACACATCACAGCAAAGTCTGAAGCCCATGGTCCTGAGGACAGGCTGGTGCTGCAGCACCTGACAGGGACAGGCTCTGGGAAGAGGGGGACGTTGATACAAGTGCAGAAACATTTCATGTGTCTCCCCCAGAAGCCTCACCAATGAGAAAGGTAATGCACTCTCTTTGCAGAGCAGCTGACCTGCATCTCTGACTAGCATTTTCTCTAAAGAGAAAACATTCAGAAAATACCATAAAACCAGTTTCAAAATGACCCTGTTTTTCCTTATTTCTTCTTTTCTTTTTAGTGTTACTCTGGAAACATCCAAGACACACTATTTTTTAATTTAATGCTGTGTTTATGCATCTGTTGAACCACCAACAAAGTACATAGAAAAAGTTACCAAGCATAAATGATTTCAGGTTTCCAGAATGCCATGTCCTGTAATTAGTCTAAAGAACCAGAATTTTCAAATTATACATCTCTGCAAAAGGTTATCAATTTTCTCTCTAGAAGAGTGCTCTTTTAAGGTCCATGGGACAAAAATTAAAGTTTGAGGGTGAAAAACAAAGGTCTAGTTAAAAAAACAAAACCAGCCAAAGGTTTTCTGAAGATATGGTAAACAAATCAGTTAATTTGGAACCAACATAAACATTTTAACTAGTTCAAATTTACAGAGTCATTTGACTTCAATTTTTTAGTGAGATTTAAAACCAGATAGACAATTTCTTATACCTATACCAAAGATAAAACTAAAGTATTGTATAGACAAGTTGGTGTTTTAACTAAAATGTAGTTTTTACTGGTAAAAAGTTTGCTTTTCTCATATGACTTTCATTTAACAACTATATTGCCTTAGACTAAAATAATATCTTAACTGTGGTGTTATTTTTACTACATTTATTTTAGTATTCTGGAACATTCTAGTGAAATCACTGTTTTTGAAAGAAAGAACATCTAAATCAGGAAGCCAATTCAGAATACTTTGTGTGCCTCTATCAGTTTCAGGTAGTTCACTTGAAAACTTGCTAGCCTTACTCATCCTCTAGATTTGAGAGTGATTAGTTGTTTTCTCAGAGACAGTCACAGCTACAGTATTATGGTTTTTATTTAATCATGGAGTTGACACACTGCAGCCACATACTGATGCAATTCTCATTTCTGTTGTCACTATCTGCAGGGTTTGTTTCTATTAAAGCTGCTTTCTTTACTTTGGAGTAAATCACAGGAAAACACCATTCCTTATGAAGTGTACTATTAACCACATACTATTTTAGTGAGGCAAATTTATCTACAAACCTCAAAGCCTATGAGCTACCACTTTGGAAACAGTTACATCTTGAGTAATAAAGTGTAACAGATACTGTATTAATACTATATGTTATTAAAAGGTATTCTATCAGAACAGCTGTAACAACTTTTACCTCCTTAAAATGTAAAGCAAAAAGCCATCATTGTCAGTGGTGCCCTTGAATCCAAGAAGTGTTCATTTATATTTTTGTCTGTGTGCTGATGTTTTCAGAGCACTTTTTGGCAGAGAGCCACTAAAGGTGGACTTTGAGGTACTGGTGCACTCTCAGCTAACTGCAGAGGACTGGGCCTCGCACACAGTTTGGACTGAATTCCTATTTACTCCTGCATCCAAACTCCAGGTGCAGTGATTTGCACCCCAGGCTTGGATCTGCTGCTGTAAAAGTACTGTTTAAACATAATAACTACAGTAGTTTACACTTTACTGCAGCATATACAGCATGTCCAGTTTCAAAATGTTTCAGAAAAAAGTCAATCCAGATAAACTATAATTTCCTGAAAGTGCAGTAACTGTGATAAACAAGACCACAATCTGATCAACATTATGACTGTGGTCTAGACCTCCAAAGTTTCATCTACACAGTAAACAGAGCAACCACAAAGTCAGCAGCACCAATTTCCAATTTGACTATCCCAGAAAACTGCAGAAGAATTAACAGAATGGCAAAGGAATCTGTTTGATCTGAGTCTGAATGTTCAGGATGTCCTCAAAGCTCACTGCCCCTGAATGTCATCTGAAAAAGAATGCCAGTGCACTAAGACAACATCACTGTATTTTATTTTTCTTTCCTTTGCAGAAATAAAGAGAGAATTGGATGCTGCTTTTTATCAACTTTCAAACCATCAAAACTAGTTGGAAAAAGTTCACTTAAGTGTTCATCAGTGATGAGCTATAATGACATGTCACTGGCAGATCATCCAGCCTACAGCCAGGCATTTATTTTGGAAGCAGAAAAGACCAGGCCAATCAATAACCACTGACAGATACAGCAGAACCTTTTAAAGGTTACTTCTGACATACTGTACTTTCAGATGAGTGAAATATTAAAGAAGTGTACCTTTATCTGATTTCACTGAAGTCAACAAAGCAAGACAAGTCACCTTGCAGCCTGAGAGATCAAATCTGTTGCTTACAGAAAATCTCATCTTGAAAGTCTTTTATCTTAAGATTTAAGTGAAGGGAGTGTTCCTAATATTCTTGATGATTAACAGCAAATAAAATCTGTTCTCACATTAGAAATGTAACCTTGCACAGCCTTGGAGGTTCAAAGGAGGCTACCAAGCTTCCAGCCGTAAGGGCAGATGAGTAATGGTCACAACAGCATTCTTTAGACAATTCACAACTAATGTTTTGTTTGTTTTAATAGTTTCTTGATAAAATTATTAGATTCCCCTATAACTGCCAGAGTGCACAGTTTTACTATCACAGTCAGGATGCTTTAGTAGGATTTAAACCAATTATTTTCCGTATGAACTGGGACAGGTGCTGTAATTATAACACTGAAACCTGTAATCCAGCACGTGTTGTATTAGAAAACTTTTTGTTGTCTCAGCCTTAACTTTTCACATCCATGGGCAGAACCATGCAAAAACATTCTCACCCTCACTCCCCCACCCCCGACTTTTAAAGGAAAATATTTTCCTGGTGTTAGGGGGGGTTACATCAACTTGACCAAATCCAAATGATCATTTGGGGTGGTCTGGGAAATGGAAAAAAAACAACAACACAACAATCCAGCAAAAAACCACAGATACTACAGGACCCTACGTGAACTTCCTCCTGGCAGCTGCTTTTCACATGCTGTGTTCAGCTGATGACCTAACACCTCATGTGACACGTGGGGACAGAGCCCACAGCTGGGGGAGGAGCACTGTGGGTGGACTAAGAGCTCACTCCTTCCAAGGAGTCAGAACTGAGGCAGATTTACTAACAAGACACTGAGACCATTTCAGAGCCTCCTGTCAATCTGTTTCACAATAATCACTCCCTGAAATGCACCCATCCTCCATCACTGCTGTAAAACCTCACAGGCCCTGGGATTCCTTTGTAAAACAGAACACTCCAATGTGTGAACAATTTTATTTATGTATGCTTTTATTCTTCCCCATCTGTTTCTTCTCAGCAGTATACCATTTCCTAAAGATTGAACTATCTTTATGTACTCAGTCTGTAATGCATATATCTCTGCTTCTAAGGAAAATGCCACGAATAAGAAACAGGTGAAATTTTAGAAGCAAAAAATATGTGAAGTGGAACTGTTTCTAACCACACAAACAACAACAACAATAACAATAACAAAAAAAAAAAAATCTGAAGTGTTTCAAAATGATGCTTTTCAAAGGCTTACTATTTAAAATGAATTCTGGTGCAAAACCTAGCATTTGTCTCATTATTACCTATGAAAGAAAATGCATCACAGTGTCCTGAATGTCTAAACAACAGAGGTGAGAAGGTCATTCAGGACACAAGTGAGACTTGAAGTAGCTTGTGTCTGCTGGGGTCTATAAAAGCACCACTTAAGTGGCCACTGCTCCACTCTTGGTCAGACTTTACCCTTCCTGACCACCAGCACAAACTTAATCCACAGTCCCGGAGCACAGAGCTGGCGCACAGAGGGTCCCCTAAGTCCCATTTGTGATGGATTTGGCAGACTTTTGTTTATGACTTTAAATTCCATAGAATGTGAAAATCTAGTGAAAAAATTGTTCCAAAATATCATGTAAGAGTTATAAATACTAATCCTCAGCAGATCAGCTTTGCACTTGCATGCCCTGGATGCTTTATTCTGTGCCACAACAGGAAATGTGATGGTTGATAACATTGAGACCAAAACTCAAAGCAGCTCTGAGAAGTTTAAGCTAAAGCTTTGCAGATATAGGCTCCTAAGTTCATGAGAGTAACCTATATGCAGCCTGCCCCTTTACCTTGTTGAAGTAAGTAAAAAAGCTGTGGGTTTTGCTACTCTAGATACCTAACAGGCAAAGCTGTCCTGGTGGAGTTGACTGTAGGCACATGTCATTAACTGAAGGCCATCTGGAATCCAGAAACTAGACCTCCCTGTGTTTTAATGTCCCCATATGACCTTAATTTCTTAGCTAAGAAGTGACAGCAGTGACCTTTTATTTAAAAAAATAAAAACCAAAAGAAAGAAATAAACTCCCTTAGTGGCTAGAGCATCTGCCAAGGAAGGAAAAATGTTATGTCCAAGGCTCCTAACGGGGTATGAGCCTCCAGCTTCTGCACCACTGGCACCAAGGCACCAACCTCAGCAGGATCCTCAGGGCAGCAGCTTCCACCAGCCCTTCTCTTAAATGGGGCCACTAAACTGCCTGGTCACAGGGAAAGCAGGTAAGGTCACCTGTGAGCATAGCTCAGCACTTAGGGCACTCAAGATGGAACCAACATTCCAGATCCTACCACTAAGGTCTGTTTCTGTTTTACACTAGGCAGTCACTGGATAAAAACCGAAAAACAAGCAAGAGGGTAATTACTCTGAAATCTAAACCCAAAAACTTCACTTTTACACAATACAGTACTGCAACCTTAAAATCTTGTTCTGAATCTGTATGGAAGATTCCTCAAAATGCTTGTCACATGGCCTCAGCTTTGCTCCACTGGCACATTCTGGAACTGAACTTCAGACACATTGTTAAAATATTTTGAGAAAATGAGACAAACCACCAATTTTTTGGCTAGAGACAGAGAAACAAAGAAGGTGGAAGTTCAACCTGTTTTAAAGTTTCTAAGAAACACTATGCCTTGAGAATAATTTTGTCAAGTATTGTAAAAAAAAAGATACTAAGAGAAGTAGTAAAAGAAAGGAAGGGCTTGAAATGAAACAATTTCACTCACAGATGCAATCCTTTCAAATTTGGAAAGCCCTTCTAAATATCTTTGAGGCTTTAACATTTGTTAATGTTAAGTTATAAATCTTATATATAGATAAACTTATATATTAAAGTTATTAATATATTTGAGAGGTTTTTTTCTCTGAGAAGTCTTTCTATTTTTTTAATCTTCAAAATTGCAATTTTTTAAATGACACCAATTTCAAAACAAGTTTTACCTAATTACTTATGGGATTCTAATTAAACTTGGTGCTCTTCTATTCATTCTTTAGCTTTCACTTTCATAAGCATGATTTATACTTGTCTTACTTAGATATGTGTAAAAATACACATGTATACACTTCTCTATGCATCTACTGAAACCTAAAGAAATATTCTTATGCACTCTTTCCGCAGTTCCTGGAATTCCAGTAACATTTAACACTTACCAACACTGTAAGTAAGGAAATAAGCAGTAGCAAAAAACACCTCACAACTGAAGTAGTTAAAAAAAATACAACCATCTTGCCTATAAAGTTACTCATACCTGGTGTAGATGGTCTCTCCAGCATATTCAAATGATGGTAAATGAAGGCTTGGCTGTCATGAACTGTGTCCATATCAATTTCCTCTTCCTCTTGAGAGTTTGAGAACTAAGATATCAGGAAAAAAATAAGCAGATGCTAATAATTCATAAAAACATTACTAAGCAGAATTTAATATATTTTATTTTTGAGGTAAACTGGGGGTGAGAGGGAAAGGAAGTGATATCTACCACTGCAAAAGAATAAAAATTCAGTAAAATTAAAAAGGGTCAGTGTCTTTCCTTCTTTCTAATTTACTGTGAAGCTGTGTGAACAAGAGCATTATCTGTCAACTTTAGCTCTTGCCAGCCAATAAAGAATCTGATAGGAAATGATTTTGCCAAAGTAAGCAAAACAACTGCTGTACATATATACACAGCATGCCTTTTGTTTCAACACAGCTTCAAGGGAAGCCAGCAGACGCCACTGCTGTTATTCTGAACACCCTACACATTGTGCAAGTTGAATTTCCATTTCTTACTCTGATTTTGAGTTTGACTTTACTGTCTTCATTCTTCTCTAGTATTTGCCCTGGCTCCAATGGAGACCCGAGTGGCATATCAGCCTTCCTCTTCACCCCCTGCTGATGACCAGAAATGCTGGATGCTGTTTCCTTAATAAGATGATCATCCTCCTGAAGCAGCATTAAAAGACCAAAATTAGAAGATAGCAAGATCCATGTTTCAGAGAAAGCGACCTGATACCTGAAAAATCTTCTGAGTAAAGTGGGTGATTTGAACAAAGTTTTCTCTGTAGTTCTGGCAAGAAGTATTTTCTAAAACCCTGTATGGATTTGTGCCAACCACTCCTACAAACATAGTTTCTCTTTACTTCTATCCCTGCTCCCTCTGCATATCTAGCATTGGCATCTTTTCTGTCGCTTCTCACAATCATGGTACTGTTGGTGTGCAACAACATTTGCTGCCTCTGAATAGCCTGTCTATAAATCTGTGCCTTGCAGACTCTCCTCAGGACAAATCTCAGTTGAAAAACTGCGATAGCCTCTGATCTACACATGGGATTTAGCTAAATCTTCTTTTAGTTTGTTTTAAAAGCTAAAGCTTACTTTACTTAGTACAAATCATAAGTACTTATATTTTTTTCTTTATTTTACTACAATATTTATTAAAAAAGAATAAACTGTTTTGTAAATTACTGCTTAGATTATAAAAAGAGCAAGGTCAAAGAAGTAGAAAAATAGGAGAGTCCTAAGTTACACATATAGTGATGAAAATAGGAAACAGGTGTTTCAACAAATCCAACAGACAAAATTTTGAAGGTAAAATAAAGCATCCACAGAAGCAAACATAATTAAAAGCTCATTAAAAACTATAACAGGCATAGATACCATATATTCTAAAGGGCATATACTGTTCCCCTGAACTGCTCTTCTTCTATTCTACAAAGGGCACTCTAGCCCCAAAACTCTTGCCCTGAACAATTCAAGCTCCATTTTATGAAGTGGGTAACTTCAATCATCCTCAGCAGCTTCAGTGGCACTACTCTATCAGTACTGATTTTAACACATTTATGCTCTCAGTGTATGTCTAGTTTAAAGAAACTAGTTAATCTGATAAATTCTATCACCTGTTTATTCTTTTTTCCCCTCAAATATGCATTTCCCTTTTTCATGCCTATTACTTTGTCCAAGGCACTGCTGTTGTGAAACACTTCTGGATTAACTTTTTCTGATGTAAGAGGCAGTCTTTGTTTTACACTACTGGAAAATCAGTTCCCCGAATTTTGGGGAAGTTACAGTGAAAATGGTAACCTTAAGGTAAGGGGCAGGAGAATGAAGATGAGGAATAGGAGGAGATACAAGGGATGAAATACAAACTGAGGCTTATACCAGTGCTGTATTTCCACACCAGCACAAGCCAGTACGTTGCTAAACGAAGCAGCCTCATCCACACACGGTTCTGTCCTGGGGTGCCACAAGCATTTTTACAACTGTGACAAACTGGCTCAGGAAACTGAAATATCTGTTCATAAAAAGGTACTATTCAACCAGATCCTCGCTGATCCAGCTCACTGTTGCAGCAGCCACTACTATGCTAGCACAAGGGACAGGAAAGTTTAGGAAAAGAAGAAGAAATCTTTTGGTAGTCTGGCTGCAAAAAAAGTTTGGGTGTTCACTGAAGTGCAGCCTAAAAATCTGCCAACAAAATGCCTCCTGCTATTTAATTCTAATGATTAGGTGCAGCAAATTAGGACTTACTACATGCTCTGTAAGTATGCAGAACAAGTCTAACAATATCTGACTCTACCAGCATTTTCTCCCCCTGCTGGAAAGGGCCTGCAGGGTACTGTTAATTAGTACTCTCAGCACACTTTTCAATAAAAACTATTTAGACATTAACTATGATAAAGTAAGAAGAAACCATCCTATTCAAAAGGGTGGAAAGAGTTTCAAACATGCTAATCACATGCTGGTTTTGAAACTGTTAAAAAAATCACTTATTATTTCCATGTCTGTTGATTTTTTTCCCCCCTCACAATTAAATTTGTCCAACAAAAAATACTTGGTCTTGTAGCAGTGGCAGTTATTCTTGAGGAAAGTATGACCTTAATAGTTTATAATAATTTATTTTCTAACCACGCAATGGAGTATGTGTTAGGACTGAAGCCTCCAAATCCAGAAAGATACCAAACTGAATTCATGCCATTCTTCAGAAGTTGTTACAAATCCTTCAGAGCACAATACCAAAATGTCAGATTCTAATGTTCAATGCAGATGTGTTAAAATTTCAACTTTCACATCACTTTAAGTTGTTTAAAATGAGGAGTATCTATGTATTTTAAGATGCAATAGATTTACTGATAAAAGGTTTTGTTTTGGAAAATTGGATAACTTGTCTATAAGAAACAGTCTCATGAAAAAAGCTTTCATCACAGCATCAAACATTTCTGTGAATCATTTCATATCTCATAAGCAATATATAAAGTTTCATAAAGAACAGAAATGATGAGACTAGAAAAAAAACAAGTAAAAAGCTTACATACGCAATGCAAAACAGTTAAAAATGTATAAAAAGTCATGGTATACACCAGCTTTTCAAGTGGACAGAATAAAGAGCAATGAGGTCAGAAGATAGCTTAGGTAAAGCATGAGAGGCTTGAACACAATACAAAATTAAATCAGCAACCCATGCAAGAACTCGGAGCCAGCTGAATAGGATGGATGCAGATGTTTTGTGCTTACGGTGTTCTGAAATCCTACTGACTGCCCATGATTGTTAGAACTGATCACAGGCTCCTGATTATTTGCAACTGATTCAGGGATAATTGTTGGATTGAGTACAGCCTTCTTTTCTTTCAGGTTTAGAACAAGTCCAAGCTCTGGTAATGGTAAACAGGAAGGTCTGCTGAGGCCAAAGAGTGTGAAATAGAGGTCCACAGCACCACATCGTAATCTCCAGTCATGTGAAGTTCCTAAAATACAAAAGAGATTGTTAATACAGAGATAAAATCTCCTCTCCCACAAATATAACAGTTTAGGTAGTCCAGGCCCACCAGAGTATGACATTTTCTGTGCTTAAGATACACTTCCTTCATTATTCCTGCCTCTTATTAGCTCTTACTTGCTTTCTTTTTAAACTTTCCTGTTTAAAAGGAAGGCTTTAAGTTTCCTGAGTTCTAAGTTAGACAGATTTAGTAGACCAAGACTGGAAAAGTAAATGCTATAATAATGTAATGAAAAATAAAAGAAAAATAACCACACCCATATGCCTTTATTTTTCAAATTGCACTCTTAAGTTTTTTTTACTGGACAAGTAAATAGAAGACTTTGTTACCAAACTGGCTTCCTGTATCAATGGATTTGCGGATATTCCATAAATTTGTGGAATATCCACAAATATTTGTAGATATTATTATATTGTATTATATTATTTCAAATATTTCTGGATATTCCACAAAATATAGTAAGAGCTTTAAGCATGACTAAGATTTTTATTCTCTGGAAACTGCACTGATAAGAGAAATGCACAAGCATGCTTTTTAACATCATTACTACATCATGAGCTTCACTAAATACTCAATACTTTAATTTGTATTCATACTCAAAGTATGTATTCTTACTGCATAAAGCAATACTTTATTTTTTTATTATTTTTCACTACAAACTGTGTACTGCTTTAATATCTTCATAGACAAATGGTCTAAGCACGTTTGGCACCAATCACAACAGAAAGACATTTAACATCTGGTGCAGTGCTGCAAATACAGCAGTTCTGGTGTTAACTCATCCCAGCTCTTGCCTGATTGCAAGTTTATTGAACATATTGTTCCCCAGCAGGAATTGAACTGTATCTGGTAAACAAAACACAGATGTGCCAACTGCCATATTAATGTGGCTTTGCAAGACTTAGCACAAAATAAAATTACAAGATCTATCCCTGCAAATAGTAGTTTTATAGGGCCAAAATAGTGTTTGGGGTAAGCTTAGCTTGCCCTTACCAGGGCAAATTACCTTACAAATTACCAGCTACACATACCCAGTTACAAATGAAAGCAACATGAATATTAATCTGGACATTTTTAACATTAAAATACTCCCCAGAGAATGACACATTCAAAAATATTAATTTTAAAACTATTATGATATTATCAATTTAATTCAGATTTACACAGAAAAAAACCCATTACATATATCAATTAGAGTCTGTTCTCCATTACATGTGCTTATAGTAAATGAAAGCAACTCATGATTCTAGAATCATGCACCTTTAAACCTGGCTACTAGCTTGTCACACATCAACAATTTTTTTCAAGGCACCCTGGAATGCTACAGTTATCCCTTACAGAAAATTAACTGAAACATTATGTCATCTTGAGGCATAGAAATAAAGGTGCTTAAAGCCCCATGAACCTTAATAAGCATGTATACCCTATTTGTTACTTGCAAAAAGAGGTAATGCTTGTAACACTGCACACACTCTTCTCTCATGAAAAAGCAAAAACAAATTCTCTGATGGGAACATCAAAATTGTTTATTTTCAGTGTCTGACACTTGGCAATTCCTATGAAACTGAACTACTAGTAGTCCCTCCACTTCAACCCCTGTAGTGTAGCTGTAAACTTTTAAACACTGAATATAATGACACACAGAGAACAGAAAGCCTGCAATGACCTAAAAAAGCTATATAAATGTTTATATGTAATCTGTGTGGAAATGTGCCAGATGTTAAAGGGCAGTTTGTCAGGACTGGATAGAACTGCTTCAGTAATGAATAACAGTCAATGGTAAAGGTGCAAGCCCTTCTCTCACTAGGATCTTTCGTAATCTCACAAGGTAAATTGAGTTTTAGGTCTATAATGCACTTCTAAAAATCTCATTTAAATTATCTGTATCAATGCTGTCTTCTCATATTCTCTGAGAGTTTAGAAAAAGAGGACAAAAAGAGACCATCTAATGTAAAGCAAACTCTAAGTGTAACACAGACACTGTTATTTGAGGAAACACTTGCTTTGTAGAATTTTGAACATTCCAAGTATGATTCTGTGCAGAAGGACGTCAAAGCACACTACATCAGTAACCTGAAGAATTAAAAACAAGGTTTGGAAGCCTATGTCACTAAGAGTGTTCTGGAAGTACATAGATGATATTCAGCTTCTGAGACTGGATTTTCAATTTCTAACTACTGAAACTACGTGAGCTCTTGGCATATTCTGAAGCAAGTTTTTACTACTTCTTTCAAAAAACCTCACAATAAAACTCTAACACAACAAAACCACTAACAAATCAAAAACCCTAACCTGAATTCATCAGTTTCCAAAGCTGATCTACCAAAGCTTCATTGCATAAGGGGGAATCCATATTCTTGGTGAAAGGTGGATTCTTAGTCAGCATATCCAAAATCTTATGCCTGAAAGAAGCACAAAAATAATCTTTATTAAATCCAAAAGAAAAACCCTAAGGATACAAAGTCTGTTCAGTTTGCAATATTCTTACAAACTTATTAAACTTACAGGATTACTTCCAAATTTTTAACCAATGTTTTATGCCTTCTTTCTTCTTCCTTCTGTCCACAATATGCATTAGACACACATTTACCATCAGCAGTATAAGTCAGAGATACAAAGTAAGGTGCAAAGGAGCAGGATGTTTTTAGACATAACTGTTAACAGTTATAGGCTACATTAAGCTCTTCTGTTTAGTCATGATCTTTTTTTGCACATTAACTTGGAAGTTTACCAGGAAGATGTAACACTGGCAAATAAACTCCCTACATACTGATACCAAAGAGTTTTTAAATAACTGTAAATGTTTATGACTGATACAAAATGGCAGGCCCAAAACCAGTGACTTGCACATTTTCCTGGAAACAAACACTGCCATCTCTTATATTACTTTGGTTCCTGAAGATCCTGAACTTACCATGCTGCTTACAGTATTTACAGACTGAGCTGAAAGGAGATACATTTTTGTTTCTTCCAACTTGGCCTTGAAAACATTTAATGAATTCTTTGTTTCATTACTTATTATTTTAACAATTTTTCTCTGTATAGCCAGCTTTCACCTTGCTGTCTGACACATTTGGAACAGAAGACTCTTGCAGATACTTTTTTTTTTGCATTTTCTTTTAGGAGAGGCTAAAATATTGCACTCAATTCAAAATTTAAACTCCTCTTTAAAAGGATACAAATAAAATCAAATCTCCTTCTTAAACTGAAGCTAAACCTGTATTTACTTCCATTAACAAGAATGACAGAAATGAAACCGAACAACCTTGCAGCTATGGTTTTTCAAGAAATCACCTATAAAGAGAGAGTAAAAGTAATATTATTTAACTTTGAAACTCAGTATTTCAATGGTAGTCATAACAACAAAGTATTGGGAAAAAACCAATTATTATGAACCTTGGTGTTCACAGGTTTGTAATGAACATGGTTGACTGAAATATCCAACCTCTCTTGTGAAAATGAAGTTGAAACAAGAAATACTAGAAATTTCACCACATTTTCACATGATCCTTTCACCCCATCTACAGTCTGATAATTGTTTTACATCCCTTGGTGTCCAAATATTGTGTGCACTATGTCTCAGCCTCTGTCTTTTCTAAAGATCATGAAGAATTTTTTGCCATATGCAACAGCATATTTATACACTTTATTTATGATCAGGAAATAATCTCTAATGTCAGACTTCTGACACAAGGTAGAACAAAAAAGACAAAAATAACATAATGCAGATTAAGAACAGAATATACTAATTTTTGTGATGTGAACTGCTGAAACATCTAAACATGTTTCAATTAATGTAAAATAACAGGAAGGAAAAACAGTTTTGAGAAGAAGCACTTAAGGATCTGATCTATTCTAGTGATTCCAGGTGAAGAATTTCCTTAATTGCCTCAGCATTAGTAAAATACCTGTCTCTTTATTAACTCACCTTATGTAGGGTACAGGATCATTTTGAACCATTGAGAGTAGCCACTGTAATTCTTCATAGCTCCTATCAACTGCAAAGCAAAATAAAACAAAATGCCTATTAATATATATAAACTGGAAGGATTTTGATGAAGACAACCATGAGTTCGTGAATAGCACATAAAGAGCACGAATCATTGCTACTAAAGAGGAATTCCACTAATTATAGAGCAAATTCAAAGTAAAAAGTGTCTTACTTTACATGGAAATATAAACATTTACAAAACTCTTACATGCTTCAGTTGTTCAATAACAATCAGACTATTTGCATGAGCATTGATTGGGAAAATCAGAGCAAAGGCTCATCTAGATATTGTGTGCTTCCTAAAATAAACAAATTCTAATATCCTTTCAAGAATCAGAAGCATAACATCTTCTGCAGAGAATATACTATTCTCATACACAGGAATCTGTGAAAGATTACTATCTTTACATAGGACAGAAAGAGGACTACTACAGGGCTCATATAAAACTGCAATCATGCTCCCCTCATTAGCCTTCATTAGTTTTACAAATCATTATACTTTGCAGCTAAAATGGATTTTGAAACCTATCAGCACATGCTTGTAGAAAATTGGAAACAAAGTCATCTTGTTAGTTTGAAATGTAACTTACATTACAAAATTTCTTTGATTATGAGAGTAATATTGCAAAATAGGAAACTACACAGGAAATCATCATCACTCATTACACAAAACAAGAAAGAATTTTTACTGTGATCTTTTTGTCAGGTGCATAACTGTAAAGATTTTTACAGCAGCATTCTCTTCTCATTTCTTCAAAACAATGAAGACAGTGTATTAATCATTACTGAATAGAGAGGTCCAAAACCATTTCTATTGCTTTCCATCTTGTGGTCCTAGCAATGTATTTCTTTCTTCCCCTAGCCAATTGTCTTTTTAGCTCTAAATACCTAAGTTCAACTTTCCTTCCTTATTTTGGTTTGTTTTCAGTCAACAATTTTAAAATATAACTTCTTTAGTCCAATTAATTCCAATACCTATTATTTTTTTGTTATTTCACTAGAGTAAGTTGCTTTTAACAGAAGAGGCATTTATTTATAATATAAGAACCAGCACTTCATTCTGTTATAAGTTTTAAAAATGCTTCGGACAACTAGAACATAAGACCCCTTTCTGGGCTAGGAGAATCAAGTACATTAAAATATTGCTTAGAGGATGGCTGGAGAGTCTTTTGCAGGCCACTTGCAAGCCAGCCCTGCTCTTCCCAGCCAAAACAAAGCTGGTTACACTGGTGAGGCTCCACTAAGCCCTCTTTAGAGGCAGAATGTACACTGTGTGTAGCTCCCACAGTGCACTGCTCAGAGCACGGCTACCACAGTTCTGGATGATGCCAGAGCAAATCTGTATCCATACACATCAGAACTACAATCTCAGATTTGCCTTAAAAACCAGAAACCTTTGAAAAACTATGCAGAGAACATACTTTTAAGGGATTAGTGACTTCCTGTGCTCAGCTCAATGCACAGCTGCTCTTCCTGGCTTGGGACAGAAGGCAGCTAGAACACTGCAAACAAAAGTTGTTTTGCATGAAACAAAAATAGTACTTTATTACCACACAGCAAAGAATTGCAACACTGCAAACATGAAGTCACAATCATTAGCAAAATGTAATTATTTTGACAAAAGGGATTTTAAAATGCTTTTTAATTAGAAAATGAAAAGTCTGGGAGATTAATCCTTTAGGTTGATTGTACTGGATAACAAAACCAGGTAACACCACACTTTTGTGATTAAAAAAAAATAAATTGTGTTTTAAACTTATTTCTGCTAGAAATGAAGTAAGTCTTCCCTGCTATTTGGCTTATAGTGTAAACTAAGCCTTCTAGGCTTCCACAGCTTTGCTACTAATGCATTTGACCTGCTCTTCAAATTTATATAGGAACTATGAAACAATTTGGACAGCAATGATAAATTAAACCTGACCTCAGGCAGAACAAATCTTATTAGCCAGAAGAACCATATACCAGGCCTGGTTTGGAGACCTCACAAGATCATCTGCTGTGGCCTTCCATGGGAAAGGGAGCCTAGATGTGATTATCTAGCACTCTGTCCAACTGCATCTTGAAAATCTCCAGCAACAGGGACTCCACTACATCCATGGTGAAGCTGTGCCACTGACTGATTGCTCTTACTGCAAAAAAATTCTTTTCTTGTATCAAGATGAAACATCTCTTGGTGCAACTTGTATTTGTTAATCCTTCTCCTTTCCATGTGGAGGAGACAGACACTCCATCCACTTTGCAGCTGCACTCTAAGTACTGGAATATTGTGATGAAGCCACCCTAAGCCTTCTCTTACCCAGGGAGAAAAGAGGTAACCCTGTCACTCCTCCCACACAGAGCAAGTCCTGCATCCCTCTGATAATCTCCATGGCTCCTTTTTGGACCCTCTGCAGTCTGCCCACAACTTTCTTGAATTGTGAGGGCTGCAACTATACACACACCTTGAAGTGCAGACTGAGTACAAAGCAGAGTGGGATGATCACATCTCAGTCTCGTTACTATTTCCCCTGCAGAGGCAGCCCAGGATCTGATTTGCTGCATCCACACACTACTGACTCATGGGCAGCTTCTCATCCACCAAGACCCCCAGGTCCCCTTCAGTGATGCTGCTCCCCAAACACAGGTCCTGGCCTGTTCTGGGCTCTTTGGTTATGCTGTCCCAGGTGCAGGACCTTGCACTTGTTTAACTTCATCCAGCTCTTGCTCTCCTGCTCTCCCAGCCTGTCTAGGTCTCTCTGTGAGATGTCTCTCCCTTCTGACATGTCCACCTTGCCACCAGCATTCTCATCAATAAACCTGGTGAGGCTGCCTTTAATGCTGTTCTCCACATAATTTCTGAAGATGCTCCCTGGGGGACCCATTTGTGACAGACTGTTAGCCTTAGTAAAAACCACTGATCACCACCCTGAGTGTGGCCCATGACCTGAATTCATACCCACTGCACTGACCACCCATCCTGTCTGTAGCTTGCCAGTTTGTCTAGGAGAAGGCTGTGGGAAAAGTAACATGTGTAGATTTTCATACTTCTGGTAGATATAAACACACAAGATTGCTTTCTGAAACAAAAATCCCCTTGCAATTTTTTTTTCAAATTACAAGCAGTGTTGTCTCAGTTCTCAATTGCAGCAGAATATCTTTGACACTGAACATTAACGTCCATCAAATTTGATAATGGTTATTTATTTAGAATAGTTTGTTATCTTTTCTAAGTATGCAACTGCCTTGTTCTATACAAGTAACTATTAATAGTAATATAGCCTCTCACCAGTTAACTTTAAAAAGTTAATAACCTCTGTCCACTTCAAGCCACTTTAGATAAACTGTCCAAGCCCTTGTACGCTGCCTCAAGCATTTTAGAAAGTTACTATTTCTCAAAAAAACCCTTGCTATTAATGGCAAAGAAAACAAGTTATTCAGTTCCATGGAGAAATTACTTCTTTTCAAGTAACTCAAAAAAAGGTAGTGTTATTCCTACTCTGAAAGTTCCACCCAGAAAACACAGACTTTCCTTTTTATGGAAATTACAAAATCTGTCAGATTCCTTTACAAGAACTATTAAAAGCCAGCTTTGGCACAGGCAACAGGCATTGACAGCTGCTGGTCTGCATCCAGTGTGAACTGGAAACCAGGTAACTGGAAACAGTAAGAATCAGATCTCTTGGCAATAGAGGGCCAATCATTTCTCCTACCAAAGCCAGGTTTAGGGCTCTGCAAGACAAGCACTGCTAACTTCTCTATGGCTAAAGGAAGAAGTCAGTTAGCACACTGAGTTTCTGGATCATCCCTCCACCAAAAACCCACCAGTCTTACAGCAGGAGCAGGAGCTCCTGTGCTCAGTGCTGGAAGCTTGTATTTGAGAAATGACTGATAACCAGCTAGATAGCAGGCTGTGTGGTGAACTGTTGTAACTTTATAGAAGATAGATATTTGCATCTGCTACCTCTGCATCAGAGGAAAAGCTGTTAGCAAGGCACAAGGCAGTCAGGTGCAGCAGTAGTCTAGTCTGTCATCATCAGATCTCACAGTGAGCTCAGTCAAAAACTGTTCAGCTCAACCACTGATTTCAAGTAATCTACTACTTTTCACCATTCAAGTTTTAGCTTCCTGTAGGTTTCAAGCAACTTACCCTACTGTCTTGCTTATATAACACCCCGTTGGATCAGCTGTTTTAAATATGCACTTTATTACCTTGTAGTACAAACACTTCCTTATTCAAGCCAGTTATTAACTATAAATATCATCCATAAAAGGTCAAGAATTTAATGAGAAAATATTATTTCTATCAGTTTGTCTTTCCACAGGGTGGGATGAATTAGTGAGGAGATTCTTCTAAAGGAAAAGAGCTGATGAGTAAGCTTTCTATTCTCCAGCAAATATTTCCACTAACATTCTGTGAAGGGTGGAAAAAAGCAATTAGCCCACCAGAGAGAGATATGCACAGCACTAGCACGGCACTGAATTCTAGCAGTGCATCACTCACAGGATCACCAGTGGATTAAGGATACAGAGTGTCTGGTGGATTACAGGAGGGAGCCTGCTGGGTGCACAGCCTCCCTCACAGTTATGAGCTGTTTGGAATGACAGCCTGCTTTCAGTCTGTGACTGGATGCCTGAGTTTCACCGAATGCATTCACTCAAAGATTCCAATTGCCTTAAAACCTCCCACTGCTTATCTACTTTGAGAAGTCTCTGGATAGAGAGACAGGAGTAATGTCAAAGTAATACAGCCCTTAAAAAAAAAGAAAACAATTATTTGTGTAACAAGCAAAGGAAACTTTCCTTTACCCTGAAAACAAAACAAACCCATGAAATCTGAAGCAGAATAATTAAAAATCTAGATCCACCAGTCTGCTACAGAGGAAGAACTGAAGGATTTGGCCATTTTGAAAGGTATAAACCTCCAAACACAAAAGTACTACAAATCTTCTGAACAAAGAAAGACTAACCCAAATAAATGAACAGGACAATATAATACTAAATTAACTTTATGTAATGCAAATCACTGAAGCTGTAATTTCTAACTACCAAGAGAAATCTGTCAGGAGTGAGTATCAACTACAGAGCATTTAAGAAACTGTCCAAGGATTTTTTTTCATGGATTTGAAATAGTCAACTAGGATTAAGGTAATATTAAAAGAATGTAAACATCTCACAAACGTAAGCTATGCATGAGGAATGGCAAAACAGAATCAGCCAAAATATCTCTACAATAATCTAAGTTTCTAAAATTTATAACCACAAGATGCATGCAAAAAGCACAATTAAGATCTCAGGAAGAAGGTAAAGCAAAATCAGTGACTTTGACTTGCAATTATGGCTGAAATCAACTAAATCAAAGTCACTGCAGTGTTAAAGACAAATTACCAAATCCCCTTACTGCCACTCATTATTTCAAAACATTGGTATCTGATTCAATTTGCAAAGCACTGAGAAACAATACTCAGCACATCTTCATAACAGTCGTACCTGCTGGGACAAAGCAGTAATAGAAACCTCAGTTTCTTATTAATACACCTGTCGCCATACAAGCTCTTGTATGGTGGACACTATTTCAACCTAATATTAATGAGGTAAGCATTACATTTGTATGAGAACTGTTACAAAATGTCAAAGTACTTGGTAGAAAGTACCTTTTGTGTAATCAACAACAGCCTCCAGCGCTGCTATCCGGACATCGACAAAGTGCCCGTACTCTGCGTACGACTTGAAGAGAGCAGGGTCACTTGGGACATGGCCATTCTTCTGAAGCACCCGAATAGCTTTTAAACAGCTGGAAATGGTAGCAGAATAAAATACACATCAGCTTTATGGAATACCAGCCAAGAAAAATAAAATTACTTTCTTCCAAATCAAGTACTGCAAATCTTCTGAATTATGTTATCCACATTAACAAGATTAAGATGCTACAATTTCTTTCACAGCATTAACACACAGCTCTTATTATCTCTGAATTAGGCAGAAACACAAACAAAATTTTCCATTCTGTCAAATCCATTGATTGGTTTCAGTACAGCCATGATAACTTAGAGAAAACACAGCTCAGATGATGTTGCATGCCCTACAGTTATTGTTACAAGACAAAACTTTCACAAATACCCTTCTTAAAGAGGCATGGGATGATCAAATTATGACTGCTACAAAAGATCTACACTGACAAAAATTAATGCTGAAAAGTAAAGCAATCAAGACAAACTTGCATTATCAGCTTTTGAAACTTGAAAGGAACTTGACATTTAAGATTAAGGCATAAAAGCTAAAATCTCAAAAGCTAACTACAGAAATGTACATAAAACCCAAGAAAAGCAGTGTCATTAAACAATACCTGACTGTGATAGTATGTCTGTAACTGGGAAGAAGCTTCTCCATATTCAGAAAACGGGTAATTTCCTCAAGAATAAGTCTCACATCAGGATTTAAATTATCCAATGTTCGAACTTCATTGTTCACGCTGACTGCAGGAGTCACAGAGTTGGCTAGGGCATCAATCAGCTCAGCACGGTAGTAGTTGTCTGAAAACTACATGAAACCAATATTTAACACAAGAAAATATAACAATATATATCCTTTCAAAGCTATGAAATGTTTAAGCCCTGTTACAGAACAGATCTTAAAATCAAGACCATGGGAGAAACCACATAAGAAACCGAAACAGGAAAAAAATGGTGCTGAAAATCATACCATTAGTCCAGCCAGCAACTTCATGAGCTTCTGAAGCAAACTAGTAAGCTCACTGCTGCTTAGTGAAAAAAAAATCTTACTTCTTCATTCACCCTTCTTACCTGGGCTCATAGTTTCACCCCTTCCATTATGCTGTCTTTTGCATCTGTTGGTTGTGTTAATAAGCAGCAATACATACAAAAATAAAATTTAAAAAAATCAGAAAGAAGTACTAGCTTTGAGTATTAGTTACTTAGACACATGGAAAGGTGAGGCTGAGATGTCAGCACATGTCACCCTTTTATGTGAGTACTGATGCTTGCATTCATGTGTCCAACTCTCTACCTCTCTCCATCAATCATCCTTCTTTCAGTAACAAGCAGCACGTGTCTTGTTACAGCATGTGTTCTACACACACAAAAAAATGAAGTTTAAGACACATTAGACTGGTCCCACTTCACTTTGGATACTTATTGGGAAGATTATGCTAGGCTCCTAGTTATAGAGATGGAATTCTGTATCATCTTAAAGGTCATTTAATCATCCTTCAGAATCCTTCTGTTTGGGAAGGAACTTGGGGTGACAACATTTCCAACTCAGATGGCTCAGTTTAGTGATGAAACAACATAAACCTGTGGTTCACTTGTTATTTAAACAGATGGAGCCAATCTAGTTCTGCGAGCTAGAAATGATACTCAGAACACAGAATTCTAGAGTCCTGTATAGTGTTAAAAAAGATTATTTCCTTTCCTTGCTCTTTCAAATACTCCTCTCAAGGTAAATAAACATCAAAAAACCAGTGCTGAACTTCTCATGCTACATTTTCTCCAAACACTTGGGTCTTTTGAACAAAAAAGAGTAAAGCAAGAAAAGTATGTGTGCAAATGAAGACAAGCATTAACAACAAGCACACAGAGCTTTGAAGCATCCAAGAAGTGCTGCCATAGAAATGTCAGCTACAGAACATTCTCTAACATTTACCACATCACCTTTTCATCAACTCTGAGCCAGGTATTTGCAGTAGTGGCATCAAACATCATGCAGTGTACTAACTAAAACTTTTTTCACCAAAAGAAAAGCTATGAGAAATTAAAATAAACACTGTCTTTACCTTATTCTTCCTGTTATCGTTATACTTGATCAAATCCAAAATAAACATTAAAACCTCCTTAGGACAAAGGTTGTGAACATCTCTCAGAAGGGCCATGGCAACAGGCATAGTCTGTGTAATAAAATTAATTACTATCACTCTTTACATTATTGAAATGATAGTTACACCCTGAAAAGAGGTACGTCCTGAAAATCAGCAATTAACAAATTTACAATAGCAGGGGTATGAAAAGCTGTATTTACATAATTTTTACAGTCAGACCATGTACTTTATAATTTTCAGATTATCAAATAAACTACGTAGTTATTGCTCAGTAATTAGTCACAATACAGACATTAAAAAAAAATGTATATCCAAAAAACAGACTCTCAAGTCAAGACATTCTCAAAAAGGTATCAAATGCAAAACAATGAGACACAGAAAATTGTGATGGAATTGGAGATAGACGCTGAATTTTAGACTTTTCATGTGAACATGATGTCTAAGCTTCCACTTTCACTGAGATATACAGACCCAACAGGGTCAGTGAAGCCTGAAGAACTATTAGCCAGACAGTTGTTACTCTAAATAGGCAGTTGTTTTAGAGTGAGCTAAGCAGATCTCTAGGCTCTACTCAACACAGATTTAAGAATCTTACTCTAGATTTACAAACTTGGCACACAGGATTAAAAAGGGAGAAAAATATAAGATTTAGTGGTAAAGACTGAACAATGACAAAAAAGCAAAAAAATACAAAAAGAAGGTCCAAGAATGACATGAAGAATGAAACAGTTTTGGACAGAGTGAAAAAACCAAAAATTTGAGTCTTCTATAAAATCATTGATATGAAATCTATGAAATAAGAACTCAATCACCAGGTCAAGTGAATCTTGAAGGGAAAACATTGTCATTAATCCTGTTATCCAATGAACAACCATAGGTTACAGCAAAAAAATCTGCACTAACACCAAAATAAACAGTGGCAATATGGGATACTGACAATAGAAAGAAGAGGCCAAGAAGGATTATGCAATGTGTTGAACTAAAAATGTCCAGCAATTTAAGAGTTATAAGATTTTACTTGCAGTATGATATAACTGCTATTAAAAAATAAAGGCAGTTGCTGAATTCACCCAAAAGACAAAAGTACAGTCTTTACAGTCCTATTTAAGAATGAGCTCACAAATAATTGCAAGTATTTATATAATAATTTATAATTCTCCATTCTTCTGAAGAAACTGCTAATTTAACTTCAGCTAATCCGATAAAAATAGCCAATAATTTGTTAATTGATTTTAATAAGATTGAACAAACTGAAGCCATATGAGAAAGAATCAGTTACTTTGATTTTTATTAAAGAGGAAATCAGGTTTATGCTATCCACATTCCTGTAACTGTCAATTGAAGGAACATGTTTGTATTTTTGACAATTCTTTTAAAACATTCATTGAAAAAAATAAATTTTACCTTTTGAAGAAAGTAGCTCTGAAAGTTCATGAAGTTGTTGGTCTTCACAATGTTTGGACAAGTCTTACAACAAAACATTCGGGTAAAGAGTGACTTCATGGCTGGTGGTCCTGTCCATGTACTTACCATGGAATTTGCAATCTGAATAAGTAGGGGGAAAGGAAATCATATTAACATGACCACTGCAAGTTTAGTTTGGCTGTAGAAAAATACACATTTCCCATAATCAAAAAGGGTAATTGCCAAGAACATTCTCTCCTTTAAATAGATACTTACTTTCATGAGTGTATTATCTTATATTAGCTAAGTTTTCACTGTCATTCCCAATATATCTTATCTACATTAAAGGTAAGTACTATGGAAATTGTTCCATTTGGAAGACATCTGCAACTAACTATCCTTCCATGATAAACTTCTGTTCTTAATTATTTTCTCTTTTATATATTTTAGATTAATATTCTGTGTTTACTAAGCCAAGTTCTCTGACTCTACGGAAGCCAGTAATGGAAGGGGATTTTGCAATACCAACTTCCCAAATTTACCCTGCCAGTAACCTCAGCCTAGACTTTAAACAGGCCTTAGCCACCCCAAGAATAAAAGACCACCCCTAAAGTTAAAGGCAAGGCAGTCCCCTCTAACTTTAATTATCATTTATGGAAGACTGTGCACTGAGAACAATTTATTGCTGTAGTCTGCTCTGGTGTAAGACAGTTAAGGTTCCACAAAGACAAAACTGCTTTTTGTGCCTTCCCAGCATCCTGGATTTCATACATTTGCTGTAAGAAGCACTGAAAGCCTGCAGAACACCTGTGCTTGCTGATGGTTCATCTGCCTGATGTGTGTGTGTGCACAAACATATGGGACCAATACACCCTACAAAGATGCAGGAATTCCCATTACAGACCCACCACAAACTAAGGAAAAATCTGTTCTTACAAAGAAAAGATTGAATTTGAGGATTTCTTTCGAGATTAGGTAGCTTGTTTCAAAGGCTATTACATATGCAGTAAGTGAAGAAAAATCAAGAGGTTATCTGAAAATGCACAGCAATCCACTTCATCAGTGCTTTCGGGGAAGTGTGGTGCTTAATAATTAAAACCCATTTTTCCACCAAGTCAGACTTCAAGGGAAAGTCAGAGAGGGAAAATACTGCAATTGATCTTCCTCTTGCAATAGGCTGAAGTGTTTGAACTAAAGATGCAGGCTTTTCTGAAGATGTAGCTTTTTCTGAAAGCTACAGTAACTCTTCCTGCAGAGGAAGATTAATCCCAAAGACGGCTTAGAAACCATGATAAAGAACTTAAAACTACATATACAAAATTTATATTTTGTATATGTAGTTCAATATACAATAAAACTCAATCCCCAAAAGATCAAAGTGTCCTATGTTTACAAGATATTCACCATTCCATTAACATCAGGGTGTATATTTTAAAATATTAACTTCTTATTGTAAGCATTTAATTTCACAAAGTCTGCAGATAAACAACTATTTTCAATTAAAATCAACAGTAGTTAAACCATCATCTTTTCAGTATTTTTTGGTCTTATCATATGTTGTGACTCATTTGATTTTCTCTTTACTGACAGAATCTGATTTTTCTACTTAGTCTACTGAGACATTACACATGCTGAACTAAATGCAACTGCATATTCTCCATACAGTAGCACAAATGACCTGTGTTGCATTTCCACTTAAAAAGGCAGGAGGCACACTCCATTTCTGCACCATTCAATTCCGTACAGCATAAAAATGTAGGCAAAGGTTTAACTCACATGCACATCCATGAATCTCCTCAACGTTTGGGAGGGAGAAGTTTGTGATGGTAGTGCTTCTATTGCAAAGTTTATAACACATCACCTACACTGCAATGGATCTGAACTGGGAAATCAGCCTGTGGAACCTCAGGGATTAAGATTGTGACATTACCTTCTCCTTTGTCTGTATTTGTTATTTGTCCTGAAGGACTCGGGAATGAGACCCACAGCGTGTGTGCACACATGTTCACACATATCCTTAATTTATCAATGAGGATTTAATATGTCACCTGGACACTTTACTGCTGAGAGACTGAAGTCCTTTTCTACAATGAGGTAAACCAAAAAAGTATAGCAAATTCAGTTTGACAATTGCATTGTCACATATCATTTCTCTGTATCAACATGAGTACACTGAGAATATTTGACAACAGTAACTGCAACCCAGCTAGAAACTGTAAATCAACAAAAAAGAACCCTCCTCCTGAATAATCATGAGGGACTTCGCTTTTTTCAATAAAGAATACAAATCCTGAATATTTACAACCTGAGAAAATTAAACTCAATGACAACAGGAAGTTATTCTTATTATGTCCTGATGTTGGAATCAGTAATAGAATGTACTACACTTTCCTCCCAGGTACTTCCATAAACATATCTACAACTTTGTTCTGCCATGCTCCTTCACCTTGATTTCATGTCACAGCCATACTTTTTGCTTGCCTTATTATCTTCGTTTCTGCAAGTCAACCACCTTATCCACAGACCCAAGATCCTCCATACAATTACAACTGAACAAAACCAGCAATGATTATCTGCAGCCCAACTGCCAAAGAAGTTACAGTAAAGATAGAAAAAAACTATAGCATTTAAATGTTGCAACAACATTTACCTGTGGAATATATACAAACAAATATTACAAGTGAATTTGTTCTAAAAAGTGCATATTTTAAGTCAGATACTGGCAGCACCAACACTAGAACATACACTGGCAGTTTCATATCAGTGTCTCATATTAAAACAGTTTGTCAAAAACACTGGGATTTTCATTTTCAAAATATGGCTGAATGTTTTATTTCTGTACAGGAACGAAATTATTCCCAACAGGTACACAGCAGAAAGCAAGCTATATGTCAATAATCTGAACAAATTGTCTATCAATATGTCTTCATGTACATAAAAGTCACCAATATGCCATTTTAGAAATTCTTGTTCTTCTGTGTTTCCACCCACTTGTTATAAAATTAGGGGTTTACTAATTTTCACTCTTAATGCTAATTTTATGTATAAGGAAAAAAAAATCTTCCCTTTTCAAGACAATTATTTGGCTTTCTAATATTTAATTGTATCCCAACTTGATGTTTCTTTTGTGACCCTATTCAATCTGAAACGATACAGAGCAGCAATCTGAAGTTCAATTAGGAAAAGATGAATTTCAGCACTTCAGAGTTCTCAACCGACTGGCCAAGGAACTTCCCACTAAAATAATAAAAAATATACTTTGGTTCTGAAAAAAATGAAACTAAAGTCTTTTATTTTGGCTACTTAATGAAATCTGGAAAAATCCCTTGTGGTTTTCATGTCTGACATCTCAATTTTGACAATTACGAAAGCCTTCTACAGTCTCCATTTACAGACTAAAATAATACAATTTTCCTTTCAAATCAGTCATGTTAAAAATACTTGGCAAATATATTTAAGAAGCTAAATCTCAAGCCAGTTTAGGAACTGTGCTGAGTTTTGACCCATTTTGAGCCATTTTCAAAGTCTAGTGGATTTCCTCCCTTACTGCACACAAGCTCACCTTTGCAAGGCAGAAGCAGGCCAGCATTCTCACCCGGTAGAAGCACTGCTCCTGTTCCAGGATGTCAGTCAGGGCAAGCCGGGATGCCGGAGTAGGGAACTTCTCCAGTGCCAGAATGGCTTCTTCTTGTGCCACCACATCTCTCTCATATCTCAGCTGATACTGCCACATGAAATCAGACTGCTCAAATTCCACCTTCCTCAGTACTGACATATCAGGATCTATTCTTATCCAGAGCAAGGGGGAATCAGCACTAAGACAGACAAAAAAACCACTAATAGCTTACAAAATTTCAAGACTATAGAAATTCTAAAGATATTCTAACTTGTTATGAGTTATTTGTAAAGTATTTAAATTTAAAGAACCATAACAAAATACAGGTTAGAGAGGACTTTTGAAAGTCTCCTGCTCCAATCTCCTGCTTCTAGGATGGCAATTCGACAGCCTCCCAGGGCAATCTGTCCACACCTCCAATATATCAAAGTGAACACAGTTGTTTAGTATTTTTAACCTACAGATCTTTGTTTATGGTAAACTACTGTATGATCCCAGTATATTTAATTCTATGTGCTTGGATGTTACAATTTTCCTAACTGATAAGCACTTTATCACCATCTAAAGGTTAAGACTATAAAAAAAAAATCCAAGAAAGAAAATCTGGTGGTAAATACACTTTGTTAATCAATAGATGTGAAACTCCTTTACAATCACTATGATGTTGAAAGCTGACAAGGGTAACCACGAAAATGATAAAAATCAGGATTAAAGTTATCCCACAGATAAAATGACTCAGTTGTATTCCACCCAAACACACATTTTATATTTTATTATTCACACAGCACCGTGACTGCAGAAGTAATTTATGGGAACAACAAGCACAAATTATGCAATACATTCTCTTACTCATTTTTCCATATAAAATCATAAAATCAAATTATGCAATACATTCTCTTACTCATTTTTCCATATAAATCACAAAATCAAAATACAACAAGGCATTAGGAGAGAGTTTGGACTGATGAAAAGAGCATAATTATAAATATGATGTGTATTTCTGTATATGTTTGTAGAAAATCCAGAATTGCCACCAAGTTAGTAGCCAGAGAAGAAACAACAGTGCAAGAGTGTATACACAAGACTTAGAAAATGGAATCTGTATTATCACACATGCTTGGAGCAGAGAAGCCCAAACTGGACAGCAGAATGACCACACCACAGATCAGGTAATCAGATCAAATGCAAGTGTCTTGCATAAAATCCTATCCCAGTTCAAAGGTCATTCTAAGGTCACTGAAGTATCAGCTCAGGGTAATGCAGCAGGGACCTGAACACAAATGAGCAAAAATAGTCACAAATATTAAGGGTAATTATCCTTCAATATAATTAAACTATTCATATGTCAACTGTCATATGGAAATCATAGCAATGACTTGCTCAATGTAAATACATCTTACAATTTTTTTTCTCATAGTGTATTAGATGAGGTTAAATTTATGAGAATCTGCAACACTTTTAAGGTGAAAAGCAATCTATCCTTCTTCAAAGAGACACCACTGGCTTTCAAGAGCAGAATATTTACTTCCCTCAGCCAGAAAACCAGGTGCCAACACCTCCACTGTCTCTGAGGGTACTGCTGGCTCCAAGTCAAGGATGGTAAGCCAGGTATTTACACTGAGCAACAATTTGCTTCCAAAGAGCTTAACAGCTCCAACTGAAATGAACATCAGTGTGGATTTCAGTACAAAGCACTTCATCATTATTTTAATCCAGAGGAATTCTTTTGTAATTACAGATTTCAGGAACCAGTCTGTATTAGTGGCAGTTAAATGGTCTTCATCAAGATCCAATAAAAATTGCTCTCACTTTGTTTCAAACAAATTCTTGTTTACATTTTACCTATGAAGTCAGGTGAAAGGTTATCATTGAAAATGTGTTAGAGTCAAGAAATTTATTATCACCATACCATGTCCAGATTTTTTATAAAATCTGATTATATTGGTCAACCCATACTTTTTACACTTTGCCAGCATTTCCTAGCTACAGCAGAGAAGTGTCAGAAAAGACAGAGAAATGTGAGATAGTCTTGAAAGTTTTCAGTCATATAATAAAGTACAACTTTATTATCCAATCCTTCAAAATAGCAGGCTTTAGACAAGGGGAAGATGGCTCAGACTCATACTGAGAAACTCCAACAAGCCAACTTACTCCATAGCAGAAAGGTCCATGTCCACCTCTTCTCCATTCATCAGCGGAATCTTTTTCTTCTTATTTCTATTGAAAAAGAGGGGGAAAAAAAAAGTATTACTTACCAGACTGGCAAATATATGTTTAAAACTTAAGTTTAAGAATGCAGAAGTACTCCATGCCTTTCACCACACAACAGCATAATATTCACAAACTTGAGCTATGTAACCATTTCTGTAATTTTTACTCCCACTATTTTTACAATTATACATAAACATAGAAGCTTGAGAAGTAGAATTCAAAGTAACTATCAAAATGCATTAGAAGATGGAGAGACTCTATGAGGGAAGTATGTCACTTTTCTTGTTCCTTAGGTTTACCCAACAGTCCCAGCACTCTCTTCACTTGAGGCACTCCTCTGGCCTACATGTGTCTTCCCTCTAATTTGTGATTCCCATTCAAAGACATTTTGAATAATTTGATTATTTAGAGTCTTCATTCAACTTATTCTACATAAATTAGGTCTTCATAAAACTTCTACAAAATTACTTATAATTAAGAACTGTGTAAAGTTTCTTGCTGTCCTTAAAGAGTATGAAATTCTCCACTTACATCACAGGTAAATCTTATTCAGTAAGATTAAGTAGAAGCATATATTTATCATCAAATGCCCTGAATGTTTTCATAAATCCATAGTAAAAATACCTGCAGTTAGTATTTCAGCTCTTACCTTCTGCTTTTAGAATGGCAAGGTATATCATGTTTAAGACTGTTTTCTTCAATCTGCAATGTATGGTTGAATGAGCCATCAAGTTCTTGCACTGTCACTTTAAGAGGACCCTTCAAGTTCACAAGATTTTGTTATTAACATTAAACTTATGCTTATTAATGTATACACCATACTTGTAGGTTAAATATGGAAAATGCACCTTACCACATATTTCTGAGTCCCAGGAGATGTGTAATCTTGTTTTATTTCCAATTCCAATACATTCCGTTTTCTATTAAATGCAAAGCTACCATAAAATTTTACCACTCCACTCTGATCCCTAATAAGCAGTATAGGAATTCTAGTGCACAATGCAATAGTTATAAAAATCCATGATTCTCAATTCTTAAAACTTGCTTTATGCTTCTTTATTCCCAGAATTTCCCATTCCAAGAAAATTTGGAAATGAAATCACTCATGTTCATTCACGAAATTCTGGGGTTTTACATTCCTTAAATTTTCTTCCCTTTCATGTTTCTTATGGAGAAAAACTGAAATGAAATGAAAACTACCTAGTATGAGGAAATTAATTATGAAAAACTATTCTGGACTCCACCACATCCAATGTCCTTGGCATGCTCTCAGAAAAAGTAATTGTGTAAGACTTCAGTAATTTCAATATGGTTTTACTATGTATTTTAGTTAAATAAAACTAAGGGGAAAATGTAGACATTAGTTTCTGTTTTCTATCCACACTATATTTAACTCCATTATTTTATTGTAGTTTTCCAAACTGGGTCATGTGAGCATTTGTGTGTGTGTGTGTGTGTCTGTTTCAGGTATACATGAAAGTATACAATATGAATGATAAAAAGTAAAAATCTCACTCTAAATTTTTGCCCAGGCAATAATTTCTTCAAGACAATTTTTCCTGTGAATAATTTCATCCTTCATTTCTGTATCACAGCCATTACTACACTTGACTTATAGTAAATTAAAACCCTAAACTGAAGCATTTTGTCTAATGCACACTCTCACAAGTCTCTGACAATATGAGACAAAAGCAAGGGAGGAAAATCTGTTCCTTCATGTCCCAACATTTAAGGGAAGAGCTTCCATATTCAAAGACACTTCTTCTCATACAGAGGTTATTAACTTTCCTCTCAAAATTTGGCCATTTGGCTAAATATCTCAGACTGGTTCTGTTCACGGATGCTGCCTTCCTGAAGCTCTGGGACTTTGTCATCAGGTACAGTTTAAGACATTTTTAGTGGTTTTTCAGCACAAGGTTTACACTCAGCATCAACACAACTCTTGCTAATGGCATAATACAGCACTTCTTAATAGCAGTAAGATCTCCTCCCAAACAACATGAAGACCTTCTGTAAGATCATAGGATCTTATAGGGTAGGAAATCCACTGTCACAGGAATAGCAGTGTTTGAAGCATGGTAGGGAAGTTGCAATCATAGGATTAAATACAAGTTATAGTTACCAGGATCAGCCTTGGGGCCAAAGTATGGAAAAGGTGAAAATAATCCCCAAATGTGTAAGGTACAATTCTTTCTTCCTTACAGAACAGATGCAGTTAGATTCACCCAGCTCAGATAGTAATGCTGACCTTTATCTGTCACTGCAGTGGGAATACAGAACTCCTATTTTTCTTAAGCGCTTGGCACAGCAAGGTATGTAAATCAGAATAATGTGTATTTATATTTTATGAACACTTCTGATGCAAATAAAATACTAATCTCTCAAATTACTCTATAAATACTAATTATATAGTGCTTTTTAGTTAAGATATTGAGATGCATGAATGTTGTTAAGTCAGCTCAAATTAAATACCTTCTTTTGTTGTCTGTTACAACAGTAAGGTATGTTTTTGCTGCAGTCACGTACAACTCTAGCCTGGAGTCACATTAAATAAAACTAACAATGAAACCTGCTAAATGGAGTCACTTCAAATTGCCCCTCATATCAATTCAAAATAAGAAACTCTGTTTCTTGACTAATATCACTTAAATTTGAAGAATCAACACACAAAGGTTTATTTTACCTGAAACTGTACTATTAACACAAGCTACCAAGCTATTAAAGTACATTGCAAACTAATAGTCTGTGCTTTAGGTTACTTATTTCATGGTGATTTACTGGAAATCACATATTAAAATGCACCAGACTATAGTATTTTCCATGTCCCAGTTCAGCATATTTCTATGGGCAGTGTCCTCTGGAATCCTTTTAGTATAATTTGGCCTTAAATTCCAGCAGAGTTCCTGTGTTTCTTTCAAATGAAAACTTAAAATAATGAAATCCCTTCTAGTAAAGAACACGTAGAAAAGCCAGCGCAGTTCAAAGGACTGTGAAAAGATTGTGAACTTGTGGCTCACACATATATCTAATTCACAGAATAATGTACTTAACTGTTTTATGCAAAAATATTTCATGCCCTTCTTCACATTCTTTTGATTGTGCCAATTAAAAAACCAAATTCATTTTCCATATTAACAATCCAGACCAAGAATAAAAAGGATACACCCACTGCTTTATTAAAGGTTGGATGTCTTTGCCTGAGACATTTGAGATAGATTTCAAAAACCCAGATGTGGAAACCAACATCTGACTCCACATGTGTGACTGGAACTTCTGAGATGAAGCAGTACTGGCCAGACTCAACAACTTGTTGAAAACCTAAAATGATAAAAAGTTATTACTTTCCCTAAATACTTATATATAAAATAAGCTTTTCCGTTTAATTTCTGTTTAATTGCAACTAAAGGTCCATAAACTCACTTTCTGATAACTGGCTTTAAAAAAAGGTTTTCAAAATAAAGACTTTACAGGAAATTATTTGCTTGACCATATCAGAAATTTTCAGTCCAAATGTATCTTCCTCCAAGTTACACATACATATGCATATACACAATCCATTAAAAGATCATCAACTGTCAACAATTATCTTTAGTAAAAGAAATCACTGACTATATCTTCTTTTTCAGAAATTAAACATTCATCAGATTCTCTGCAGTATTTTCAACCTGACCACCACTTAAAATAGCTCTAGCACAATAACATATATGTTTTCCCTAAAAATAACCTCAAACCAAGGCAAAAACCGCCAACCCCCCAAAAACCTGAAGCAGATGAGAAAACATCACTCATTTTTTAACTTTTTATTTGTAGCACCCTATTCTTTCACAAGTATGTCACAAAAGATAATTAGTGAAGAAGCAAAACTACAGTTCTGCAGAAGTTCAGTATTTCAGAATAAAATTACAATATTCTATTCAAATGCTTCTCTAATACCAGCATCTAAGTTTCATCTAGCACTGAAAACTTCATATAATGAGAGAGCTGGAGCTGGATTCTCATTATTTATAATTTCATTAGGTTAGCTCACAGCAACACCAGTCAGGGACAGGAAAACTGGCTCTCAGTGTTAACAACAAATCAAAATAAGAGAATATGCAGCATATAAAAAGTACTGTAAGTTATGCATAAGAATCCTAACCCAAATGACCAAATGTTTGTGCAGTCCTGCTAAAATTGAAACCATAAATGGAATCCTATGATGACCTGTTCTCTACATCTCTGAACTCTATTTCATGAACAGAAATGCAACTGAAGACAAGGAGTTTTTTATATTCCACATAATCATCTAAATACCTACCTGTAACATGAACTCCATGCTAATTCTGTTCTCAATCAGTCTCATAACAAGATGTGCTTTACACTGGAACATCGTGTAATACTCCCAGGACAGTGTATGGGGGTGTTTGATAGAAAAATGTAAATGTGAAGCAGGGCTGGAAAAAAAAATCAAAAAAACATCTATTTTGCATTTTATTGAATGAAATTTAAAATGTACCCGAGCAACCAAGCTTAGAGCTGCACCAACAATTACTTAGGATTTCTTGTACTGCCTTAGTTACAAATCATGGCACGCTTAAAAGGACCACTCACTTATCCAGAGAGGTGACAGTACCTGGCATACAGCAAGTACTGTACAGAGATTAATGGCACATGATAGCTGCTGTGTAGGGCTGTGGAGACAATGGGAGCACCAGCACATTGAGCAAGGAACCTGTGACTGAGTCTGGAAATTACTCATGAATCAGCAATCTTCCTGCACCACTTCCATTTAAGAGTGACTGTATAGAGTGAATATTTTGTATTTAAATAAACTATTATTGCAATTCAAGAAAAGTAGGAGTTTTACAATTCACAGAACACTTTCATGTGATGGGCCTAAGGAGTTTCTTTCCTTTTAATTTAGTTAGCATCTTTATCTTTCAATATTTTGGCAAACTTGGTATCTTCTAAATCAGGTAACATGGCAAAGAAGACTAGGCAGGTAATATTTAATCCTTGAGAAGAATAAGACTTTTTTGCCTCCTTTTAAAGAGACTCTTATTTGAGAAGAAGAAATTATTAATAGTCTGACTTAATTTTCTTGATGAACCAAGCCTATGGCAACTGTATGTGGCTTAGCTATGTTTCTTCTTTTAGTATTTTTCACAGGACATCTGAGTTTTCCATGAATGAGTAACACACATCTGAAGAAACCAGGTTTGCTGAGGTTCACTAGCAAATGAAAAGACAGTACCAGCATTTAGCTCCTTGTCTGCAGCCCTTAATATTTCAGATGGCAAGAATCAAGGTAGCTGCAATACCTTAATAACTTTTCCATTCTTCTATGTACTGGGAGAATCTCTTGACTTTGCTCATGAGTATCTGCTTAAACATCTTAAGAAGATACAAAAAGAGAAGTGTTTCTAAATTTAAGCAAGTATTACCCTTCTTAGGTACAGTAATTTTGTGAAAAAGAAGTATGTAGGTTAACTCCTTCTTTGTAGTTGATAAGCAGTTGCTGAAGCTCTCCTTATCACAATTCTGTTGTTCTGGATACTTCTCTATTCTGAGGTAGGGAAGGATTAGCAACCATGAAAGAATTGAAATTCAAGGAGGAAACTGAGGTTGTGGCTCAGACATTATATAATAATTTGGTCCCAGAATAAAAACTATCCAGCTTCAAATTTTACAGTTGATTGACTTTTGTAAAATTCTTTTCTTGCAAATTACAACTGAGCCAGTACCCACAATCCCAAGATCTCTTTTTAAATTTACTAAGTGTTGATTGATTTTGGTACTGGTTACATTATTTAACTGCAAAAAAAACTGACACAAGTTTGCATTTGACAGTTACATCTTGTAGTTCACTCAATATTAACACATTTCTTCAGATTATATTTTTCTTCAATCATTATTTTATTGAACTGGCACCAAAACAGTGTTAAAATTACCAATATGGACCTAAAGCCTTTGTCAAAGTAGACAGTGAAGCAGCTTTTCCACAGAATATTATAATGCTCATGCTCCTGAAAAGAGTCCAGCCATTCAATATAAACCCTGTTAGTAAGCTTCTTCCATATGAAACATAGAGTTTTTAATTTTTACAGTAGGGTGGTACCAGCACAATCAAAGGCTGAAGAGAACCACAGCCTGAGAGAGGAGGACAGGAAATGAAAAGGTTACACACAAAGCTTCGCTCTGAAGCTTTCATGCACACAGCAGTTAATCTGCAGTTTTCTTTCCTGCATTTTCCCAGGCTCTGGGATTTTGACTTTTAGAATAAGTACTCGGGAGTGCAGTGCTGGTACTACACCAGACATAAACAGGAAGAATCTGAGACCTTTGTTTTGCACACAAATTAATCTGTGTGTCTGAAGGAAGTTGGGTTTTTGGTTTTTATTTCCCTTGATGATTTATTATATTTTACTTCTAATTTAGCTGAAAAATGAGATTATTACTTAACACAAATTTTCTTCATATTATTATTAATTGGAACTACTGTGCTGCAAATACATTTGCCAGCTGTGTCATAACAAGTAGAACAAAGAAATGAAATGCACAGAATATACTGGAGAAAAATGTTCTAGGCCCCATTATGAAAATACTTCCCTTCAATACAAATTATCTCTCAGAATCAGGAACAAATCCATAATTTACATACCAGGGAACTCTGCAATCTACAAAGAACAGCAAGTTGTAATTCATACTTAAGTGATGCTGTGGTTATTATTAACAAGCTGTAACACAATGAAGTAGTAAAATAACTAGAAACAGTTTCCAGCAATATATCACAGCAAGGAAACACAACTTTAAGAGCACTAGAACAAGATTTTCTCAATTATTCATGTCCAATTCTAGAATAAATATAGTGCAACTAGTAAAATAAACAGTTAGAAAGAGATTTTGATTTTAGTGAATCTCCTTATTTAAAAATGTGGCCCTTAATTCTAGTGTCATCTGATCTTATTACAGTGAATGTAGTGATTTTCAAAATTCATTCAGTTCTAAACCCAGAGTTTTAACTTTAAATTAACAAAATATGGATTTGCACACTATCAAGTGCAAAAGAGCCACTGTTCTAGACAATTTTGGTTGTATTTTCATAAGACAAGGGCTTCTGCTGCAGTAAAGAACAGAAGTTGACATAGTAGTCTACCTGCACAGGCTCAATCTTGCAGTTGTGTACATGCTGCTTGTGTGTTTCCAAAAGCAACTCTTGTAAGGCTGTGTTAAATGGAGATCAATTTATGCAAGAAAAGAAAAACCCAGCAAAAGTTTGTCGCCAAAACCCATATCAACTTACTGATCTGACATGTAGCAGTATTTTCCACCACCAGTGTTTAGCACTTCTCATTGGGTAGTACTGGAGTATTGCAAGAGAGGGAAGGGGAATCATTCTAAGCTACACACACTGAAGCTACAATTATTGGGAAAATAAAAACCCAGCCAGTTCACACTGGTAACTAATAGTAGTTCACAGATGACTGATCTAATAATTTTCTACCCCCAATATACTAAGGAATCTCAGTCTAAGACTACAAGGTGGTATCTGAGAGCAGAAAGAAAAAAGAGCAAAGAAATAGAAAGCTGATGATACCATGAAAAAGCCTGAAAATCACTAACCACTCCAGAAACAGCTCACATCAAAATTCTGGCTCCATGTTGTCTCTTATCCTCTTACTAAAAAGCAGTTTCGTAACAGCATTAAAAACATTCATTATGCTTCATTTCCTTTGAGATTCAAATTGAAAGAAATAAAAAACAACAGTTAGAATATACTCAAGATGTACTTTATGAGACTGGTAATACATGCCTTGGGCAGCTCGAGATCTTCAGCCTTTGGCCTTGTGCTACACAACACACCCAAGGCATATATTAATGGCCCCATAAAAACATACCCTGCAATGACTTGCAGCTTAAATAAACATACTTGTCTTTCTCTTTTCCTCCTCCGAATATTGGATGCAGTAAAACTCCTCCAGTCTTCAGTTCGTATGCCACGATTTGATCTAACTCCTAAGAACAAAATACATAAGTAAGCATAATTTTGAAGAGCAGAAAAATTATTTAAAGAAGACAGGAAAGCTTTTAATATTGTTCAAATCATACCTCCTAATAAGTTTGTTTACAAAGGGAGAAGTATTTTAAAATCAAGGATGTTCCTCAAATGACAAACAATAATAAAACAGTAGAAATTAGTATTTCATACTTTTTCAGGGGCTGAACAGGGGGCTAATGCCCAACAGTGCTTAACTACCTTATAACCACACTATTATTATTCAATAAATAAGTTGTCTTTGACCAAAAGAAATAAATGTGATGAGTATTTCATGCAGTGGAAAACAACAACAGATACACACACACAAATAAATATAATAGATTAAATATAGATATAAATAAATAAATATATCTGTCTGGCCCAAGCTCTGTACTGGTTCTGAACTTGTGTGATGCCAGGTTAACAAGCATACCTTAAGGCAGGATGTTCGTAAGGGCTCCTAAGGGTGACTTTTGTCACCCAAAAGTCAACATGAATCAAATTGTGTCAGCTTAAGGACAGGAAATGGAAACTGATGCCTGTCTACAATGCACTGTTAAAGATCTTCCAAATATTTATATGTGTTGAGATTTATTGATACATATCAACTTGCACACCTTCATATATTGGTAATACTGAAAAAGGGCAGAACTGGAGCCTGTGACAGTAGCACCTCTCAATTCTACGTGGACACCTATAGTTTAGTGTGGACAGATGTGGAACAACATGAGCAACTTCTGCTGCAGACAGCAGTGAACTCTTCCAAAAGACCTCCACCCAGTTCTGCTGCTCTCTGCAGCACCCACACCTCTAGCACAGACAACACCAGACTGGTGAACTAAATGAGCATTAGGCAGAGAAGGACATGGTACTGGGTCCCCAGGTGAGTAAGGGATGTAAATGGAGCAAGCAGAGTTAGGATTTACTTTTTGGAATAGGGAGAGTAAGAGAAGGTGATGAGAGAAAGAAGATATGTATCTTTTTGTGAATAAATGTTACTTGCAAAGAATGAGGAGTCATTGCTGCTACCACTAGAAAGTACCTGTCTCAAAGATTACATTTAGAAACGTAAGCTCTAGATAGAAATTTGTTTTCCAAGAAAAGAAATCACTTCAGACAGGGAGCTTTGTACTGTTTCATTATTTCATTTAGTACTTTAATGATACTAAAAGATACCTGAACCACCACTGATCATAGCTAATACTGGAGCCTTCCTGAGCTATATGGATAGCCATCACAGTATAAGAAACTCACCAAATACAAATTCTTACGAATCCTATACTTCTATCCTAAGTATTCCAAAAGTAGTATCTTTTTTTGACTCTTTTTTTTTTGTTCAGGAGTCCAAACAAAAAGAGGAAAACTGATTGCATGGAGAGACAACAACAATTATTATTCATTATCCATACGTCAGTAACAAAAATCTATTTTGCTTTGTATGCTTGGTGTTCTTCCTTGCAGCAAGTGGTAAAAATATTTCAGCTCCGAGGTTTGTCACTACTAAAAAGGTCTTTAGATTGCAATGCAAAGCTATATTATATTCAGGTTTTATGCTGTATTTTCTTTGAAGCAAAATGTCCAAAAGGTACAGAAAACGCTATGATGTTACCTGTTTAATCCAGTGGCGATACTCATTAACACCAAAGGTTTTTTTCATCCAAAGGCCATAAATGTAACCAGAGATTCCCTTTAGCACCCATTCATCTGACCTATATAAGAAAGAAACATGAATTATATCACTTCAGAGGATATTTTGTAAGAGATGGTATTTTTGACCAACTCAAAAATAGCCACAAATTTCAAGAGGTTGTATAACTTCTCTAAGTCAACAGAAGTCTGATGAGCTGTTAACCAATTTATGGAACTTGGCACCTGGACAGAACCAATGAAACTGAAAAGTCAGTGAAAACTGAACTTTTACCACAGAAATCCAGATTAAAATATAAAACCTACTTTAGCTAAAACAATAATAATAAACAGGTGGAAATGGACATTAAAGTTAAAGCAACTGCTAATCAATATGATCTTTATTTCCTAGTACACAACTCTGTGAAGTGCAGAAGACCTGGACAGCAAGTAGACAAAATACCTATCTCACAATTTGTTTGACACTCTTTTAAACACACCTTCTGTAAGTTATGTTCTAAGAGAGAAAAAACAGACAAAAACTAAAACTAGATCATGATCATGAACTAGAACCTTAAACAGAAAAATGACATTGTACACAGGATATGATGAAGTAAACAGAACAAGAACATACAAAAATGGAGTCATGAAGGATGCAAAAATTGCCTTCATTACAGAAGTAGGTTAGAAATAAAGAAGGGAGCCACAGAAATTACAACAGTACAAACATCAATTTAAGAACATGTTGATTTCCCTTGTTTTTAAGACAAATATGTTCTGGGATGTAGGCTTTTGCCATTAAAAAAAGTAATTGGCTACTTGTCCCTAGTAAATAAACTGCATGCAAAAGGATTTAAGATAAATACTGATCAGAACTGCAAGAGCCATTTGGGGAGGTTTTCTGAGACATGGAGTTACAGCCATCTTAGCAGGGATTTTCCTATTTGACACTAATTTCTGCATTCTCCTCCCTGAAAAACTTAACTTATTAGTTCTGTGCTCTATAAGTACTCTGCGTGCAGGCTATACTTCATCATCCAAAATATCTAACAGAAATTGATAATGCAAAAGAATTAGCTTTCTAAAATTTTCAGACACCAAAGCACACTACAACATTCAGGAAGATATATTCAATCTATACAATCTTTGGAGCTTTTATCTCTCACATTCTCCTTTCAAAACAACAAAAAATACTAATGGATTTTCATTTATTGAGCTTATTATTCTTACATTTTTTCCCATTTTTGCTTTCTTCTACAATTACTGTTTTACTTATTTATTCGATAAAATGCAATTTGCAAATTAAACTTTGAACTTCCTAGATCCTCCCAATTTTCTGGAGAATACTGTGGTAAAATACTTACCAGGACATTCTGGATATGAAACATCCAAAGAATTGCTGGGCCAGGGCCTGTGCCAAGCATCTCCTTGTCAGTGGAGTTTCATCTATAATCATTGCGCTGTGCAAGAGATTTGTGCTGGGTCCCCACAAAAAGAAAATAACACAACATGAGCATTGGCTCCAAAGAAACAAAAGAGACCTTGCCTTAAAAACCAAAACAAGTAAAATAATTTCTTCAGTGTTTTTTCAGTGAGATAGTAACATATTTTTTAATTTTTAATAATCTTAATTGAGGTAGATCTCCTGCTATTATCATCTATACACAACTCTCTGTATGAAGTCTAAGTAGTTTAACTGGTGACATTCTCTTGGATTCCTGATACCTTATTTCAGCTGGAGAAAAATAAAACACAATCATATTTCTGCACTTAATTTGAGATTAAATACTTCATGCATGGCATTTCTAATTCAGAAGGAAAATCACCACCAGTTTTTTCTTAAAGTAAATGCAACATCTTTATAACAGATAAAAATGGAAATGGCGTTAAAACCCCATAATGTCGATATAAACAAGCCTTTTCAAACTAGGAAGCCCAACACTCAGGCTATAAAAATAACCAGTTTCACACATTTCTCAACAGTCTTGGATCTAGACCTTCTAGGCCCGTGGATTTAAAAGGTGCAATTTTCTCAAATACTAACCTGAAAATACTCATGGAGGCATAAGCAGCTACTTCAACATAAGCTTCATCTATAAAAACAGTCTTGAAACAGGAGTAAGGATAGCGGCAGGTAAGAATCTCCTCATAAAATTCAAACACCTCATGAAGGTATGATGTGGTATGTTTGAGCAGTGGGAGAAGTTGTGGTAAGCAAAAGTGAGTCACCTACAAACAAAGGAAAATTAGTTACAAGACCTACAAACATATTTACATACATAAATATCAAATTATATATCTCAGGGAAGAAAGCCAATTTCAACTAAATTTGCCCCATAAATAAAGACATAAATGGAATTGCTGCTTATTTAAAGGCTTTTTTTCTGAGATAAATTTAAATGCAGGCATTACAAGACAAGCTTTATCATACAACTGTACTAATGAAGGTTGATCTAGAAATACCCATTCTTGGACTAATATATACTGACTGCAACATGAAACATCAGTAATTCTTTAGAAAAAAAAGGAGGCTTCTTTGATGAAGATTACCTCATGCATGTATGGATCAACAAGGATTTCAAAAGGTCCAATTGCCAAGGAGATGTTAGAAGCTGCAGTTGGAATAGTCAACATGTAATGAAAAGTCTTCTTTCTCATATCATGGGTGTATACAGTTTCTACCAAATCTCCATTTGAAACAGCTACCATTGCAGCATCTACAGTATACTCAAGTTTCCAGGTACACAGCTCAGAATATGAATCCACACAAGGAAACCAAAATCTAGAAAAGTGAAGATTAGGGGAAAATGGTTATCAATTATACTTAATAATTATACTCTTTTTCACAGATGATTTTTCTTTCAAGTTCCAAACTATATCCCTAATACTTTAAGAATATATGAATGTTGACATACTGACTTCTACAATACATTAACTTTATAAAGCTTTACAAGCTTTTTTTGTCTTTACCTCTTGCTGAGCTATAAAGACTAGACATTCTAATTACTAGTCATTAGATGCTACTTCACATCAGTAAGCTCCTTTGAAGCACAAATTAAATTTTAGAATTTTTTTAAACTTGAAATAATTAAAATAAATTATTTGTATTTCCTACACTTTGAGAGTAAATAGGAAATACAAATCTAACATTCAAAGACAGTTTTCTTACCTTGTAGAATTTTGATAACCACATGAAAAGACATGAGCCCCTCTTTCTGCCATGTTGCCCTCCATGTCGGGTACCACAAAATGAAGGCCTCCTTTTGGCTGGTCCAGAGAAAAGTTTATATGCACCTTCAGGACTTTTAACTCTGCAGCACAAAGACCAAAACTGAGTAAGTATATACAACTTACATGAAAGTTATTGTAGAATATTAACTCAGTTTTGGACTCCAGGTCTTTAAAGACTATGATAACTTCATTCTCATGGACTTCCCAGTCCACTTACAAAGTACAGCTCAAAGCTTACAAAACTGAGACCTCCCTAAGCACAACTCACAGGAGATGCATTTACAAAAATCTTTACTAATTAATAAAAACTGCAATTGGAGTCACATTTCATCTTCTAATTCCCCAACAGTAAAGCATATTTATATAGACTGTATCCTAACTATGAACTTGGCATCTTGCTGAAAAAATTTTCTCCAAAAACTCTATGAAGCAGGCACATTCTTAAAAGACATATTATTATCATTTGCAGTTGCTTAAAATCTCTTATTATAGTTAATACTTTTCCTGTAAATTAAGTGTCTTCACTTTGGTTTAGGTTCACAGAAATCTCACCTATGAATAGATTGGCAATCCAAGCATAGGCTGAAATTTATCCAACAAGTGTCACCATATTCTGGCATTCAAACATTGAAAAGTGAAATCATAAATGTTTGAATATTTTCCCTTCTAGGCTTGCTCCTCTTGTGTAAGGCAACAGGAACTTACACAAAAATTAAAATAAACAAAAATGTCTTTTCCATTAAGGTGCATTTGACAATACTGCATGAGTCAGCCTCGCGTTATTCTTTCAGAGGTCTCATAAATCCATGGGTCTTTCAGAAGTCTCATAAATCCATGGGAAAAACCAATAAAACCATGCAAGAAATAATACAAGAAATGAGTAGATCCTGGTAAGAAAATACACAACACTGGAGAGTAACTTATTACAACGGTTCCTTATTCCAGGATCCAGTGTGCCAGTTTATACAGGAGTCTACTTTCACACCAAATCAATTTTAAAGTGACCATTCTTGAAGTGAGGTAGCATAAAATTAGTAGAGCTTTGTAAAAAGATGTATATACTATATCCTTGTAAATTATTTTTTTGTTGGACCATATATATTGTAAGCAGCTTCAAAATTACAATTTAACCCCCAGGGTGCTTCATTATTCCCACTTCCCCAAGTATTCTCCTGGGGTCATGACCACCCAAGAGTATGTTTGTATATAGTGTCAAGAAGCCTTGCAACACTCCTCCCTATAATCAAAAAGTGAAATTATTTTTCAGAATTCAAGTGGAGAGGAAAAAGGAAACAGTAATCACAAATTCATAAGATAATGTAAAACTACTTCTATTTCTTCAAAGCTACTATCTTCCTAAGCAAACTTGTAGCTGACAACTCTGAATTTAAATTAATTTTTCAGTATGGTCTCTTTACCGTCAACATGTTTCCACAGCTCCGAGGGAACCTTAATGCAGAGCTCTCCGTTTCCAGCATCCGGGTCCACAGCACTGACAGCGGCAGCATAGGCATTGGAGAAATAGTTGAGATTCCTCCTGTCAGAAATAGCCAGTTAATTCTTAAAGTACAGTTGTGGTGAACCACAAAAATCAACCGTGGTTGTTAAGACTGTGTTTCTATGCACTGAATTTCAAGGTGCGTGGACAACCAAGTGTTTTGTTTTGTTTTTAAAGGAGTGGAAGAGAAAAGGAGTAAAGATTAGATTTCAACAACCAGAACTTAAAATATGGCTCTTGCAAAAGTGATCTGTGATCAAAAAGACTTAAACATCAATAACTCCCAATAAATTGAGAAATGCTCAGTGTTGTTTTCTTGCCAATAAGAGTAATAACTACATTTATTGGAATAGAAATTAAAAATTCTGGGTTTTATTTTGGATGAAGTTTGTATCTTTATTCTAAAGCTCTGTCTTGAAGATCTGCATATATTGCAGATATTGCATATATTGCAGATATTGCATATATCCTCATATATTGCAATCTTGCTCTTATTTTGCTTTTCTAAATGTGAGATTTTAGCTTGGCAATGGTATTTTTCCCCTTTAGCCTGATGGATAGAAATAGGGGTTTTTTAATGCACTTGTAAATAACACATAAAATATGTTAAGAGTTCTGGCCTTAATACACAAAAACAGAAATATGTGTTATACTTCTTAGTTTCAAAATATTCTTCTTTTTAAAGTGTACCGTTATTTATTTAAGATGCAAACACAGTTGTTGTAATCAGGTTTGAGCAACTACGTATCAGTGTGGATTCCTTTAAACCCCTCAGGGAAATCCCCAGGGCCTTGCCCTGGAAGAATATACCATAGAGCCTCCACCTAGGCTGAAAGAGAAGACTTCCCCATGGACCCTCCCAGCACCAATCCACCCCAGTTTTCATTCCCCACGTGTTCCTAATGCTTGTGGTTTCTCCTTTCCCTCTTTCCTCCTTGGCTGTGGTATCCCTGGTGGCCAGCCCCATCTTCCCTGTAGGGCAATATCCTTTGTCCTGCCCTCTGTACCACCCCCGAGCCCTCAGACCATTGGCCACTGATCCCTAATTAACCTTGTGCACACCACGTGGCTTGGTCTTCTGTCCCTGATTTCCCATTTGCTGTGCTGGAATAAACCTTGGCTGGAATTTAGCAAACAAAAGGCCCTTCTGCCTCTCTTTGCTGACCTAGCTGTGGTGAGTGTAGACTTTACTGCTTTGCCTGAATGCTCACCCAAGCTGCTTTTCCACATGAGATGCTCTTTGGGAAATAGGCAGCAGCATCCACCATCTATACCCCACACTGCTACAAAATCAGCTGCTCATTAACTGCTCACTTCACTACAAAGTCAGATCATTACTTCAGTTATGACTTAGTTTAATTGCTTTCTACTGAAATGAGCAGGAACAAGCTTATGTCTTCTGTTAAAGTACTTATGAGCAGGATGTTACCTTATTAGTTAATGTGATTATATTTAACTATTGTTAAATAGTTCAAAAATAACACTGCTTTTACAGTTTTATGTGATAGTTTCTATACTTTTTCAAAATGGATTTCTAAACTGTTTAAAGCATGGGAGCAAAAGCCTCTCATCCATCATCTTAATTCTAATTCTCCAGTACACGCAGTTTTTCAAAAGCTTACACAACTCTATACCGGAAGAGAAAGTGTTTGACTAACTTATCACCCTTTCCACAGAATTTAGGTATTGCTGATGAATCCAAGCACAAGCAGGACACAATCAAGCAAAAAGCAGTCATGGAATCACAGAGCCACAGAACACTCTGGGTTGGAAGGGACCTCCCAAGGTATCTAATCCAACTTTCCTGGGGGAGGACAGGGACATCTTGCACTAGATGAGATGGCTCAGAGTCCTGTCCAACCAGACCTCCAATGTTTCCAGGAATGGGGCATCTACCACCCACCTGGGAAACCAGTTCCAAGGTTTCACGGCCCTCACAGTAAGAGAGTTCTTCCTTGCACCTGTCCAAACCTACCTTCTTTTAGTTTAAAACCATTACCCTTTGCCCTACTGTAACAAGCCCTACTAAAAAGTCTGCCCCATCCTTTTTATAAAGCCCCCTCTAAGTATTGAAAGGTTGCAGTAAGATCTTCCTAGAGCTGTTATCTTCTCCAGGCTGAACAACCCCAACTGCCTCTGCCTTTCCACACTGACAGGTGCTCCATCCCTCTTACCATCCTGGTGGCCTTCTCTGGATCTGCTCCAACAGCTCCATGATCTTCTGTGCTGAGGGCCTCAGAGCTGGACACAGCACTGCAGGTGGGATCTTACCAGAGCAGAGCAGAGGAGCAGAATCCCCTCCCTAACCCTGCTGCCCACACTGCTGGTGATACAGCCCAGGACACCGCTGGCTTTTTGGGGTGCAAATGAACACTGCCAGCTCATGCTGAGCCTCTCATCCATCAGCACCCTTAAGCCCTTCTCTGCAGGGCTGCCTGCAATCCCTTCATCCCCCAGCCTGTACTGATACTGGCCATTGCCCTGACCCAGGTGCAGGATCACTGCACTACAATGGAGTAAATGAACTTTTGGCTGAGGACTCCACCTTCCAAAGAATTTGAAGTCTACACGAAGCAGACATGATCTCATTTCAGGATTTTGCTCTCATCTAACCATTCTCCGTTCACCATCCACGGAGAAAGCAACCCACATTACAGTACCTTACTTGGAAGAACAAAGTGTAATTAACCATGTCACCACCAGCATTCTGTAAGTCTGGGTATGTCAAATACCCTGCTTAATATTCCGAGTCTTGCACAGCTATAAAAAATTTTGCTAAAACTCTAAAATATATTGAGAACATATTTTCATGTAGTTCTTCATCTTTGGCAATAATAGTGCACAAATTCCCTGGCACCACTACCAAGGCTGAGAATGTCAGGAGCAGTAAACTTTTCTACTTTGTTTGAAAGCTTCTGAATAGCAAATGGGACCATTTCTGTAGAGAATCTCACAAACCTCAAGTTTAAATATATTTTTCTTTTCCTTTTTCGCACTTAACTATACCTAAAGGTAGGATATAATGCCAACAAGTTTTAAAAGGAAAAGGTTCAGTTTGTACCCTGGAATACAGTATAACTTCAGGTATAGCCCCAGAACAATTCCAGCCCACTTAAACTCCAGCTGCTGTGCTGCCTCTTAGCCTCACTCACGCATCACTACTACCTCACCCACTAAGGAGAATGTTCATCTGATCCTGTAGGGATGCAGCTGAGAGTGTCAAATGGGCAAGTAAGTCCTTTTTTTCTAATCAGGCAGCTTTTAGTTATCTGTCATACTGAGGGGTCAAAGAACCTCCCTGAGCAAAGTTGCTTTAAGCTGTCCTTCAAATGGCACCCTATACCTTATATAAAGGCAAACAAATACCACTGGGAAAACTCAATTTAAAAAGAGTCTGCATGACTAAGAACTGTAAGTAATCAAAAAAAGCTAGCAACAGAAAACCACAGTAACATTCTGTTAGACTGTGTTTAATTTTACTCCAAACTGTTTCTGAAAATTGACTATTATTGATAGGGATCCCTTTCCTACACAGTGAGAATTTGTTCAAACTTAGAGAATTGTGATGAGCTTGTAGCTACATTTTAAACATCACTGTGTTCACAGACAAGAAAAGGTTATGATTTTACAGCAAAGTAGGGAGAATCCAGAGCTTAACATTTTATGGAAAACAAGTCTATTCTTATATTTCTATTTTTGTGAAGTGTTCTAGTTCAAATGGGTGATTCATTGTAAAAGGAATCCATTAAAGGCATAGTACCACAGATTAATCTTTTCATAGAGTGAACTATTCTCAATAAACTACATATGGCCATTTTAAGAAAAACAGAGCACATGCCAGAAGTTACAGTCCAAGGAACAATGATAAATTTTCCTAATGCTAAGTGTAGATTGACAATGAAAAAATAAATGTGTATTCATGGTCTTTTCCCAACAGAGATACATTCTGTTATCAGCATTCACCCCAAACACTGTTAATTACAGCCCAAGGGCATGCAGCTTGAGCAACTGTAAAGAAGCAATGCTACAGAGATTTATTTTTTAAAATTACTAAATTGATATTAGTAGCTGCACCAGTGCTACAAATGTATGTGCCAAACACACAGTCTATAAACCACTGTTTTCCTACAGTACTTAACATCAACTTGGCAAAATAAGTTATTTGCTCTGCCTGTAATGCATTACTCTTCATAACCAGTAATTCAATTACTATTTTATTTTGCTTCCCATGTAGAATAAGCACTTGATATTGGAGTACATACATGATACACCATGTAAAAGATATAATACATGCACAGATAGGTGATTTATTATTAGGGCAATGATTTGAACCTTTGCTGAAAAACCTAATTTTCATTCCTGGTCATGTTTAAGGGCTTTGTCATCTCTTTTCAAAAGTGCTGTGCACCTTTGTGTCATGGTCTAGGAATGGTCCCATTTAGTGTTTCCACTGAAAGTACTTCAAACCACGTGCCACTCTATCTCTCCACTCTGCCTCTGTGGTGGGCTGCAGAGGAGAACTGGAGCCACAAAAGGTAAAGTACATGGATTGAGATAAGAACAATTTACAAGAGACAACAATGAAATAAGAAACAAATAGTAACAGTAACAATACCAATGACAATATGTATGAGAAAAGAGGTGAATGTTTCACATGGCATTGCTCACCCCAGGTAACTCATAAAAACACCTGACCCCCTGCCATGCTATGGGATCTGGAAGGGAGCCTTTTTCCCATCCCTGGAAAATAAGACAAGATGGTAGATAATAATCTCCAGATCTTAGCCTTTCTCTGCTCCTAACTACTGTAAAAATCAATTATGTCCTGGCCATGACACTTTGTTTATTTCTAACAAACTCTGTAATGAATTTTCAAGCATTAGACAAGCATTATATCTGTGTAAATAAAGGCTATTTATTGCAGCAAGGCAACACATGCTCAGTCCACCAGAAATTTTTCTATTTTGTACAAAGTCTAAAGGCTTGATCATTGACTTCCCAGAAGAAAAAATACTGCAAGACAGACGTGCCCGTAAGGCTACCACATTGCTCCCTCTCACAGCTTACTGCTGCTTGTAACTAAAGCAACAGTGAAGTCAGAGGTTATCAGAACATCTTCATATTTGTAATGTTTAAATACTACAGGCTTCAGGCTAAAAAAAAGACAAATGAACCAGCAATACACAGGAAAGCATTATGTGCACATTAGCTAGCTATACAAAAACATAGCTTCCTTTACACAATAACAACAGTAAAATGCAACAGCTCCTCAGCCTGGCATCCTAATTATCTCATAAAGGTGAAGCACATAAGCAGGCACAACAGGATCCTCACAAACTTCACTTATCACAGCACTAACCACTGCACCCAAACTTTTGCTGCACCTCTTTAACAGTTTACAATCTCAACCATAAGATTAAGGAAAAAATATATCTCCTTTGTCAGTTTTAAATAAATAGGGCTGAGATACAAGCAGTTGTCTCAGTATTCAGAATATGTACTAGGATTTCTACATAGAATGTAGAAGTATAGCCCAGAAAAAGCAAGCTTATTTCTCTTATACTGACGGAATCAAAACACAATTTACAAGAAAAAGAAAGATGAGGAGGATAGGCAACTGTAACACTCAAAAACAGCAGCCCCAAAACATGACCCAAATAGGCACTCTCCAACACTACATGCAGTCTCCAGAAGATTTGAAACTCTTCTCAAAAGCACAAGTAAAATGGGATTCTCTGCCATCTTGTGTACACACAGTAAAGCACTGTGGATTATTTCATACCTTACACCCTTGTTCAGGTGTTTGCTCAGTCAGGAAGGAAGTGACTGCATTATCTAAGTTCATCCATCTATTCTGATATGAAAATGGCATCAAAGCTAAAAATATATTTAATGTGCTAATGGCTTCTAAACTTTCCTACAAATTTCACAGATTTTAATTACTTTTTTGCTAAGAGTTTTTCTAATATTCAGGGGAACTGAAAAAATACATGACTGAAAAAAAATTGTTTCACCTTCTTCAACACTGAAAATGTGAAAAGACAGAGAACACGTGTCAATGATTTTTTTCCTCAAATATGCTAAAACCCAATAGTACTGTTGCAACTGAAAACAAGTTGAATATTTCAATTCAGAATACAAAGAGGTGATCTCACACATCTCACCAAGAAGTAGCAAAGAACATCATAGCGAAGCCAGAATTCTGAAGACAGAATTGTGTTATACATAAAGCTGAATTTCTCAATCTTCTTTTAATTGTTTTCTTGCATGCCAAAATTTGCACAACATAACAGTGAACCATTTCTCTTAACCTCCTATCAGCAAACACAACCTTTCAAGTCAGAGACACTGTAGCAGGTTTTTTAATCTTTACTCCATACAGAATTTTTCATTTTAAATAGAATTCTGTTGCTAACTAAGGGAGTTAAGAAGTCTTCAGATTATTTTAAATTTGATAAAATGGTAGGGAAGTGTCCATTAAATTAATACATTTTTTTAATACTTATGCCCCAGATAAGCTACAAGGAAAAAATTTCTTCATAGACAAGACTGTAAAGGTTGGAACAGACTGCCCAGGGAAATGATGGAGTCACCATTCCTGAAAGTGTTCAAAAAACTTGTGGACATGGCCCCTGAAGACATGATTTACTGGTCATGGTGGTGCTGGGTTGATGGCTGGGACATATGACAATGATCTTATGGATCTTTTCTAATTTCAATGCTTCTATGATTTTAAGTCTCTTAGAAAACAACATCTAAGAAACTAAAAGCATTATCAAAACAAAAGAAGATGTTTGTATATACAATCTTATAACCCAAACTTATACTTTTTACACACCACAGGGAAAATTAAAGATTGAAAACAAAGTATTTAAAATAAACAGGTTGCCAAGAACCATCTTAATTTCCCATTTACTAGTTCAACAGACTACTTAATAAAACTGTGCAAAAGGTAATGATCCCTCTAAGATCAGAAACAAACCATCACGTCTAATCTGTGTCCCGCTCAAAATAATTGCTGCACCTAGTTCAGCTGCAAGGGCACAAAGGACATCATCACCAAACTTGCCATAACAAATGAGAACCTGGAAGAGATGACCAGATGATTAGATAGAAAGACTAGTGTTAGAGTAGTATGATTTGATATAAAACTGAAGACTACTGTCACAAACCAATGTTTCTAGAAGCAGCTCTTTGTAAAGAAGGGCAGAGAAAACACACTGATGATTTTTTTGAGGTACTAATTCTAGAGTTTTTAGATTTCTAGTAATTCTGCTTGCAATCCTGCCTAAAGAGCAGAGATGCTGTATTTAACTACCCAACAGTGACCAGGTATTTTAATGGAAAAATACAGCTAATTTCATCTAATATTTTGTAACTCACATTGCCTTTAATTTCTGAGATACAGAAAGAGGCATACTAGTTTTTTGTTATGAATATTTAGTGACCTCTGTCTTTCATAACTATGAATAACATAAGAGTTATAAAATACAGAGATTTTCCATTAAGTTTGAATAGTTTGAACAAAAAACCCCTCACCTTCTCCACAAAATGACAGAATTCTCTCACGTAATCCCTTTTTTAACATAATGGGAGTGCTCCCTCTTATAATTTGAAATGCTGCTCCTTTTTCACATCTTCCAGGAGTTACACAGGATTCCAGTTATTACAGGATCACAGAATGGCTGAGGTTGGAAGCAATTTCTGAAGGTCGTCTAGTCCAACCCCTCAGCTCCTACAGGGTCACCTACAATCAGGTGCTCAGGAGCACATCCAGATGACTTGAATATTTCCAAGGATAGAGACTCCACAATCTCTCTGAATAAGTTATCCCAGCGTTCAGTCACCCTCACAGTAAAAACTGTTTCTTGATGTTCAGAGGAAACCTCCTATGTCTCAGTTCATGCCCACTGTGTCTGCTCCTGTCAGTGGATGTAAGCTAAAACACATGAAATTCTATCAGAATATGAGGGAATGCTTTTTACTGGGAAGGTCATCAGCACTGGAGAGAGTTGCCTGGAGAGACTGCAGAGATTCCATCCCCAAAGATACTCAAAACCCAAATGCACACAGCCCTGTGGAATCAATTCTACCTGACCCCATGTGAGGGGACCTGGACTAGAATATTTCAGCCAGTCTTTTGCAGCCTAAAGGACTGATTTTTTTAATCAGCTGCTGTTGAACAACACTTTCACTAGAAGTTTTTCAACAATTCAGCAAATTGTAAATTCAACCAAGCCAGCCAAAAGAAGGTGTGAGAATATCAATGTTCCAGCAAATCAAAAGAGATTATCTAGGGAAAACATTTGCCCATCATGCTCTCACCAAAAATGACATGGCTACAAGATCTTTTGCTAAAGCCCCTTCCCATATCAGTTCCCCAGAACATACAGAATGCCACATGATTTTGAACATACTCTTCAATATGAGACGTTGAAGAAATTTGAAACTTTGCCTTTCAAATTTCGAAGTGAGTTCAGGTTCTAGGACTTATACTGTTATCTACAACAATAAATAATGAAAGTTTGATTCCTTAGGAAAGACGAAAAGCTTTACTTTCTAGCACTTCACAACAGTCTAGAATCCCTACAATAAAGGATTCTGAATTTTTGACATAATGAGCAATAGAGTCAACAACAAAAACATCAAGTCACAGAGCAAACAGAATTACAGAATTAATATACTCAAGTGGTTCAGTATCAAGACTCAAAGAAAATTTCATAACTCTGATAATAAATTCAGTGTCCTATATAAATGAACACCGTATTTGCAAACTGAATTATTGAAGTTCTTGCATAACTGATGAAAAAAGGAATACACAGTGTCTGTCTTGAGCACACAGATCAAATCCAAGGCCTTTTTTCCCCATGAAGTGCTTTATAGGAAAATTTTTGATACTTTCACAAAACAATACAAAGATAAATGAGCAGAAGAAACTCTAAAGAAGACTAGTGTAAGAGTCAAAATTATTGCCAAAATACTTCCCCAAAATTAGACCAGACCAAAGATTATCATTAGGAAATCCAGGTAAAAGTTGACTGTAAAAGAGAATAGGTTATACTTAAGAGCAACAGAAAACACTCCATCTGCAGAGTCTTAAACACACCACTTACTGCTTTGACTCATGGTGACAGACCTCCAGTGTGGGATCATTATAGATGAAAGCTGCTTCTAAATCATTGACTCTCACTCTGTAAATCCGGCACTGTTTACTGTTCAGCTTGATTCTGTTCAGGTTTGCCACTGTGGGAAATATTGTGAGTTCCACATAACCCTATGAAAACACAAATCAAAATCTTCTGTAAAATCTTTAACAACTTAAAAACTAGAGAGATACAAAAAAATTATTACTAATACAATTTAAAAAAATCACTGGTATAAAGATGATATTTTCATATTTAAAAAGGAAAATGAATTGCCCTTTGGATTTTCTACATTTTCCTTCATGCCATTTAACAGGTGAATTTTCGCAGCTGTAAATGAAACAGACAAAACAAAAAATTCAATGTGACTGACAATCATGCCTGTTTTACTGGAAAAAATCTGCCTCTATTGACTAGATTTCAAGTTATTAGCATCATTATGTTTTGGCACTTGAATTTGAGACAAGAATTCTTAAAACCTAAGCAGAATCCTTTTAAACAGATATGTAAATTGACAAAGACCCTTGAAGACTTTAGGCCTGAAATGATGAAAGTCTCTTCAAAGCCCAAGTGAACTCACACACAAGGTAGAAAATTCTGTAAGTCTATCCCAAACATCAGCTAACACAGTGTGAGCATGAATTCTGAACTGCAAATTGCTCTGTAATATTTACAATGCAGCAGCTTTCATTTAGAAATCTTTTTCGACAAGTGCTCACAATTAGAAAGAACTTTATTTCAAGCAATGACAGACTTATGAGAAGCATCAGATTAGAAAGTATAACATATAAAGTAGCTGAACAGCATAAATAGCTTGTGAGTGCAGTTTTTTCCTCTGAAAGTATGAAGAAAATCCAGACACTTAATTTCTACTTCACACTTTATTAAGAAATACTTACTACAACAGACTTTCTCTGAAAATTTATGTTGTTGATACAAACTACCTGATGAGTTGTGCTGGAAGAAAAAAAACAAAAAAGCAAAGTAAGGTTTTGCACAAATGCCAGCATTTAAAATAGTACTTTAACCCAGTTTAACAGAGAGCCACAGAGGATATATGTACATAAATACAGCCAATAGAATATACTTCTATAAAAATCATTAATGATTGTCTCAATCTTTTATACGGTCTAAACCAAATAATGAATAGAAGTTATCCACAATGTCAGGAAAGTCCTCCAAAAAAATCAAACACAGTATCATACCAGGATGAACATTACCAGTAATACAGGAAGATAACATAATTTTTGAACACCACCTATTTGTATGTAACAATAAAGAATTACAAATGGCAGTGTCCAGGTCTAACATGGTAGTGATGAGTAGTATCAGTAATGGCATGAGCTATAAGGCTTGCAATCAGAGACCTGCAGAAAGCTGACACTCATGCATCATTTATATAAGCAGGTATTACACATTAAAAGGTACAGTATGTGCTTTTACAATTAGCATGCCATAAGAATTTATAATTTCAAATAATGCTAATACATGGATCAAGATAGGTATTTTATACTAGTCAAATGCATTTGCTTAAACTTTGAGTGACATATTAGAACTCCTGGCAAATAAAACTGATTTAAAAGGTAGGAGATAATATAATGCCAACTTTTTAAAAATCCTCTAAGTTATTTCTATACAATTTTCTGTAGTGGGTGTCATCTTTACAGCAGTGCATTTCATGACTCAAGACAAAACCTTGAAATAATTCAACTTCTGTGGCAAATCATGCTTTATCTGCACATATCCTGTGCATTAAGAACTGACATTGCTTCAGGTGAGATAAAAAAATTCTTACAAGAGAATTACATCTAAAAACGGATTCAGATGTTACTTACATTAAGTGTGTATGAGAAGACTGATTCTACTTAGAAATACGTTTGTGTAACAGATTTATAAAGGAATCAAAGAGGTATAACAAGAAATCTATTAAAATGTACTGAAATCCACCACCAACTGCTTTGTAGCTTGGTTACAAGCCAAATAGTGAATGTGTGAAAACAACAATTTGCTTAACAAAGCGGCTTGCTGCAAAGGCAAACATTTTTTTTACACATAAAAAGCCCTTAAGTCAAAAGGGCTTTTTGACACAGCATTACATATGGAAGGAACATCGTAGTATGGTCTTTAGTACTGACACTGTGTGAAGAGACGTCCAAAGTTTGAAGAGCATAATGTAAATATCTTTATGAGACTGCATGTTTGACAGACTTGCTGCTCATGAATAAGTCCATTTACACACTCAAACATTTATCTGCAACACACCTTTTCTGAATGCAAGCTACACCACAAGCAACAGCTCCTTCTTAAATAAAGAATCAGGCCTTTGGCCTGATTCAGTGTGCATTGGTTTCAAGTATAACAATTTAAAAAAATGGATACTTATAATTTATAGGGTCTTGGGCTTTCAAATCCTTTGTCTCCTTTCTTCCTATTCATCCTGAACCGCAGCACTAAACACACTCTGCTGACCGTCAGACTGGCATCAACATCATCCTCACTCAGCGGGTCCTTCGATTTTCCCCCGTGTCACGCCGTATTTGATCTCTCATCTCCTCAGCGATGTGCGACCCCCCGGCAGTCAGGAATCCTCAGCTCCAATGAGCGCCATCGCTACAGCACCACCACCAAGCAGTGTTTGTGCAAAACCTCCGTGGGTGCACACGCAGACCCTCGGTCTGCTGGGCTTACGGAACCAGTCCAGAGGCGCTTCCTCCCCACGGGAACTACGGAACACAACCGGCTGAGCGGCAGCGGCGGCGGGAGCGACGGAATCAGGAGGGCCGCAGCCAGGACGGCCGGGCAGGCACCGGGGTCTGTGCTCCCGGGAGCGCCGGCTGGGGCAGCGCCGTCCGCTGAGAGCCGGGAAAGGCCTGGCAGAGGGTAGAGCGGGCCGGGCGGTGGCCGGGCCCGGGGCAGGGTCGGCCCCGCGGGTCTCCCTCAGCAGCGCGCCCGCCGCGGATCTTCCGCAGCCGCCGCCATCTTGACAGTCACCTCCGACCCGCGGGTGAGAGGTCACGGCCCGATTGACTGAGCTCTGTCACTTCAGCGGGAAGGGCTGGTGAAGTTTTCCATTTTACAGAAAGGCAGCTGCTTTTTACAGCGGCGGCGGCGGCCGGAGAGAAGAAGAAGGAAAAAAAAAAAAAAAAGGAAGAATAAAATAACCCTCCCGAACCACCCAAAAGCCGAGAGAGGGGCCGCGCCGTGTCCCCGTGCGCAGGCGCCGCAGCTCGCGCAGGCGCGGGCGGGCGGAAGGCGGGAAGGGGCGGCGGGAGCGGCGCGCGCCCGCAGCGAGCCCCGCCTGCCGCCTCACGCGTGGCGCTGCTGGTGGGAGCAGGAGGACGCGAGATACAGTTCCTTCATAACCAAGATTGTTATAAGTCACTTCAGATTAATCTATTTTAGGTTAAAATAAATGCTTGCATCGGAGAAACTGGTGGGAGTTTGAAAGGGTCATTTCATTTTCAATTGTGTAACAAAACCAAGCAGGAGTACTGCAGACATGGAATGATAACACACACAGAATTAATGTAAACAAACTCTTCTCATAGCCGTAATAAAGTTCTATTTATTAAACACTTAATTTCTTATTCGTTTTACAAAGAAACACCTATGTAAATACAAACTTGGAGCACAAATATAAAAGTATCAATTGTGTTGCATATTTCAACTAAGGGGCCTTCTGTGATGCAATGGAAGGAATTTCCAAGGCTTTTCCGTTCAGATAACCATTGATCTCTGGGAGTGAACCTTCTGGTGCTGTTGGGGGACCAGAGCTGTTGGAACCAGACACCAAACAAGGCAGTCCTTCCCAGCAGAGAGCCCTTCTACATCACACAGCTGGTCAAACACCACAGCCCTGCACCAACAATGTGCAGCACAGGACACTGACCTTGCAGCGCTGGGCAACAATAAACAGAGCTCAGGAAGAAGCTTTTATTCAGCTTTTTATCTGTACCAAATTCCAAGTATGCACACAGTGTGCATCTTGAGTTACATTTGATTTAGGAGGAGTTTCTCTACTCTCCCCACTCACTCTACAGCTGGAATGCTGCAGTTCCAATGTATTTCCTACCTCGCATCTGAGTCTGATGGAAAAAATGCTTTTTGTATCATATAACCAACAACTGTTAAGCTGAAAATATAAATCTGAAAACGATCTAATATTAAACTCTGGTTTACTGTCATGCAAATAATCCTTTTTAATGATTACAAAATTACCATCTCAGGTACACCACTTCATGGCAGTATCATCAAAACATTCTGTTTCATTTACATAGAACAGTATTATCATTACAAAACTGTAAGGCACAATTTCTATGTGCTGTCATTTGCCCTAGCAAAGTTTTAAAAAAACAATTGTATTACAAAGTTTTGTAGGTTCTTTTTAAAAAAGCACAAGTAGTCTTCTGTAAAGCAATAGTTTTACCTCAGCTACATTTTAATGACAGTTTATAGGAAATTTGTACCACAACATCCAACTACTCTCTCTTATATTCACACTTCACTGAAATTAGGTTTTTTTTGTAATATATATAAGGCCATTCTGCCAAGTATTAAAGTGTCAGGTGCTGATGGTGTTCATAGACATGACCTTAAAAGGAACCAATTTTCAAAATCAAGACTGATGTAGTCTCAGTGGGGAATGATTTGTTCATGAGCTTGATGAGTTCTCTGCTATTCAAAATGTGAACACTGCACTGAAACCTTAATCTTTAAGAATGGCCACTAATGGGCAGAAGACTAAAATTTCTATTTTGCTATTCAATTGAGTTGATTGTATTATTATCAAGGAAGTTTTTAATATTCATTTCAGACTTGTGGATAAAGAGATTACATGTATTCAAGAAGTAGAAGTTGGGCAAAGGAAGGTTGGCAAAGAATGCTGGCAAAGGAAGGTGAGCTGAATATCATTCCTTAGAGACCACAAGTGTCCTCACACTCTCCTTAGCTGAGCAGAGAACACAACATATTCAAGTAGCCTAGCTTAAACTCAAGTACACTGTATAATGATGGTTGGCCACTCTTTTCCCCAGAAGGCAGCAGCAAGTAACAGTCACTGTTACTACATTCAGTATCCTCAGTTCTTCAAACAATACTTGTTATGAGATGGGTCTTCTAGAATTATAAACTTTAACACCATTCAGCATTGATGAGCGAGCATATTTTGTCAGAAGAGCACCAACAGTCTGCTTCTCTGCACACAAGTCTCTACAGAGGAAATAAAGCACAGGACATTGGCATTTAGAGATACTATCACACAAAATGAATCTGTAAAACATTTGCAACTAAGCAATAAACTGGATTTGGATGTTAGGAAAAAAACCAGAACTACTGTAACTGTCACATAATGCTTTAAATTATCTCAAGTTTAGAAGTTATCTTGACATTTACACACTAGGCAAAACTATAGTACTTACTTCAGAAAAAGAATTTGGGGTTTTAGGCAGAGTTTTATTATTACTGTTCTCTAACAGAGTTTTCAATCTAGCTAGCTCTGAAAAATTCAGTTATAGCATGGTAAATTTAGAGCCACTCATAAAGGGTTGATGCAGTTACCTTTGGGATAGCATCAACATCTTCTCACATATATCACAGCTGAACATTCCAGATAATGAATGTGTAAGTCTTAACTACCAAAGGAACAACAGATGCAGTACAGGAAGCACTACTGCCTTATAGTTCTAGTGTTGTAAATAGAGAGTAAATGTCAGCAAGTTTAGCCTTTGAATTGTCTGCTTTAATCAAATGAGAGTTATCACCCATTAAGCTCAGTAGGATCAACTTTTTACACACATTTAAGTCCAAAAAAAGAGAGTTACAGATCCCAGAGGTGGGTACTCTATTCATAGAGAATCCACTAAATTTAAAATGCAAAATATAGAGTATCACTGAGGCAGTGATGGCTCATCAGAAGCCAGCTATACAAAAAGAGAAGAATAGGGTACTAATTATGTTTTAATAAAAAGAAATACATCCTTACTGTATATAAGGGGTAATATCCACTTCTGTCCACTTTTCCCGTATGCCAAATAAGCTGTTGAATCTTTCCTGATTGTCCTCAGGTAAGTCTTCCACTTTCAGCAGAAAGATGGTCTCTGGTCTTGAACTTCTATCCACAAGAGCCAAGCCCTGCAGAACAGTATCAGAAATGAAATAAAAAGTACTGACAAAACAATTAAACTTCCTTCTTTCTGACAACATCCCATGCAAGTTGCTCTTTGCAGATCCAAAGCCTTCCAGAACTGCACTACCAGAGGCAAAGTGAAGAAGTATCATAAAAGCTCTGTTTTACAGGCAGTATTTATCATTTCTTTTATGAAAAGAAGGAAGGGAGAATCTATTGGGTTCCAACATCTCTCTGCCTCCTTTGAGCAAAAGGATTCCAGTAGTGTTTGCTACTCTACTGGCTGTCACTACCATCTATTCAACAACAGCTTCAGCTTCTGTTCCAGTCACATTTACAAGTAGTAAATTATAGCTGCAACCTTTCTTCAAACAGTGAAATGTGCCTTAGTTACAGAAACCTAAATTATGATTCCAGACTACTGGTGCTCATAGAGGATATCATAAACCATACTTGAACTCAAAAGCTGACAGAAACAACACAATACCCAATAATGGCTAAAATCTATATATGACACAAGTCAGTTACAGCCTATTCACAGAATAATCCATCCTTCTTTACATGTTTACCTGAAGCTGATCAAGCCTTGTTGTCATCCCCTCAGGGACACTCTGTTGCCAGACTTCTTGAAACTCGGATAGATTGAATTTAACTGCATTTTGCAAAAGCATTTGTGCTATAGCTCTGCATATTTTATCTTCATGCATTTCAAAGAAAACCTCCCCTGCCAAGAAGCAAAAACTAGGTTATCTGGGGTTCTTGCCTTTTGATAAAAGAACAGCCTTGTATTTCCATTCTGTTCTACAGTCTTCTATACACAAAGCATCCTTTTTTTTTTTTCCCTTGGGAAGCAATTTGACTTGGTATTAATTTGGATAAATTATGGTATCTTCTCATTCTCAGGAACAAATTATGCAGAATACAGCAGTACTGTCCCAACTACAGTATTAATTTGTATCAATAAATGTGCTTGCCCTCCATGTTTTCCCCTTTCAGTGTCCTGTTCCTCCTACAGCTCTCACTCCTATTTCTGAATGGCTTGTAAACAAAACTTTCACTTCTTTAATCACCCTTATGAGATTATGAAGATATGAGATTTAATTTTCTCTCACACTGACTTGGCTAAAATTTCTGACCCAAATCAGGTATAAACACTTCCTTCTATTGTTTCAGCCACTTCTGTAATTCAGACTTGTTCCTTGTGCAAACTGCCTAAATATATTAAGACAAGAGTCTGTTGTCACTCCAATAACTTCCTTGTGTTTTTTAAGGTTGAGTGCAACTCCTGCTTTAGCCAAAGGTGAGATGAAAGCCACTGTGGGGAAGAATTCAGACTGAATTACGGCAGTGCAGTATTTTATCTGTGTATGAGATGGACAATGCAAATCTAATCCCTACAAGCAGCAGATCTTGTGGCGCAGTTCAAGAGATCACAGGCAGATACCTACTCCAGGCAAGCTGAATTCATGCCACTGACTACTCATAATACACAATTAATTACTTAAATATCTGAGATCTTCTAGGGTATCTAAAGAGAGGATGTCATCTAAATTTTACTAGTGAGCTCTCTTTAGTCACGAAATTATGGCTTGTACACACCTAATAAATCAGTTCCAGTACCTCTGTTCACAATTGGCTTGTACAGTTTAATAGCCTTTTTTACCTATGAAATTTCCTTTAACAATTGTACTGATTTTTAGCCCAGTTTGCTCTCTCCTCCCACTATCCTTTGCACTGTAGCAGTCATTTGTTAGGGCCGTTCTTCAAAAACCTACATTTCCTCACTAATAACTATTTCTTTTATGCAAAGTTAAACCATGTTATCTTTCCCAAACTTACCATCATCAACATATTTCCTGCCATAGCTTAAAAGAATGTGTTCTATCATCTCTCTGGAAAAAAAAAATCAGAAAACATGTTCTAATACTAGTGTTTACTAGGACACTACCAAAACAGTTACCAAGAAGATTAGGTAACAGGTATGGAGAAGAAAATAAACTGAAGAGAATATGATGAGACACATTTTTGTGGGTGAAATGAAGAAACTGGTAAAAAATAGAAGAGAGAAGGATCTCCCCCCAAAGGTCTCTTCCACTTTCTAGTTATAACTAGCAAAGACTAAAATGTGTAAGGGAAATAAGGAATAGACTCTTGCAATATCTTTTTTTTCCAATGAGAAAGAATTGTATCAGCACGTGTGGCCAGCAGGACCAGGGCAGGGATTGTTCCCCTCAGCACCAGTGAGGCTGCACCTCAAATCCTGTGTCCAGTTCTGGGTCCCTCAGACCAGAACTGGAGGACATTGAGGGGCTGGAGTGTGTCCAGAGAAGGGCAAGAGAGCTGGGGAAGGGTCTGGAGCACAGCCCAGGTGAGGAGCAGCTGAGGGAGCTGGGGGTGTTTAGCCTGGAGAAAAGGAGGCCCAGGGGAGACCTTATCACTCCCTACAACTGCCTCAAAGGAGGCTGTAGCCAGTGGGGGTACTTCCCCCCCAGGTAACAAGTGACAGGATCAGAAGAAATGGCCTGACATATTTACATTGGATATAAGAAAGATTTCTTCATGGAAAGCATTCTCAAGCACTGGAACAGGTTGCCCAGGGAAGTGGTAGAGTCACCATCCCTGGAGGTGTTTAAAAGACGTGTAGATGTGGCACTTAGGGACATGGTTCAGTCCTGGACTTGGCAGTGGTGTGGTAATGGTTGTGGTTGGAGTCAATGATCCTAATGTTTTTTTACCAGTCTGAATGATCCTATGATGCAAGTCAAAAATTTGGCAATTAATTATCCCTTACTGAATAATAGGCACTTTTCTGAAGCTCTGTCATAAATTATAGCCTAACTGCAGATATCTTTTTCAGCCAAGAGGCAATTAAATGGAAAATGCTAATATTGTAAACTTAAGACTTTCTTTGAATGGTACTTTTGAACTACACCAGAAAACATACTTCCCCTCTCAGCTAGTATGCAACAGGTAAACCAAACATTTTTGGCTAGCTATAGCTTCAGAACAGCTATTTCAAGATGCTGAGCAATTGACAACTTAAGTACATGCTCCTTCCATCATTTACAACTCAGCAGTAATATTTCTACTGTGGATCAATGAAAATACTAACAATAAACACTAAAATCAGTTTACTAACCTGTCTAAAAATTCCCTTGAGTATTTTTAGAAACAAAGAAAATGTATCATTTATATCACAGTAACTAGAATCCAGATTTGCAAGACTATAATTCTAATAGACAGTTAACAAGCACTGTAATTACACATAGTTAATAATGAATGTAGGCAATTTTAAGTACTAAAATAATTGTTTACCTGGGTTCTAGAGATCCAAGTTCTTCAAGGCAGGCACAGAGAGGAACCTTACTCAAAGGCCAGGACTCTGAGTCTATTAGCTGAGTCACATGATTCAAGAGTTTCATCTCATAGTCGAAGTCTAGAATTCTCCAATATCCTGCCAAACAGAGAACCACAAAACACTGTTAGAAGGAAAACATTAACACCTTAATTCTATTGCCATTAAGATACATTACTGGAGTCTGGACATTCAGGTCACACCTTTATGATATGCAGCAGCATTGTGTTTTTTTCAGGATTAAAAGCTGAGAAAAGGAACTACATAATAAAAGCATATGTAAAGGAGAATGAAACTTAATTATCTTAATTGTTTGTAATTCTTTAGTAATTTTTTAACTGCTACAGCTACAAAGACAGTAAAAATATCACTCCAAGATGAGGAAAAACTAATGCTTAGTTCAGGAACAGAACTGCATGAACAGGATGGGCTTCATTGGCTCTGCAAAGCAACAGCTCAGGTCCAAAGAAGTTCACAAAAATCCAGAAACCCAGATGACTCTAGGATTGCCATCACCTTGTGTCCCACTGAGAGTTTGGGCATGGCCAAGTAAAGGATGAACAGGACCTGTCCCAAAGTGAGGCACTTGCTCAAACCTTTCCTCACATAGCAGGAAGACACTGAGATAAACCAAGTCCAGGAGGAAGAAAGGACTATGAAAAGGATGGGGTTACCTAAGAATCAGCTGTTTTTACCTTTAGAACTACAGAAAGCAGTACCCACTCCTTCATGAAGAGGGTGACCAGCTAAAAAATATTCATGCTGTATAGTAGAGGAAATGTATTTAAATATCTGTATAGAGGCTTTACCCCAGAGGTCCCGGTTGCCCTTGATGGGCTGCAGCTGTGACCAATGAAGATGACTGGGATAAAAGGGGGTAGGTTAGCCAGTCAGGGAGAGCCTTGGAGGAGCTCTGACCTGAGAGAGAACAGCATGCAGAAGAAGAAGTCTGTGCAGTAAAGCTCTGCAGCCATGAGAATACACCAAAGAGGTATGGGACTCTAGAAGTCTGATAATATCATTATGGGACTTTAGAAATAGAACAACAACAATTGGTGACACCGACGTAATGGTTAGCAGAAGATAAGACAGCCGAGAGCTGCAACAGAACAGCCAAGAGCTGTGGTGATAGCTGGCAGAAGATAAGACAGCCAGGAGCTGTGGCAGCCAAGAGCTGCAACAGAACAGCCTTTGGGTCAAGGAGCTGTGAAAGAGTATGGCCTTTGAGCAAGGAGCTATGTGGGTTGTACGTGGCCTGTGAGTCATGAGAGAATATGTGGGTTGTACATGGCCTGTGAGTCATGGGGAAATATGTGGGTTGTACATGGCCTGTGAGTCATGGGGAAATGTATGTATTGTACTTGAACATCTGTACAACTGTTAAGTAAAAGAAAAGGGGGAAATATAGTAGAGGAAATGTATTTGAATATCTGTATAGAGGCTTTGCCCCAGAGGTCCCGGTTGCCCTTGATGGGCTGCAGCTGCCATGTCCTTAATTGGGCTACAGCTGTAACCAATGAAGATGACTGGGATAAAAGGGGGTGGGATAGCCAGTCAGGGAGAGCCTTGGAGGAGCCCTGACCTGAGAGAGAACAGCATGCAGAAGAAGAAGTCTGTGCAGTGAAGATCTGCAGCCATGAGAATACACCAAAGAGGTATGGGACTTTAGAAGTCTGATAATATCATTATGGGACTCTAGAGAAATAATAGAACAACAACAATGCTGTGGGTGGGGTACTCTGATGCAGTGTTTGTAGCATCAAAGGAGTTATCCTGGAAAGAGAGAGACTGGCAGTGCCTGCTCAGTGTCATCCTTCTGATCAGATTCATAGCAGCAGAGGACATGGACAAGTCTTAGAACTTTGAAGTAACTTGCACCTTGAAAGACAAGGATATAGAATAGGCCTTAAAAAAGGGAGACATATATTTTGGGGAAAATAAGAGGGTTATTTCTTCATAGGTAAGAATATTCTTTAGATACAAATACCTTCAATTTTGCAGGCATCTATGACCTGCAATTGGTGGAGTATTTCTTCCTCACTTGCTTGAATCAGATTTAACAAATCTTCTGTTGTATACTGCAACAAGGGAAAAAAGAAGGAAATAAGAGGTTATTACTCCTCCTTTGCTTCAGTGACCATACTAAATTATAAGTGTTTCCTTCATTATAGCTTTAGATGTTTTTTCCCCCAGACTGAATTTTCTAAGGTGTGCCACATTCTCTGAAACTTTTCCTGTAACTTAAAACATTTTCTCAAAGGGTTATTCAATATAAAAGGCAGTCTAACTACAGGAAAGTTTTTGTACCAGGCCTGAGTAATATACCTATATTCCCAGAACATCAAACTAGCACAAGCAGATCTTGCAAGTGAAGTATCCCAGCAAGAATAAAAAGTGAATGTGTTCTGGCTTTTCTGAAATCACATATTTTAATCTGTGAGATTCAAAGAAAAGGCAAAGCAAAAATCACTTACCGCTTTTGGATAGAAGTCAGAACCTGCACCTAGTACCTCCACTGAGGGAAAGCCTCCTCCAGCATGACCTCAACAGTTACATGTTGTGTTTTAGTGTCTGCTAATCAGCTGGCACACACACAGCACAGACCCAGCCAGAACACAAATACTCCCTGCAGAACAGTTCTGTGGTGAGAGGGGAAGGTGCTGTGGTGATGGGTTTATGAAGGTGTGGGTGGATCAGAAGTTATCATGAGGAGTGAAGTAAAAGGAAGAAATACCAGACTTGAGTGCACTGGAAATAGGACACCAATTCCTTTATTCACAGTACAGCCTTTTTAATCAACTCAATATTAGAGTTGTGTTGATTATAGCTCAAGAGTATTTCCTATCAGAAAGAAAAACATTGGCTTAAGTATTGGATTGAGATCTATCAGACTATGAGAACACAAATGGAACATACCAACACTAAGTTTGGAACATCTACATGTTAAAAAACCATTTAATAAATACAGAAAGGCCTCTACTTCCTGCTATGCTATTCCTGTCAGATGATAGGACTATGCTGTTCCTATCATCAGGCCAAGCTCCCACCAGTATGTCAATGAGGGATGACCCTATCATACAATACTTTAAAAAAATCCACGCTGCTAGCAATTGAGAGCAAAAATATCCCCAAATCAGTATGTGTGTTTGAAGTTTATTGCTGCCATTCAGATGCCTTACACAGAAGTCCTTGGGACACATTGCTGCTTTGAGGTCAGCCCAGCAATCCCAACAGCTTTTTTGAATACATCACTGCTCTCAGCTCTGATGCTTTTATCAGCTGCATTGCCCTTGCAAACATAAAATGGAATGGGTTGACTTGCAAGATGTCCACAGCAGAAACTTCCAGATAATGTATTTAATATGTTTCTTATTCTTTTTCTTATCAGATGTCTGTGATTATCTGAGTATGCCCTGTCATTTCACAGTAAAATTCAGTACTGGCCTATATATTTATAAGCTTTCCTCTAGTGTACTAAATCAAAACACTATGCAACAGGGTTCTCTACAGTGCCATAGATCTTTATGGCTCTTCTGCTAGGGTTCTCTGTGTATGATACAGTCCTGAAAATCATGAGACTCAGATTATAGTAAACAACCAAGAGTAATTTGTTTTCAAACAGATTAAAGGTGGCTGATTAATTCCCAGCACAAGATAAATGTTAAGTGTAAGCAAACAAAACAGTGGAAATCATTACTACACCTACATTGTTTGGGATTTAGTGAAAATTAGTCCCATAGGAAAGAACTTGCCCCTGGAGAGCTTTCAGATTCATTTAGGAATTGCACCAGAGGCAAGGTTAAGACTTGTCTACATTTATCAGATATATCTAGTTGTTATCAAGTAACCTCATAGAGGAAATGCATTCTCCTTCAAAAATAAATGGTGATCAATCCTCAAACCAGTCATTAATGTACCTTATTTTGCTGTATGTCCTTATATGCCTAGATCAGCACAGGTAGGCAATTCTGGGAGCAAGATTCTGTAACTAATCAGAAATCAGCCTGTAACTAATCAGTTAATCATCCAAGAAGAGAGAGGCATCATATCTCTCCAGAGAAAAGTAACATCTGTGTTTGCACATCCAAGCACATGCAGATGGTTTGGTGGTGTCAGCTTCAATCAAGCCTCAACATAAAATACTTGGGAGCAACTACTTTTTGGTCTTCAAGTCAAAAGGAAAACCAACCAAGTTAACAAAACCCCAGAATTTTTATCAGCCCTTCAGCTGAGATCATATGCTGCACAGTGCAGGTCTCCCTGTTACTACTCTTTAGGTCCCAAATTGAATTTCCTAGAAACACCATAAGACAGCAAGATAGGATTTAATTTGTGTTTTCCCTTCTTTTAGTATGTCTTATTCCATGCCTTATATAATCCTGTTACTCTCTTCAACTCCCTTCGTCTCCTTGTCATCACCAATTACTGATTGGCAAGCAATCTGCACATGGGTGTGCTCTGACCTTATAGTCATGTCACTCTCAATGATTTTAGAAAAAATTCTGAAGGTTGTGCTCTAAGCAACTTCCCATAGGAAAAGGGAAATGCCCAGTCTCCTTCCATGTCCTTCTTTTAACTAATAAAAAGGTTGCTTACCTGTACTTACTGGAAGTGCTATCAACAATCAACTTGTTTAGAATAGAAGGGTTAAAAAATTAACTTAAAGAAGCACTGTGAATCATGTGAGGAAAGGGATTTTTCTACTTAAGAATGTTTCTTCACTTTAATTTGCTCATTACCAATTACAAAAAAGCAATTTACACAGCTGATTTACCTTTGAAAATGTTGAAGCCTGATCTTTCTGACTATCAGGCCCTTCATATGGATCTTCCATCAAAAGCTTCCTCAGTTTCTTCAGTTTTGGTCGACATCTCCTTAATTCCCAATAGTTCTTGGAGAAACCAGCAATCTACAAGAGAAAACAGCAACTCTTTAAACATTTTAATGTAGCATCTAGATTCAAAGCTGCTCACCAAAAATTATCAGCAAGCAGTATTAACCCAGTCATTAAAAACAAGTAACTATTAATAGGGTAATTAAAGATAAAACAATCATTGCAACATTTTCAATAAAAAATATTACTATAGACAGTGAAGAATAAAAATCCACAGTTGATTGATAAAATATATCCTTGTAGTGCATAAGACAAAGGTAACAACTCAACTCTGCCTGCAAATGATAGGAAATCACCACAGGATATATTTCTGCACAATTCCCCTCAAAACTGCTTTTTGCCTTAACAGTAAATTGTGTTACTGCCATAAAAGACCTCCTGTATTAACCTGTGTCTATCTTCCCCACTTCTTCCCAAGCTTGGGATCTCCTTCAGTCTTTTTAATGAATCATCATAGTCCTAAGCTCAAGCAAAGCAGACATTAACAAGGACAGAAAGCTACACTTGCACACAACTGACAAGACATCTCTGTTCCTCTCCCTGCGTCAACACAAAAATGAGGAGTGTGCAACAGGAAGTTTGGCTGTTCTTGATTCAACAACACCGACTTACCAAAGCTTTACTTTCAGAGATGCTTCACAGGGTACAGCTTTGACTTACTGCAAGATTCTTGGAAGAGGCCAGACTACTGGAGGCCTTTCAGCATCATTTCTACTATTTACCAAACTGACAGAAATGGGAACAGAATCGCAGAGGCAGAACAGTGCTTTAGTGCTTTAAATCGCAGAGCTTTAACAGTGCTCTAGACAGTGCTTTAAAATACCCTAAGTGCTTTACTGGAGTACCTGAGGTATTTTAGAAGTCCTCCATTTAAAAAAAAATAAGAACAACAAATAAAACTTTACAATAATTTTCCATTTAAATCAACTATAAGCAAAACCACCTATATATAGAAGTAATTGTATGCAAATTCTAATACACAGAATTCTGTCAATTTTAATCTATTACATAACTGGCTTGGTAAAAAAATTCAGCTAAACACCAACTTCCTGACAAGCTTCCGAGCTTCATGTCAGTTAGCATTTACTTAAGTGCTAGGCTTTTTTCCTGCCAAGTTGTTTTCTGATCATTTTGGTAATAAGAAGATACTCTCCATGGAAAAGGAAATAAATAATTCTAATTAATATTCCAAAGCTCATAACCTGAGATAAGCTCTGTGAATAAAATGGCAGATGCTTTGGCTGTATCAGCTGTGAAAGTGACACAAAGATCAACACCAAGACAGCAAGTGAAGGGCAGTGAAGCCCCAAAGTACTGAGTACACATAGTATCTTTTGCTATGTTTCATAATTTGCAGTGTTAATGAACCATCTTACATTTTTGATATAATTTTGAGAGCTCTTAGAAATAAAACTTTTTAAATAGTTCCTAAGCAAATCACATTTCTATGATGTGTAACTTCACAGGAATAGTGAAATGATTAAATGTAGCAAAAAAAAAAAGTATATGAGAGAATATTACTTACTCATTAACCTACTTCAGCCTCAATTAACTTTTTACATTAGCTCATTAGACCACATGGAAGAACTGATGTTGAAGTAGGATTATTCCTCAATGATGCCATTATGTCCATTACAGAAAATAATTAACTAAAAATATTTGCCTAGCTATTTTTAATAGAATTTTATTAACTGTGCTTCAGGAGGGCAGAGAACAATGAATTCTTAAACTGAGAACTCTAAAATCATTCACTTTGACAAATGTTTTGATACACTAATTGAAAGAGCCACCTTAGAATACATTTCTATATTTAAAAAATAGTATTCAGAAGCAACATGGTAAAATCTCCCTTTTGGGAAAAGCACTCTTAAAAATCAACCTGTAAATAGCTTACTTTAAAAACAGTTGCTAACACTGAGAAATTATATTTTCTTTGCAAGCTTTTAATACCTACCACAAGTAATTACTATGCAATGAAAATAAAGCACAGTTTTAACTTCTCCGAAATAATAATCATACATTACAGAGAAAGTTCAGCTGCCTGAAGAAAGGCTCTAAAGCCATTTTGGACACCCTAAGGTGTAGCATGGCCCTGTATAAAAAGCACATTTATAAATACATCCTCCAGGAACTGGTCAATACACAAGGAAGCTACAGGAGACTCATCCTTTCCCCAGTGGCAGCCTGCAATAGTGGCTAAGCAACACCACAGGGTGTCTAAAATGGCATTAAAAGTCTATGTTTAGGCAACTGAATGTCAGCTGGGTTTCACATATGCATCTTGGACATATACAAGAAATTACAGAGAATAAAAAAGCACAGAATTAAAGCAAACAAATAAAAACCCTGAAAGACATACCTGTGAATGAATAATATTACAAGATGCCTGATCTGCTTTCAGTTCCTCTGGAGTTTTGCAACCAGGAACAAACAGCAGCATATTTGAGGTATCTGCTATTTTCATGTCATAAGTTTTGTCTTTGCTGCACAACACTGCATGTTCATCCTTTTCACCACGGATTATTAGGCTGGAAAAAAAAACAACGTGGAAATAATGATGTATTTTTTACCTCTGTTTCAGGATGAACTCTTATTAAACTTGTTTGATATTTTCCCACATTCATACATTTGTAAAGAAATTACAAACTGCAGTTCTGTTGGTAGCAGCAGTCACAGTTCACCAAAACATAAAGATGCAAGTGTAAATTAATCTAATTGACTGTGTTTTTCCTTCTCCTTTTAGTGTGGGAACTCAAAAGACAAGCATTCCAAGTTTTCATGCAGAACACAGTTGAATGCCTATAGTCATACACCAATTCTCTCAACCCCCCTAAAACACTGCTGAAGTGATGCTTAATGTGTGAAGTAGTTCACTCATCTTAAAAATTAGATAACAAACTAGAGTAGTTCTTTAATGAGGACTGAAGCTGGCCCACTGTGAAACAAGAAAGCAAACAGAAACTGTGTTTATTGTGCAGAGCCCTTCAGATAATTAATACCTATTTTCTTGCAAGTAATTCCAAGCAGGAAAGAAAAAAATTCTTCTAGAACAATTCTGGACAAAGAGACAATGTAAAGCACCCTCTTCAGCTCACATACTTGATGAAGTAAAGATTCTGCATGAGGACGTGATAATACCAAAGCAGGAGCACAACGGGGGAACATTCAGTTCCTCCCAGGCTACATACACTAACTTAAGTGCTCAGATTCAATTCAATTAAATGTTCCTCTTGTTTGCCAAAGCCTGCATGCATGAACAAAGCTCAGCTGTGTCCCAAGGGATCAACATGATTCAGGCCTCTAACAGATAATACTTCATCAGTATTGCACGAAATAGGAATGGCCTTACTAACATGCATCTCAGAGAACTACCTTCTTTAGAAGGATTTCCTATTTTGTATCACTTCAAAGATTTTCCTTATGTCACTGGCATTGCAGAAAGGAAGAAATTTAAAACAGTATCAAAACCTTATGTAGAACCTGCTCTTGGTTCAGAGTGTGGCGTCACATAACCATCCTACCCAATGCATAGTAGGGCACATCCTTCCCTGCCAATTTGCACGTCCATACTGCACATCCTTCCCTGACAATTTGTCTAACTTACGGCACCCTGCCATCCATCAGGCCTCAAGAGTTCTAGCAGGAAAATCTCATAGTCAGCAGGATTCTTTTAGAGACATGATATCTTTTCTAAACCTGTATTTCTGATCATAGAATATCCCGAGTTGGATGTGACCCACAAGGATCACTGAGTCCAGCTCCTGGGCTGGCACAGGACTGCCCAAAGGATCACACCAGGTGCCCGAGAGCGCTGTGCAATTGCTTCTTGAGCTGTGGCAGCCTTGGTGCTCTGACCACTTTTTGGGGAGTCTATTCCAGCATTTTCTGAGTTTTGTTCAGAAGTCCCACAGCAGGAAGCTTTCCACAAAAAAAAAAAAAAAAAAAAAAAAAAACAAACAACCAAACCAACAAAAAAACTAAAACACCACACACACACTGAGGAAAAAACAACAAAAAACCCCCAAAAAACAAAACACGCTTCTTATAAGGAAATAGCTGTTCGTTTCCAGTGTAACTGAGACAGGATTAAAGGATTTAAGGGGCAGTTACGCCCACCGCATCAGAAGAATACAGAAGTGCGAACACAGCCGGTAGCCGGTGTCCGGGACAGCCCCGCGCCCGCCGTACCTGCGCCCCGCCTCCAGCTCGGCGCAGAGCCCCGGCTCCAGCTGCAGCAGGCAGCACTCGCCGCCGCCGGCCTGCGGGCCGAAGCTGAGGCAGTGCACGACCGGCAGCAGCTCCGCCGGGTTCAGCTTGGCCGTCTGCAGCGTGGCGTCCACCTCGGCGCGGCTCCGCATGGCAGCTCCGGCCCGCTCCGAACTCCGCGCCGCGGCCTCCATCCCCGCCCCGCTCCTCCCGCCCAGGCCGGGCCGGGCCAACGGGGAGCGGGCGGCGGCGGCGCGCGCAGTCTGCGTTGGTCCCGCGACTGACGGGCGGATGGGCGGCGGGGCGGGCGGGAACGGCTCAGGAATCGCTTCCCTCTGCTCCTCCGCCGGGTCTAATCTGGGACAAACCTCGCGATTGCTGTCTGGCTGCACAGGACTCTGGCTGTGCTGCAGTAAAATCTCTCGTTATGCCAGAAATGGAATAAAAATATACAAAGTGCGCAACACTAAGTAAAATGACAAAACACTGCAAAACCAGGCCCAATATGGAAGTCACTGCCCAGCTCTGAGGCAACATTAAATCAAAGACGTGTTTAGGATGGAAAAGGCTTCCAAGATCACAAAGTCCAACCCTTTATCCAGCACTGGCAAGTCCAGCACTAAACCGTGTCCCTGAGTGCCACAGCTGCGTGTCTTTTAAACACCTCAGGGATGGTGACCACCACTTCCCTGGCCAGCCTGTTCCAGTGCCTTTCTGTAAAGACATTTTTCCCACTATCCAATCTAAACCTCTGCTGGTGCAACACGAGCCCACTTCCTCTCATCCTTCTTAGCTGGGACAATTCCTCCCTGGCTACAGGATCCATTCAGGGAATGATGGTGAGCAGTAAGGTCTTGACCGAAACTCCTTTTTTTTCAGGCTAAATAGCCCCAGATCCTTCGGCTGCTCCTCACCTGAGTTGTGCTCCAGACCCTTCCCCAGCTCTGTTGCCCTTCTCTGGACACACTCCAGCCCCTCAATGTCCTTCTTGTAGTGAGGGGCCCAGAACTGGACACAGCTCTCAAGGTGTGGCCTCACCAGTGCTGAGTACAGGGGGACAATCCCTGCCCTGGCCACACTGTTTCTGATCCAGGCCAGGATGCCATTGACCCTCTTGGCCACCTGGGCACACACTGGCTCATGTTCAGTCACTGTTGACCAACATCCCTTTTCCACCTGACAGCTTACCAGCCTCGTGTCCCAAGCCTGGCGCATTGCTGTGCCACTCTCAGAGTTTTTCCTTGACACCAGAGCATGACAGCAAGTGTGGAGAGAGGGAGATTTTGGGTCCAAGCCACCAGAGTGGGCGTGACAGTGGGTGGGAAAGCAGTGCTGAGGCAGCTGCCCCGCACTGGTGTCACTCACCCCAGGTCCTTCTGTCCCTCTGGGGACAGTCTGACCGAGGGCAGCTGCCTGCAGGCTCTCATCCACACATGACCCCTTAGGAAAGGGCTTGCACAGCCTCCACACAGAGGTTTGTCACCCCATGACTCAGGGCTCAGCTCAGGCTTTTGCTGTGGCCTGATGTGGCTACATCTGCCAGAGGAAGCTGTGAGGAAGTGCTCAAGCTGAAGCAACGACACAAATGAGTGGAAGCCACAGGCATGTGTGATTATTGCAATGGAAATAGTCTGCAGCTCAGAGATTCAAGGGGAAGTCTACTGATGTCCTTAAACCATAAGAAGAGAACAGAAGCAGAGGCTCAGAACACAGCAGCTAAGCAGCAGGGAGAGTCAGACTTCTGCAAGGAGCAGCACAGGATGCCTCTTCCCTGCCTTGCCCAGGACAACTGGCTCCTCAGACACTCACTGTTTTTTGCTGCAGGGCATATTAACACTCAGCCTGGTAGTGTGTTAGCCCTAGCTGCTGTGTTCATCAGCTAACAAATAGTTACTCAGTGCTCCTTTGTCTATCCACTTGCAGAGTACCTCTGTGCTTGGTAAAAGTCTGTACCAAATGACCCAGATGAGGAGGTTGTAACCCCTATTATGTGGGAACCAGAAGTAGGAGCTGATGGGATGGAGCTGGCTTGGTTCAGTCCCAGCCTGGCAGAGACCAGCTGTTGTTGTACTGAGTCAGGCATCTTCTCTCTTCTGTCACCACCACTCTGGTGCCTGAGTGGTGCCAGTGGGGCAACTGGCCTTGGAGAAAACCTTGGCTGAAGTTATTAGGCAGCTACTTCTGTCACAACACATGTGCAGTGGCTTGTTCAAAGACTTAGAAATCTATCTTGTTTTCATGTTTTATTTCAGTTTTTGGAAGGTGAAAATACCATCATTGTGCACACAGCAAACCAGAAACACTCCAATTTTGGTTAGTTTCTACTAATGCATAGGTGCAAACTGATATCTGTATAGTCTTATTTGAGACTTACATTTTAATTTAATGTAAATTTCTTCACGCACACCTCTCAGGTAAACCAGAAAATCACTTTTTACCAAGCAAGTCTTGAAATAGTTACTAAGCTTATTTGTGATGGCTTTAATTTATACCTTAATTTGTGCAATTTTCCAATGACCTTGCACACCTGCTTCTTCTTCTTTCTACTTTTCATTCTGTGAAATAAAAAAAAGTTCTGGTATAGCCAAGAAACTGATTCCAAGGTATAGGTTCATGGAGTTTGTACCCTAAGAGATCTGTTATGTAGCAGAAACTCAATAGGAATTAAATCACTGGGTGTTATTCAAGAGTTGGCATTGATCTGTGGTCAGGAACATTTGTAGTAGTTATTAATTTTTCTAATCAGTTTTGTTTATCCTGGTAGTTCTGGTTGAAGATGCTTTATATATATATATATATATATTTATTTATATTTTGGAACTGAAATGTGTATGCTTGTGCTGCCTGCCATCTTTTTCTATCTGTCCCTCCTTTACCCTTCTGGAAGTTGCTGTTCAAGGTCAAGCAAATTTGGCATGTAAATTTCCTGGAATTTTGATAGAAATCAGTGGCTGGATAACATATTGAAACCCCTACTTGGGGGAATGCTGCTCTGATCCATTCTAAAAAGCCAACTGACCTATCACCAAACACATGGACATAAATCTATAGAGATGTCTCATTTCTCAGGAAACAGCTGGAATTATGCATCTCTTTTCACTGAAATTGCTTTAGAGCAGTGACCTGACAAAAACAGGTTTTTCTAGGAACTCATGAAGTTGGTTTCTTGAAACATGGATGAATCATTTAATGAATTTGAATTGCAGAGAAAATGAGATGATGAACTATCAATGTTGCTGTCAATTTATAAGGAAATGCATGTGATGGCAAGAGAGCTTGGTAGGATCCTGAAACTATTTTATATTGATGCTGTCAGGTTATTTATTTGCTTTGGAGTTGCTATAGCATAAATGAGTTCTGTTTTTAGTTTGAGATGGTCTGGTGGACTGAAGCTGTCAGGGGTCAGGAACATGTAACATCATGGTACAAGCAGGGCTGAAACTCACCTGTAGGAGAATGGAAGCAAGAGTTGAGGAAGCAGTAAATTCAGCCATCCTGACTTAACTAAGAACCAGCTGTTCTCAGTCTACCCAAGTGCCCACTGGAGGCCTCAAGTGGCTGCTGTGGCATGCAGCTGTGAGTGTGAGGTATAAGGTGTAGACCTGTCAGCATAAAGCTGAACTGCCACATAGCCTCTGCATCCTCAGCTGGGCTGGGGACGGGCAGCAATGGAGTCAAGCCTCAAGCAAGAGAAGCTTTGACATAGTTTTCCAACTGACAAATGTTAATGGAAATTAGTGTTAATGGAATGTGGTTGACAATCATTGAGTGAAGTTAGCAAACAAAAAAAGGATCATTGAAGATTGTTATAGTCTTGCCTTTGAAGTCCTTGGCCCTGTTAATCTTTCCCAGAACTCAAACATCAGGGATGTGAGCTGTTAAATTAATGAAGGGCATCTGTGACAAATCAAAGAAAGAACTCCAAAGCTCCACAACTGAAACACAGAATGATGAAGCAGGAGATAACAGTGCACGGTGCCACTGTCAGGCTCTAGTCATTAGGTAGCATGTTAGGGGTATGACTTCCCAGTGTGATTGCAGTTCAAGTGCTTGGGAGCTCTACAGTAAAATGGAGTGAGAAAATAGGGCTACATGAAATGGGGTGTTCAAATGACAAAGATGTACACACTAGAAATTTACAGATGTTCTTCAAAGTACAACAGAGGTAGCTGAGAAAAAAAAAAAAAAAAGCCAGCACTGGAAAAACTGACACAGTGCCAAAGTTGAATATAGCAACACATTATCAGCTCAGTGATAATTACACAATTCACAGTTACAGTTCTTGGAGATTATTCCATAAGAGAGGCTCATTTTGATTAAAGCCTCACAACCCTAGTTCAAGGATTTCTTTTTTCAGGTGGAATGCCATCTGCAATATGTAAATTGGCATGTGTGTTACATTTTCACTCTTTAAATGACAGTTTCTCATTGTCTAGAAATACCTGCCATAGGATGTGCTCATTGTGTTTCAGTACAGAAGGTGACCACCAAAGCTCTAGGTGTGACTGGGGTTAGAGCTCTGAATGCTCTTTCAGCACATCACAGACTCCTATGGGACACTGGGAGAATGACTGTCTACCATGACTGTGTTACATTTCCTTCCTAGGAAAACAAGAAAGAGAAAAGACCAAACAGGAAATATCATTATGCCATTGTATAAATCCATGGTGCACACCTATCCTGGATAGTGATTGGCTAGTCTGTCTTAAATATAAGAACTAGGGGCTTACTGATGAAAAGAACAGAAAGTAATGGATAACAGGAGAGAATAAATTTGTATGCAACACATTGAGAAACTTGGGACATGTGTGAAAGTCAGAATTACTGTGATTCATGGAAAAGTCAAACAAATTCATAAAGATGTGCTTGTCTCTATTAATCACAATATTCAGGTTTTAGTCATAACTCAGGATCCTAAATAAATTCAGACCCCTAAATCACCAGAGCACACACGCTTCTGCTCTCCATGGTTATTGAGACATACTTCAATTTTTTTTACTTTTTTTTTTCTTTTTTTGGCAGTGAAACGTAAAATAGCAAAACAGTGGCTTGCATATTCTATGTTGTAGACCTTGGTTCATTTGTATTACTGTATCCCAGTAGAACCATCATACCTGATGATGTCAGCCAGAAAAGCACCACAAGGCAGGAACTAATGAGTCCAAGACTCAAGCAGAGAGAATTTCAAGCAATTACTAGAATAACCAGATAGCTCATTGCTGCCTCAGCCAAGGCTGTCTTGTCAATCTTAACAGGCCACTAGGGAGATACACATATCAGCAAAACACATATATTCAAATTAGGAGAAAATAAACAGCTGTAACCAAGCCTAAATATTCGTGTAAACCACACAATAGCTTGGAGTATCTTGGTGACATATAATTGGTTCTGGCCTTGAAATACTGGAGAAGAAACACTCAGTGACAAAGCTGGAGAGCGTACACCAAATAGTCAGAGCTCAAACATGGTCAAGACAATTTGGAAATGACTTTGAGAATGTCACTGCACACTGTTGTGACAAGCAAGAACCCAGATGCTCATTGCTTATGAGACAACCAGCAATTAGAGATCTGTTTTGTTGTTATGTTATTTCTTTGCAGGGACTGCATGTGTAATTGCAAACAAAGGCAGAGGATCAGTCATGCAACACTGATTTAAAGATAAGGTGCAGTAAACTTGTGCAAGCTGGTACCCAGCCTATATTCAGAGCTTCTCCCAGTCCTAGCCAGTCAGCCAGGACATTCATTGCTGCACAGCATGTCCTCACAGTGCAAACCCTGGTGCAATGGGTGGGGGAAGGTGCTTTGATCTTTGTTCACATGCCATGAAAAAGGAAGCTGTTTTTTTCAATAATGTAATAATTACAGGGACCCTTTTAAATTTAGAATATATGTCAGGCAGCCGTGTTAGTTCATGCATGAGTACATCATTAAAATCTTTTGCTCCCTGTACATAATTTTCTGGGTAGATCTCCAGAGTGCTTCTACCACAGCAAAGCCTGTAATTCAGACTCAGATGATTTTTCTAGTTGGGAAAATTTGCAGCAGTACTGCAGTCCCTAAAATTTAATCACATAAACATCTGCTGCTAGAGATATTTTAAATGGTGTTATTATTAATACTGAGAAGTTACATGAGATAAATGCAAATAAATGTAGTTTTTAAAATACTCTATAGAGAATTTTGTGGCTAATTTCAGTCTGAAGACCTTATTATTACTGACAACCTAAATACCAGTATGTGTCATCTGGCAAGTTATCCCATCATCTCACTTCTTGACTAGATGCTATCTGCATAGCAGTAACCTCAGAGAGTGGGTGGTTTTTAGTTTATCTTTAATTTTTAAGACATTGCTGGGGATATATACTACAAATACATCCCAGCAAACTACATCCTTACGCTTTCTGTATGAATCTAAAATAAATAAATAGATTAATCAAATTAATTCAAAAATTATAGCCATTTTATGCAAAATATTTTTAAAAACCCAAACAGGAAAATACATCAAGTATTTTATTTGTAGAGAGAATACAATGAAGGAATAGAGTGGCACAGGAAAATGACAGTGAAAAATGGCAAGATGAAAACTTCAATGAGAAGAGGCCAATATGGGAAAAGCTCATGTAACAAAGGGAGCAGAATCCTGACATGAGAAAGAATAAAATGCAATACAAATGAACACATAAATCATAATGAACAAATGAAATCATAAAAATTATACCCAACAAATCTAATGCTGGAATGAGCTGCAGAACAAATGTGGGATTCTGTTACATTCTAGGTGTTTCTCATGCTTCTGCTTGTAGGGCCTTGTAATTTCACTCTCAGTCATGATGAATAAGGCAATCTCGGGCTGTAACTGTACAAGAATTACCATTTCACTCGATTTTGTCATTCTCAACTTTCTTCCCAATGCTGAAATGTTAGATGAGCAGGCTATACCCTTCACATCTTCCTCCCCAATATACGTAGAAGCCCTTCTAATCCCATGCCCTTTTTAGCCCCAAACCATCAACCTGACATGAAACACTCTGCAGACATCTCTGCAGGAAACATTTTATTCTGAAGATTTCTATCTACCCCCCTCATCAGGTACTAGGCCCTATGCCTAAAGCATCCCATGTCTGTTATATTTTTGGTATTTTTCTGTGAAGATGCTAACCATCTTTATTTTTTTTCTTCTGCTGCTCCATACTGGTTATTAAACTCCAGTTTGTTAAAAGCACAACCATTTTTCCATTGTAATCTCTGTGTAAATGAGTATCTCAATTTTTTTTACAACTCTGTGAATATTGAATAGTAGTGAGTTTATCAAAAGGGCTGTCAATGTCTTGAGATGTTGAACAATTTGACATAATGTGGTAGGCTATAACCAGGATAGAACAAGTAATTTTCCATTCACTGGATGTTTTGGCATCTCAGATCCACAGTCACTGTTGACTCAGAAAAGTTCACTGCCTGTACACTTAGGACTGAAATTCTTGTCCTCTCACCTTCTCCTGCCTAAGTGTTGGAGTCTGGGTCATCAGTTTTGACACAGACCTAACCTAACAGAATTGCTTCAACCCAGGAAATTGCTTGGTAAGTGGATGATGAGACTGCTCTCATCATGAACTGCTTCAGAAGAGATCCTGTGTGAGGCATGCGGCAAAATACTTCCCTTTAAGCCTATCTTCAGAGAGCTAAATGAGTTTTCCTCCAAAATTTAATGATTTGAATGAGAGAAACATCAAAGGCAATTTAAAAACTTTGAAAGCTTTAATTAAAAATTCTATGCAGGTTCCATTCCTGGGGGAGTGCACACCAGGGTCTGCCAAATTGTATCACAGAAAAAATACCGGTGTAGCTGATCCTATTCCATGGTGGGGATGTGCATTAAGTGGGACTTCTGAGATGCTTCTGGGTGAGTTTTCTGTATTGACATCTTTAACAGTGGCAATTTGGAGGGCTCCTCTCCAGAGAGAGAAGTCAGTGCAGATAGGGAGGAAAGGTCTTGTCTCCCTGACAGTTGCTGTGAAGGTAGTGTAATACCGGAAAAAACTCTGAGGAACCTCACAAAGAAAATTTATTCCTTCCATCTCCTCCCTCATCATGGCTTTATTGCTGCTGTTCCAGCTTCTTTCCCTCTGTTTTCTCCAGCCCAAGTCTTACTTATGTTCTTAATGGGATGCTTTTCTCACCAATCCTCTTTGCTGGTGCTTCCTGGACTTTTTCTATCCTCATTTGGCCCTTCTTCCCTGTGGGAGTACACCTTGGTGAAATTTTCTTCTCGGACTCAAGAACTACAGGCTGATTTTTATATTTTTTTCCTGCTGAGCTGTAGAGAGCAGAACAGTGTTCCTACTACAGTTCAGCCCTTGGCAATATTGTTTACCAGTTATCTATTTAAAGACACCTGAATTTGGTCTTATGAGAGAACCTTGATATGGTTCTGTTTCATCCCAGTTCTGTCTGTGATGCTTCCTTCCAATGGGTTTTTGGCATCCAGTTACCCTGATGCAGAGCTGCAGAAGAACTCTTTCTACCCTGAAGAATTCTGGTTCTCAATAGCACTGAAGATACTTCCTCTTTAGTTCAATAGAGGGACTGGTCATAGCCGATCATTTTGCTATATCTCAGCACAATGTAGATTCTGATTTATTTTAGAATCATGTTCTACTAAATTAATCTCATGGCTTCAGCACTGTAGGACATCCAGAAATACTTTTGAGAACCCAGGAAGTCCTAGACAAATACTTGCAAAGTGCCTTCCTGAAAAAGAATATTGAATTATCTGGTGTTTTACTGACTTTTTCATTTTTACTAGATTGGGCAGTTATTTTTGGTGTTCATCAGGGAGGGAAATTAATGATGGAGTCAAATATGTTTGTGTTTTTAATTATGTGCAAAGATTGTATTGTCTAAAGATTATTCCTTTATAAAATTAGCTTAATTTAACAGTCCTTTTCTTTTGTGGAGCATCGATTCACCACAATTTTCTAATTGGCATTTTCATACTTAAATTCTTGAAAGGGCCACAGGGTGGCAGAGCGATTAAACACTGGCCACAGTTCTTTATAGGGACATGGACCCGAGTCAGGCGAGCCAGCGTAGCTGCTGTGCCGATCATCCCGGTGGAGCTGAGCCGTGCCATCGGCTCACCCAAGCTGCTGTGCTGATTATCCCGGTGGAGCCGAGCCGTGCCATCGGCTCACCCAAGCTGCTGTGCTGATCATCCCTGTGGAGCTGAGCCGTGCCATCGGCTCACCCAAGCTGCTGTGCTGATTATCCCGGTGGAGCTGAGCCGTGCCATCGGCTCACCCAGCGTAGCTGCTGTGCTGATCATCCCGGTGGAGCCGAGCCGTGCCATCGGCTCACCCAGCGTAGCTGCTGTGCTGATCATCCCGGTGGAGCCGAGCCGTGCCATCGGCTCACCCAGCGTAGCTGCTGTGCTGATTATCCCGGTGGAGCCGAGCCGTGCCATCGGCTCTCCCAGCGTAGCTGCTGTGCTGATCATCCCGGTGGAGCTGAGCCATGCCATCAGCTCACCCAAGCTGCTGTGCTGATTATCCCGGTGGAGCTGAGCCATGCCATCGGCTCACCCAGCGTAGCTGCTGTGCCGATCATCCCTGTGGAGCTGAGCCATGCCATCGGCTCACCCAGCGTAGCTGCTGTGCCGATCATCCCGGTGGAGCTGAGCCGTGCCATCGGCTCACCCAAGCTGCTGTGCTGATCATCCCGGTGGAGCCGAGCCGTGCCATCAGCTCACCCAAGCTGCTGTGCTGATCATCCCTGTGGAGCTGAGCCGTGCCATCGGCTCACCCAAGCTGCTGTGCTGATCATCCCGGTGGAGCCAAGCCGTGCCATCGGTTTGTCGCGCTGCCGGTGTCCCTTGGCAGCGGTGGCACTTTGTCAGTGTGCCGTGCTGCTGCCTGTGCCCCAGCGAGCTCTGTGAGCCGGAGGAGCGGCTCGGCAGGCGGTGTTCCTCAGGCAGGGATGTTGTCTCTGTGTGTCCCCCAGCCTCACCTAAGGAATTACAGGCTGGGACGTGGTGAAGGACAGAGACAATGCTGAAGGCTGAGCAGCCTGTGAGGAGGCCTGTGATTCTGTGCCTCATTCTGTGCAGCTGTTTGGACTCTGTCAAACTTTTTGCCTCTGTGGCTGCCGCCAGAACCACATGTCTCCTGAGATGTGCACGCTGCATGCTTGCACCCACACCCACCCCAAGCCCTGGCTGTGATGCTCACCCTAGGAAGCAAAGAACCAGGTGCCCTAAAGCAGAGTGTGCTCAGTCGTGGGCAGCGTGGAAAGTGAAATATTCAACAGGAACTTGTGCTGAGAAGCAGAAATAGATAGCAAAGGATACTAAAGTGTCTTAGACTGAATCTCTACTCTCAGGTCTTGTCTCCCAGAGAACAAGAAAACCAACCCACGCCTGAGTGTTCAGGGCTGATCACAAGTCAGTGTCAAACCTCCAGTTCAGGCCACAGCGCTTTAAGCAAACATTTTAAATCTTGTGGCCAGACCTCAGAGTGCTTTAATGCAGAGGCAGCTGGGGGATGGCTTAAGCTGGCTTTTACCACAGAGCTAGAAGGTGTTGTCTTCACATGTGAGAAGTGGTTTAGAAAGCAGTTCTTTTTCAGCTCTTAGTCACACTTCCCAGCTGACTCACACCTCCCAGTCCATGCATTAGGCTGGATATTACTCAAGTCTAGGACTATGATCTGGACTAAACCTGTGATATAGATGAAACTCGAGTTGTACCAGTTCATAATTGCCATTGGTTAAAATGCAGAATAAAATAAAATAAAGAGAAAACAAACAAAAAGAACTACTGGAAATACATATAAACTTCTTCAAAGGTAAACCTGAGGTTTCCAACAGATTTATACATGCTTTTAGGCTTGTAAATATTTTTGTGATGATCAAAATTTGAAATAATTGGAAAATGAATATATGAAATAAGAGGAATTAGAAAATATTCCATGTATAATGAAATAGGGGGCAGCATGCATTGGGTAGTGCAAAATGCTGGTTTAACAGAGCATACTGTCAACTGGAATTATTTGGGTTACTGATCTGATGTGAATTTCTGATCTTTTATCTTATTGAAGTTGCTTGTTTCTATAAAATATTTACCTGCTCACTAGAGCAAGCACTGAAGCAGGTGCCCATCTCTTGGTCATGCCTTAGCTGTCAGTCTGCACAGAAATCTTGCTACGTCTGTCTGGCCTAGTGAGTGTTTGAATATTTAATGCAAAATGGAAAAGCTGTGTAGGGACAGGCTTAGAAAACCCTTTTCAGATTGTCTCTGTATATCTCAGGATCAAAATGCCTTTTTCTCTGCACTTCAGCTCACTATTACAACAACTACCAGGTCAGTTACACATGAAATATGAGAATATAAGCAGATATGACTCTCACTGTAGTGCTGAAAAGTTGGACAGACTATGAAAAATTCCTTCTGTTATCTCCTTGGAGGCTTTTGCAGGAACTTGGATGCAATAATAGAAAAAGAGAAGTTTAACACATATCCTTATTTTTGGGGGGTTTTGTTTGTTTGTTTGGGTTTGTTTTTTTTTAAACTTACTACTTACTAACTTTCCTGTGGTTTATCACAGGACTAAAATTAGCTTGGCCAGATATATTTTTTGAGTCACAAAAGCACTGATTCTTACTACCAGTTCCTAGCAGATAACTTAAATGGTTCATACTTAGAGCAGCAGTGAATGTAATCTATGCACTTCCATGTATGGGAAACACTATTGTACCTAGCCTGAAAAGAGGAGGGGAGATTGGACAATACCTGGTAGTTCCTATGGTGCCCCTTCCCAGGCCTCTAGTGCTAAGGAAGTCAACCAGTTGAAACACAAAGACAAGGGAGCTCTCTTTGCAAGTAAGCATGGGAATATAGGAAAAAACCTTCACACATTTTCCATGAGTGTTGCAAGAGCTACTTAGATAAAAGGTCAACTTAAAAGCCAAAAACCATTTTGTACTTGTCTTTCTCGGTAAAGAGAGTGACTTTTATAAAATTCCTTTCTAAAGGAATTTTTAAATTTCATGTTTACATAATGCTGTCTCTTATACAAAAGATGTTAGGTAAAAAAAACACCACAACCATCCAACAGCTTACCTGTTAATGCCTTTTGTCCCTGAAGTGCTTCACCATCTTTTGCATCTGTGTCATTTTCCTGTTTAAAAAGCTCTAGTCATCCCAGCAAGGGAAAGCCAAACAACTTTATTGGGACTCAAGAGCAATGTTATAGGAGAAATGAGAAGTATAGACATGAATACTTGTAATTCTTTCATAAGGATGTCTGGTGTTAAAATAAGCTTGCAGAAAATTGACTAGTGAGACTAAAGAATTAAAATATCAAATTATCAGATTAATTTATTGAGTCAAAATGTAGGCCACAGATACAACAGTCTTCAAAGCAGTGAAAGCAATATTCGTATTTCATTATGTAAACATCTAGTGTTTCACCACTTGGGCATTTACTAAATGAGATAAGAAAGTTTATACAACTTACTAACATGTTTCCTAAACCCAGTACTCTAATACAATGTGCCTATTCATGCATGAGCTTCCACAGAGCGTTGTGACCTTGGTGGTTCAAGTGTACTGCCTTATACCTCCCTGCATGCCAGAGAGCCTCTAATGTCATCAAAAGTCACTGGAAGACACTTGAGCTACCCCTCACACCTGTGATACCAACCCTCTAGCAGACCTATGCAGCTTTTGTTACTCTCTTGTTTTGAAGTGTCCCAGGGCTCCAGCTCAAAGATCTGTCATGCTTTTGGCTGAGGAATGCCTTAATGGTGGCTACCTCCATCTCACTTAACTTCAGCCATGCTAAAGTAAAACTCAGATATTCATATCTAAAATAGGCACCAACTTCTAAAATTGATCCTATATCTGAAAAAAAAATCTATCTACTTACCAGAGGTTGTCTCAGAGGGATGCCTCTCTCTCTCTCTTGCTGTTAGGATTTCAAACTCTGCACATGCTGTCCCACCTCTTAGAGGAGCATTTTAGTCTTCATGACCTCTCCCTTGGGAGGAAGGGTCAACACAGCCTACTTTTTTTGTTAGACCTTATGTTCTATAGCAGTCTGTAGATTAAAAATCCCACCAGATTATTTTGTGTAGCTTTTTACTGGCTCTTACCTGCATTGTGACCCTTCAAGGTTATGTCATTACCCTTTTTTGGGGGATGGCAGGCTTGGAGTGACTGATAGCCATTTCCCTCCTCTGAGGATAACTGTAACTGTAAGAAATTTCAGTGTAGACGTGTGGAACAAATTACAAATGGGATATCAGTGTGCAAAAGCCAACATGAAATTCTATAATCATTAAATAATCCAGTACAGGAATTTGCAGTGGCCTGCATTTTGCAAGTTGCAAAACTGCACAGGGGAGGATATGGATTTCAGGCTGCAGTTCCACAAGCACCCTATCATGACACTTTGTCACTGCATGACGACAGCTTCTTCTCCCTCTTCCTCCTCTACTGTTCCTGTTTCAAGCTGCCAAGGCCTACTCTACCTTGGTGTCAGCTTTGGCACTCATTGTATCCTGCAGCCAACTGCACAGCTCTGCTTACTAGCTCAGAAGAAAGTTCCCCACTTTCTGTTACCCTTTTGCCTGTTTAGTGAATTGAATTGCAACAAGCAGAGGACCTAAAAGTGGGAAAACTAACATAAGACACATTGCAGATTGTGTTGCCAGAGCCTGGAGGAACAGTGTATCTCCTTTTAACAGCAGTGAATGGATGAAATCAGCCAAACCCAGGTGATAGAGCCAAGCATTTACCCAGAAATGGTCTGCAATGTACATTCTCTTGAAATTGTCTTTCCTTCAGTCATGTGATAAAGTGCTTGATAAAAATTGCTGTGTAAGTTCTTTGTCTTAAAGATAAGGTCAGATGAGATGGTTGTTTCAATTCTCTTTTTGTTTCCAGCTCTGTGAATCTGTACTTTGTATGTTTGCAGTATGAGTGGAATTAGAGGCTGTTTGCAAGTATTCAGGTTAAATGCATGTTTTCCAAATTTACAGAAAATAATCTCAGGCTGCAGTGCTTACAGTCCTAAGGTGTTCCTCTGTCTGGCCTAAATGAAACGAAGGCAGATTGTGTTTTTCTCCCTTTGCCATTGATGGACCTCTAGTGCTCTTTGAGACCCACAAAGGTGCTCATTAGAAGGACTCTACTGGATTGAACCAAAGGTCCATCTAGTCCTGTGTTCATCTCAGTGGCTATAAACAGATGAGTAGGGAGCAGCAGGGAAAGCACATATGAAATGTCACACAAGTGCTTGCCTTGTGAGACCATTATTTTTAGAACAGAGAATTTCCTGAGCTGGATGTGGCTGCTGTCTGCTTAGTAACCCTATGTAGATTTCTTTTCCAAGTGTTTTTCTCCTTGGTTCCAAGTCCATTCTTTTACATCCAGAGCCACCTTTGGTAATAAATGCCACAATTCTACTATGGGTGATGCAAACAACACCTTCCCATTGTCTGCACTCTCATTGCTACTAGGTTCACTTGATTCCTTCTTAGTTTTTCTTGTGGTTCTATTATTTTGGTTCTGAATCGATGACAGTATTGCAAGTGCTTTAGCAGAAACAATTTCCATGCACAAACAGTATGTTCAGACAGCTATAAAGACAATGAGTAGGCAATCAAGGTATTGCATGTGTTTGCAAATGAAAACCATGCTTGGACCACTGCAGAAGATGCCTCCTCCTGGACTTTTTTAAAGAAAAGGTCGATTTTTTTTTCCCCCATCAAAAATGATGACAGTATTCGTGACCTTGCAATTTATTTCCCGTTTCCAAGACAAAATGTTCCTCTGCCCGCAAGAATTCTGCATCCTCTGTCGCCTGGAGACAAAGAGTTGATGTAAGCAGGGGATCAGGGTTTGAAAATAACCCCTGGGTGGCAGATAAGCGGAAATGTGAACAGCAGGAGGGCAGTAACAGTTTTTGAGGTTGAAACCCCAGATCACCAGCTCCCTTTCTACTACCCGCCCCGCGCTGCATCTCCAAGGATCGCTGCCAAGGCGCAGCCCGCACTACCTGAGCGGGCAGCGGTCGCATCTCCTCCCGCGCAGTCGGATCGGCTTTTCCCGAGCTCACTGCTCCTCCGAGCAGCCCCGCGTTGAAGGGAGGACGCGGGACTTTGCACCCGCGGGAAGGAGCCACGGGCGGGGAGCGCTGCGCTCCCCCGTGCGCGGCCGCTTTCCGCCTCCCGGGCCGGGGCTGGCGGGGCGGGCAGCGGCAGCAGCCGCTTGGCTCGCAGCCCCCGGCGGGGAGCCGGCCCCTTCCCGCGGGGGCAGCGCCGACCCTGCCGTGTGACAGCCGGGGGGGGCCGCTGCTGCCTCGGCGAGCCCGGCTGCGGCGCGGCGGCTGCAGCCATGTGTTTCTCCGCCTGCGAGTGACACAATAACACGGGAAGCGGCGGGAGGGATCCGAGCCTGCCGAGGGGAAAAGTGACCTGAGGCGCTCAGGTGAGCCGGAGCGGCAGGAGGTGGCTGTCGCTGCCCGCCACCACCGGAGAGCTCCGGAGCCGGGCGGGAGGCGCCCCGGGGCTGCCGGCGGGGGCAGCGCGGCCGGGGGCGGCGAGTGCCGGTCCCCCCTCAGCCGGCGGTGCTGTGCCCGCAGGCCGGCGGCGATGGAGGAGGGCATGAGCAGCATGCAGCAGAAAGCGGCGGAGCTGGAGCACATGGCCGAGGTCCTGCTCACCGGCGAGCAGCTCCGGTAAGCGGTGCCTTCCTCCCCGCTTTACCCGGGGTCAGCAGCAGCCCCGCTGACGGCGGGAGGGGGAGGTTTGGGAGGCACAGGGCGAGGGTCTGTCCCCGCGGACTTTCTTTGCACCGGAGCACCTGCCCTGCTTCCATCGCGGCCCCGGGCTCCGGCCGCGCTTCCAGCAGCGACGAGGACGAGGGGCCGCAGCGGCGCTGCGAGCCCGGGGAGGGCAAGCGCCGCACGGGGGCTTCTGCCGCGGCACCTCCGCTCCCCTGCGTGGAGCAGGAGGCGGCTGGGGAGAGGCTGCTGCGTCACTAAAGGCATCAAACGCTGCAGGAGAGCGGCGTCTTTAACGATAAAAACCCCAAAGAAACCATAAGAGGTAAAGTGTCTCAGCACCCCATGGAGAGCCAGGGCGAGCGCAGGGCAGCGCTCCCGCACAGCCCGGCCGGCACTGGCAGCGGCGCCGGGCACTGACCCCGCAGAGCTGCGCCTCACTCCAAGGGACTGTTTTTATTTTGCATCAGCTGGTCCCAGCAGATGGATGGGGATCCCTACTGTCAGTGCCAGCAGCAATTAACAGTGCTGTGTGACTGGAGTTGTGAGCAGCGCAGGAGCCTTGAACAAAAATGCCTGACTCCGTTAATTTTTAATTCTGCGGTGTATGCTGGCTATGTGTGCCAGCTGTACCTATACAGTGCAGAGGAGAAAAAGTAATTTTAATAATGTTGGTTTGGTGACGGACCATCTTGTGATTCAGGAAGAAAAATCTCACTATAATGTGTTATATAAGTAACTAGAGGGGGATAATAAAAATCTTTTCTCAGTAGTTTTTCTTGAATTTTTTAAAACTTTTTTCTCAGATGCCAGACAAACTCTGAAAAGTGTTAGAAATGTTCCCTGCTTTGGCAGATGCCATCATTGCTGCTAGCACAGACACTGTTACTGTTTGCATCCACAAAGTAAGGAGAAGTGCCACTTTGTAATGCACACCAGTGATACTCCTCTTTGGCAAGTAAACGTTATTTTGGTGATTTGGCAGCAGTACACACCAGTGCCTCCTCCGAGTTTGAGATTCTGCTTCAAAGTAGCCTTTAGGGTGACAGAGTACACTGGCATGGGTCCTGCATGGTGGATTTGTTGCAGAGTTGAGCATCCAAGTGTCAGATAAGAATTCTGTTGTTTCTAATTTATGTTACTAGAAGTTGAAGATTTCAGGCCAATACAAAATTTCTATAAGGATCACATTAATCTTTCTGTATACCTCATAGTTAAATGTAAAAGCAAAAGCTTTGCAATCTTTCCCAAAGGAGAAACTGAGGAAATGTTATCAAGTCTGGCTCCTAGAATAAACTCATCTGTGTTGTTATCAAGAATTACATTTGTCATTTTATTTATTATGGTATTGAAACACAGTCAAAGATGATTTGCAGATACAAAATAACTATTGCCCATCCTGTGAAGTTACCTGTGGACATTCCTTCATGGATCTATAAGTGGCTTAGATCTGCTTGGACTGGGAGTTCATGAGCAAGTCAGTCTGGCTGCTGCTGAGCAGGGAGATCCACTCTTCTGGCCCTTTTCCTTCTACCCAGCAGTAGTCCCACCTCTTTGTGCCTGCTCAGGTAACTTCTTGGACTTCTTGAAAACAGATCCAGTGTGGTGATTTGGTGTGTAGGTTGATTTTCTGATCTGCTGACTTCAAGAAGCCACAGAAAATTGGTGTTGGGAATGTGTAGCCAGGAGGAAGAAGTGGTTGTGGTGGAGAAGACACAAAATTTCCATTTGGATAGCAGTGAGCTATTGGGTCAGCTGGAACCGTATTGTGAAACTGCACCCAAAATTGTCTGCTTCCCCCCAATTTTTTCTTAACTTCATTCTATTTCTCTGGGATATTTCTCTGGGATATTCTGTGCAAAGGACTTGTATTCTTCAGTTTTCCAGGCAGTAAAAGCCACAAATAAGTGATAGAAGACTGACTGGCAGACAAGTTTTAGCCAACCCTGCATTTAAAGTTTCCCTTTTCCTGTCCAAGATAAGCATATAATTGTTAATGCAAAATGAAAATGTGGAGTGTTTTCAGGATCAAAGACAGTTTATATCAGCAGCCTTTGGGGCAGGCAAACAGATGATAGAAAACCAGCACACACGTGCACTCAAGGCAGCATACTGTACTCTATTCTTAGTGATGCTTACAACTGCAAGATTCCCCAGTGGGATTGATGCAGCCAGACAGGTGATTATGTGTGTATTTGGGTGAAAGTGCATGCAAGATGAGCACATAACTGAGGAGTAAAAGTGTAAAGTGAAACTGTGAGCATGGTATTACTTACACAAACCCAACCAAATGGAGGTATTTAAAGCACTCTTGTACTAGACCAAACAGCACGTGTGTCTAAACTCAAATACTTACCAGAGCTGCTTGCTTTAAATTCCTTGCAGAGTTCCTAGTGCCTGTCTTGCTCTGGCCTCACGTGTTGCCTCACAGCTCTCATTCCCATGGGCTGTTGCATGTCTGTCCTTCTCTGGCAGGGATCTGATGCAGTGAGGGTCAAAGTTGTCTGAGCAGCACCTTGGCAAGCCTGACTTTGCACACTGGTAGTGCCTGTGGTGGGAATAGAAGCCCTGTGTCCTCTTCCACTCCTGAGACAAGTGCACAAGTGGGGGAGGGAAAGGAGTAGGACAAAGAGTTTTTCCTTCTCCTTGTTCCTGTCTCTTGGTTGCTTGTGATGTGTGTTTTGCCTTTGCAAGGTCAGGAGCCTCTGCCCTGATGTGTGCAATGTCAGCGGGCGCCCAGGAACTTGGCTGCTGGCATAGGCTGTGATGTAAATCCTGGCCCATGGGTGGGGTGATTTATGGAAAAAGAAATAAGAGCTGTATGTTGAGCTGTATATTAGATAACATGGTAAATTTTTACATCCAGTAGTGTCCTTTGCCTCTATACCCAGTAGCTGTCTGAGCAAATACTAACTCTTACTTTTGCTTAATAGAAACATATCTTTTAAAGTGAGGACTTAAAAGTTTGGCTCTTGGTGAGCCTTTAAATTATGAAGCTGACAGCTGTGAAGGAAAGCTGAAGATTACAGCAGTGTGACACACCAGCACAGACCCTTTGGCAGTGTCTGTTGCCATGCAAGAGATTGGCAAGAGCAAGGGGAAAGCTGGGCTGGTCATGACCCGGCTGTAAGCTTTGGCACCAGTGGTCCTGCAGGGACAAACTGCAGACTCTGGCTTTCTGACAGCTCCAGACACCCAAAATCTCAGCTCTTCCCTTTGTTCTGCTGCAGAGACCCTACAGCTGTTCAGTGGTGAGCTCTCTCTTCTCAGGAGGTTGCAACAGCGTTGTCCTTAAAATGTTTGAGAGGATCACGGGGCCTTCAGATTCCTCAGGACTGGGAGAGCCCTTGGAGGCCTCCACCCTGCTACATCCCTGCCTGGTGCAGCCCTGGGCAAGTGAATGTCCCTGAGCTTCCCTGACCTTGCTGGGAGTGCCTGAAGGGAGGTGTCACATTGATAGTCATTCTTAGAAGCTTAATAAAGGCACTACTGAAGTTGTTAAGAATTTTATCAGAAGCAGAGCAATTCCAAGCTGATTTCTCTCACAGTTGAAGGCAACAGGTTGTGCCCATTTCAGCAGTGTTTGGCAGAAGGATTAAAGTATTATGTCTGGGTTTGAGCACTGACTTGGATAGAGCTGATCTTGCCCTCGGGCCACCAAAAGCAGTTTCAATGGGCATGTTTTGATATGGATGCTTGTTGCCTGTATTCTGAGGTAAGGGTGTCTGAAATCTCCTCATCTGCTAATTGTTTCTTGATGCCAGATTGTCACCAAAATCTTGTGTATCTCCCAAGAGTCCCTCATTTCTTGCAGAAAATGTGCCTAGTAATTCAGGAATCCTCAGGCTCCAGTCGACTGAGCAGCAATATTTAAACACCTATTATTGCCATTGTATGTGGTGTATGGTTCTCTGTAGTAGGTGTAACTTCAATGACACTTAATGTCTCTGCAGACTTTTGGATCCATCTTTATCATCTGTTTTCACAAGAAACTACATCTTTCCCTATCCACACTTTTGTTAAATAGTTGGGTAAATAAATATGTTTTATTTATTCTTTTATTTTATTTACTTCTTTAGATGAGGCAGTGATTTTGATAGAATAGTTTTTATAATCAGGATAGTCTTTCTTTCTACTTAGAGAAATATGAAGCATGTTTCTTAGAGATTTTTCTTTCTTTTGGAAGAGACAAAAGTTTCAACAGAAATTTATTTCCCTTTTGTCAGAGTTGGTGTATGAGTTTTGATTCACAGAGTTAAAGGTTTTACATGATAAACAGCTACACATTTTGAAGCTGTAAGACAAAACCAGTTTCACTCATCTTCCAAAGGTTTTACTTCAGGAACCTTATCACTTTCAGAAGCCACATTGGAGTGCATAACTTTCAGAGTCATTAATTTGTGAAGGATGGCAGCACCTACAGGTTCATAGCTTTTTTCTTATTCTAAGCAATAAACAGTCAACATTTTTTTTCACGGTGGTAGGATTGAAAAGTTCATTAGCACTGTAAGGTGCAGAAAGCCCATGACACAAAACAGTGATGGTTTCTAGAGCAATGATATCAAAACACCCTTAGTGTTAATGTATTGCTGTGATACAGGATTATATAAACTGTGCAGTTACAGAATTTATTAAATGCCATCACTGTGCTTGAAAGTGTGTTAAGACTCTGTTGTAAGCTTAGACTCTAAAAGGATTTGAGATATATAATTGTCTAGAGGTCACTTATTCTCAAGTCACATCCCTAGATGTTAAACTAACATCAATGCCATTTGAAGAACTGACAGAATCTCTTAAAATGAGATTTTGTAATCTGCCTAAGACAATCCAATTTTGTACTTCCTCCTCAGGGAATGATTGTTTTTCTACCCCCTGAACATTTTTCTTGCCACTTCCTTAGTTCTTCAACAGTGGTTGCATTTCCCAAGAGCTGATTTGGTTTAAAACTAACCCTGAAAAAAGTAGTTTTCAGTTATCTCACTTGAGAAGACCCTTGTATGCTCATTTCTTCAGCGTGGATAGAACACAGAGATTACATCATCAGATCTCTGTGGAGCAGACTCCTCCAGAACTCTCTGTACAAATAATTTCACTTCCATCAATTTGTTTTCCAGAACCAAGCAACCAAAAAATTGTCATTTTTCTTTGTAAGGTTTCACCAGAGTGGTACACTGAAAGAAAAGATGTTAAAGTAAAGGTTGGTAAAGCTGCAAAATGAAGTGTTCTGAAATCAGGTTTCCCACTAACTCTACTCTATCACAACAATTTCAATTACATCTTTTTATTATGTATATATACTATAAACTATTATGCATATACTATAAATTATTTAATGTTTTTTTGAAAAAGTGTTTCTCAGATTTATATGCTCATTTTTCTAGAGTCTTTGATTCTTGATTCACCCTTTCATGTGTTTCAATCTTGCCTGTTGGTACTAATTCTAATGACAAACCCCATCTGTATATATATATATATGTATGAGATTTCTGGGCCAGGAATTTCAATTTCTCATGTCGTTCAGTAAAATCTGGGCTATTCGATGTTTCTAGAAATGAAGATGTAAGGCTTTGTTTCCTTATTTCTTTCCTTGTAGCTGTGCCTTTTAATAATTCAGTTGTTGCCCTCAGCAGCTTTCCTCAAGTGCAGCTGAGAGATCAAGTAGTTAACAACGCATGTGCAAATAGTGATCATTCTTTCACTGTGTACATAAGAAGGCAAATGTTGTATGAGTGGTTCGTGCTGTATATTTTATGTATTCCATTCCAGATGGAGTCAATAATTAACTTTTGTCTCAGGTTAGCAGAGAGCGGCAGGCGATTTAATGTGTATGGCATATGAAAGAATATTTTTTATTTATTTTATGTTAGAGGAGTTGCCTATGAAAAAGTGAAAGAAACTTGTTTCAGTGTTGATGGTCATGCAGGGAAGGCAGAATGAATGTGCCAAAATCAATCTAGGTTTGCATTTATTGCATGAACCCTGCTTCTGTGGGAGCAGTGGCCATAGGCTGGCACCATGACAGAGAACTCTTCCTATCACTTGTCATTCTAATTTACTGTTTGTGTAGCGGTAGCGCCTAGGAATTTGGGCTGTTTATCAGGTCCCATCAGGGGTAGCTGCTGTATGCTCTGAGGAAAAATAAAGCACTTCCAACACAAATCTTGCCTGAGGTTGTTTGTAGTGTCTTGCAGCAGTGGTGGGTTCTGGACAGTGAGGGATGGTCTGTGTGAAGCCACCAAGGTGGGATTCTGTCAGGACTGGGATTTCTGGTTTGGGAGCTCAGACCTTGAGCCCAAGAGTGGCATCCTGAAAGCACAGAGAAAAATAACTCCCAAGTGTGGAGATATATTTTAAACAATTTTAATGCATAAACCACTGGAATGAAATAGGTGTTCTTGCCTTCCGGTTCCCTCCTCAGTCCTTTGGACTGGCCTAAGCACCTCTGGACCATCAGCAGATGGTGACCTGTGCTGCGGGAGTGATCAGCAGAGCTTTTGGAAGGCTGGTATTTCAGTTGGGTCAGTTTTACAAACCAATTTATCACATGACCACAAAAAAGCTTTCTCTGAAGAAGTTCAGGGGGAGAAATGGGTGCTGGCTTCCCCCCTGTCACTGGAATACACACGGTTTGAGGCTGTGGTTTACTGATAGAGCGGATCCAGCTGCAGGCTGCTGCTGCCCCGCTCTTATCACTTCCCTTGCACTTCGCACTGGTGTTTGTCTGGGATCAGAAGTTCAGGGAACTGAAGCAGCTGAAGCCAAATAAGAAAAATTTAACTTTCTAAACAGGTTCAGTGTGAAGTCAGACCAGTGCCAGCACTGGGGTGAAGGAGGCAGTGCAAACACATGGTCAAGTACAGGGAGAGGGAATGGTGGCAGCAGCCACTGCTGGGTTTGCTTGACCACCCCCTCAGGGTTTAATTTGCTGGATTCCCATTAAAAAGTTTCAGACTCTGGTAGAAGACATTGTAAAAATGGTGTTGAGTTTAAAATGCCCAATGTACGTGTTGTTATTGGACAGGAACAGAGACTAAGTTTGATGATGTTTTTTTTCTTTCAAGGCTTTTACCTTTACTTCTGCACTCTTGTCACAGTATTGTACGTGAATAGACGTTGAAATACTGACATTTCATGTGTTTTGAAATTTGTACTCTGCAATTTGCATGACCAGCTTATCACCAGTGTGACAGCACTACTTCAGAAGGCAACCCTGCCCTTAATTATCAGCCTTTTACAGTTTTAAGAGTTTTCATCTTAGCAGTGCCTCAATCTAGTAAATGTGTTCAGACCTCAAAGGTGCAGTTGCAAATAATTAAAAATTGTTTCTGATTGCACTTGCTAATTCAGAGCGAATATGGAAGCACGTTTCCACATCACAAGGCTGTAATTCTCCATTTCTTTGCAATTGTGTGGTTGGGTCATGGGCTACCACAGCTGTGTCACAGGGATTTGCAGGCAGATGAGCGTTTTCTGGTTTCTGTGAGAAGCCAGGGGAAGGTCACACTGTGGGTTTTACAGGACTGTTGATTCAATGTGTCTGGCTACTGCTGCAGAAAAGAGCAGCCCAATTCCCTTGGACTGGGGCTTCTGCTGTGTGGCTGGTGCACTGCACTGGTGCATGTCTGAGCCCATGGTGAACAGTCTGGGGGGCTCAGCCAGGGTGTCATCCTGTCAAACTAGTGCCGATGATGGTGTAAAGGGTAAGATCAGCTGGCCTGAGGTCAGGGGATGAGGACCCCACAGTGAGATTGTCTTGTCAGGGAATCAGTTCTTGAAGTTAAAAGTACAGCTCTGCCAGGCCACGAGCCCCTTCTCACCCCTGTTCTTGCCCTGCTTGACCCTTGTTTACACATCAGGTTTTTGGCAGAGATCATAGCAATGCTAGACAAGATTCGGGTGACTCCATCCAAATGGGTCTGTGGCTGTTTGGGTGAGGGTGCCTTCTCTATTAAGGCAGAAAACACAGAGGTGCTCGCTTGAAGGTAAAAAATCAAACAACAGTTACTAAATGGCCGATCAGAGCAAAAGCCAACACACCTAAGAGATGGTGATAGCAAAGATGGGAGCTTCAGAGTCAAGTATGGTAATACTGTGTTTGGTGTGACAGAAGAGGAGAAGGCAGTAGAAGGAATCTGGGAGACAGACACTGTTATTCTCAAGAGCTGTGGCAGCTGTATTTCCAAGCTGTAATGCTAGATAAGATTCAAACAAGATCATGTTTGTTGAGGACAGTGCACAGAAGACTTGAGGTGGAAAATAATAGGGATGGAGAGCTTTAAACAGAACTTAAACTTTTTGGGGAGTGGTATATCTGTCCTGAAAGGGGCATTGCACAAGGAGTCTGCAGAGACCAAAGTTCTGCTCATGCAGCACTATGATATTTATCCTGTATGAATCTTATATGCTGTACCTGGTTTGGGAAGATTCTCCCATCCCCAGCAGTACAGTGGCCATCCAGCACAGTAGCCTTTGACTTTGTGTTACAGAGCTTTGTGTTGGTTTGCTTCATTGCTTCTCACATTTTAAGTACTGTGGGGTGTTTTTCTGTAGTGTTTCTGTTGGTGTCCAGCTCAACAGCTGTACAACCCACTGGCTCTGTGTCTGCACCCCTTACCTGTGTATTGGGCCAAATGGGTTTATTGGCAGGTAAAAAGAAATGTTTGTATGTCGTGTCTGTGGCTCTTTGCATTGTGACTTGTATCTTCAAGGCATTGTGGCTGCTTAAATCAGGCCTGCCTGTCCCTTTGTGTTTGAACAAGCCAGTCTTGGCCCTGGTTTAAGAGGCAAAGTGAATGCAAGACATAATTACAATATGGTTAGTAAAAACAATGATTTTTTTATTTAATTCCAATGAGTATTGCAAAATATTCACAGGAAGCTGACTTTTTGAGGGTTTATCTGAGGAATCAGTCCAACATTTATGCTCATCCTCTCTGGAAGGAGACTCTGACAACACACAGCCAACACATCACTCAAAGTTAGGATTGCAAATAATGGAAATTACTTCTGAAAAGATATTAGCTAGGCATTATTTATAGCACTGATTGTCAGCTGTGGAAAAATTTCCTTTCATTTTTTTCTGAAAAGATCCTTGTCTTGATAATCATACATCCTTTTCTGCATTAGCATATAATTGTATAGCTTAGAAATTAGGGCAATGTAATAGAAAGCTGTTAATTGTTTCCTGATGCTCAGGATATAATTAACTTACACTTTCCTCTAGTTGAAATTAATTTATTTTTACTAAGATGTAGAAAAAGTAACTTAGCTTAAACTGCTATTTTGCTGGTTGTTCAGTGCAAACAGAGGGAAATTGTCACGGGAAGAAGTTCAAAGTAGCATTATCATGTATAAATCCCAAAAGAGATTGTACAAATACCATTTTGAGAGTGTCTGGAAGCGTAAAGACTTGCATTGGACATTATTTTTAAAACTCTTAGCACATTAAACAAACTCACACTTTTCAAGTCTTTTGGCAACTGGTAGAAATAGGTGAGATTAAATTAGCTTAATAAGTGACAAGAAAAATGGGTCCATAATAGGAGCCATTTGTATCATGTTACTACATGTCTAATTAGACAAGAGATGAAAATGGGTTCTTAAAAACACACTGAACAGAAGAAATAAAGCAAGGTTTATTGAAAGCTTTATTTTATTTTAATAAGATTTATTTATTTATCTTTAATTTATGCAAAATTATGCAACTCTAAAACAGACTGCAAAAAGTTGTGTTCATACAAGACTCAAGCCCCAAGGAGGGCTGGCTCTCAGGCTGGGGTTGGGCCAGGACATGTGATATACAAGGAGGTGCTGAGGGATGGATCTGCTCAGCCTAGAGAATAAAAGGCCTGGGGGATTCTTCTGGTTGCAAATACTAAAATGAGATGATAGAGGGAAAGGGGGAGAGAATTTTCCAAAGTGCACAGGGATGGTACAAGAGGCAGTAGTCAAAACTTGCAAGGGACTTCCTAATCAGAGATTTAGAAAGAATTACTGTTTGTGAGGGTAAGTAAAAAAATGGAATAGGAGTCCAGAGAAGCTCTGAAATATTAAAATCTTGTCTGGACATGACCCTGAGCAACTTGTACTAACTGGTTATGCTTTCAGTATAGATTGGACCAGATGACCTCCAGAGATCCCTTCCAACTGAATATTTTATGAAGGCATAGTGTGTTGTCTTCTTTAAGCTGTGGTGGCTGATATTATCAGCTTTTTGTTATTGGCTGGTAACCAGAGAAAATTATCTACTCAGTGACACTGGTGGGAGAGCTTCTAAGAATGCCTCCTAACCTACTCCAGTGCAAAATCAGCTGCCTTAGTTTGTACCACTGCTCTCACATTGTCCAGCTTTTCAAGCAAATTTAAGGATGAGAAATGTATCAATTTCCAAATGACTCCCAAGAACTTTTGAAATCTCTCTGTTTCAACTGAGATTTTTAGAAGATGTGAAGGTGACAGCCTGACTCCCTTGACCTCAATGTCCTAAGTTAGGCTAGGATTTTACCTCAGATCACGTAAGATTCATCAAATGCCAACATCACAACTCTTCCCACCACCAAGATTTCCAAGTTTTTTGTGATCTGTAGATTCATGCCTCAAGAACTTGGGGTGCAGAAACCAAAGTGCACATATTTGGGACATGCTACTTTTATAGCAATCCTTGAAGAGTGAGAATAGGGAAAAGATTGGAGACAGTAGAGAGTAATATGTGCTGTAAGGCCAGTAGGTCATGGTGCCAGAAATGCTGCTGGCTGTGCCATGTTGGCATTACAGGAGGAACAGTAATCTCAGGGCCAGCCACCTGCTCCTCTTTCTCACTGCCTGCATGACACTGTCAGATCCCCTCACTGTGCACAAAGGAGGGTCCAGTTTGGGAGTTCATTTGTGTGCACAGGTTTCTGTGCATAGTCGTGCAGCTCCAACTTTGCTTGTGGAAAGAGGATTTTCATTCACATGTTGAGGGAGGAAGGTATTTGAACTATTAACATTTTCTTCCCTTGGAGGGGCACATCTCATCTGGTAGTCTGTCCTACAATCAAAGGCATGATTATATCAAGCATGTGTCCTACCATTATTCCACCTATTTAAAAATTATAATACAAATAATATAAATAAATAATAAATAATAATAAAATAAAAATACATTTCTTTCAACACACACAAAATAATGAGATTTTTGCTTTCTCTATATGCCATTGTGCTTTATCACAATGTTGCAAGGCCTAGGTCTGTTAAAAATATTTCCTCATGGGGGAAAATCCAATCTCCTTAGTTTTCTATAAAGTGGTGGTTTTTCCATGTGCTATGCTTTGGGCCTACTGTAATGAATCAAACACCAGTGGCTGAAGGATAATTGCTTGCATTCACTTTGTTGGGCTACAAGTGGCTAGAGCTGCTCCAAACTAATGTATTACTAACTCCATATTACTTTTTTGGGTTGAATCTGTAAATCAACACCAGCTGAAACAGTGTTTCCTACATAATTTCATACAAAATATGTTTGTACCCTGTGTTGCTTGCTCTTCTGATGAATATGGAACATCTGAGTTTAGATGGGGCCAGTAACAACAGTACTCTTGGGAAAGATATTATAGGGCCAAAGGAGGAAGAAAGAAAGGATTCTTAACTGGCATCCTGAAACTGTTCAGCACAATAAAAATGGAAAGAAGAATTTATTTAAACATATAGTGGCTAAGGAAAAGTTCCAGTGGAGTGGAAATTGTGAAATTTTGCTTACAGGCTGAAAATTACGCAGCACAGCTTTTTATGTAAAATATCAGTATTCCCTCTCAGAAAATGAAAAACTTGTAGGAAAAGGCACAGAAAGGCGTTGGTCACTTGATCAATGGTTTCATGTCTTCAGTGGCCACAAACCTTTCGCAATTTCAGCAGTTCATATCTGCACAGCCTACTTACATATGGACTGAAATGTTTTATGTCTTCATCTACAATCTGGATGAGGGGATCTAGGGCACCCTCAGCAGCTTTGCAGATGATACCAAGTTGTGTGGGAGTGTTGATCTGCTGGAGGGCAGGAGGGCTTTACAGAGATGTTTGGACCAGATGGATCAGTGGGCTGAGGCCAATTTATGAGATACAACAAGGCCAAGTGTCAGGTCCTGCATTTTGTTCACAACCCCATACAATGCTCCAGCTGGAGTTGAGTGGCTGGAAAGCTGCCCTTGGAAAAGGACCTGGGGGTGCTGGTCAACAGCTGCTGAACATGAGCCAGTGTGTGCCCAGGTGGCCAAGAGGGTCAATGGCACCCTGGCCTGGATCATATAGATACTGTGTGGCCAGCAGGACCAGGGCAGGGATTGTTCCCCTCAGCACCGGTGAGGCTGCACCTCAAATCCTGTGTCCAGTTCTGGGTCCCTCAGACCATAACTGGAGGACATTGAGGGGCTGGAGTGTGTCCAGAGAAGGGCAAGAGAGCTGGGGGAGGGTCTGGAGCACAGCTCAGGTGAGGAGCAGCTGAGGGAGCTGAGGGTGTTTGGCCTGGAGAAAAGGAGGCCCAGGGGAGACCTTATCAATCCTTACAACTCCCTGAAAGGAGGCTGTACCTGGGGTGGCTTGGTCTCTTCTGCCAGGTAACAAGCAATAGGACAAGAAGTAATGGCCTCAGGTTGAACCAGAGGAGGTTTAGATTTGAACATTATGCAAAATTTCTTCACTGAAGTGATTGTCAAGCACTCTAACAGGCTGCCCAGGGAAGTTGTGGAGTCATCATCCCTGGAGGAATTTAAAAGGCATGGCACTTAGGGACCTGGTTTAGTGGTGGACTTGCCAGGTTTAAGGGTTGGACTCGATGATCTTAAAAGTATTTTCCAACATAAACATTTCTGATTCTGTGATTCTCTCATTCAACTGGTTTTGGTTACATTCAAATTAAGACCTAATGAACACTGTAGTGTGCTTTAATAGCCAGCACAAATAAGGGACTAAACCTTGGCACATGCTCTAGCCATGCTCCACCTGCCTGGGTAGCTGCAAGAAGTGCCTGTGGTCTGTCGGCCCAGCTGTGCTTGTTCAAACCACCTGAGGAGCAACCAGAGCCAAGCTCCAACAGATCTTCCTTTCTTCGTGCAGGTGGTGTCAGGGCTGGTCTTGAGGGGAGGAATCATCTTGAGGATGATTAACACACAGTGTTGGGCCATTAGACCAATGATAGGTGAATATCTGAGTTTGTGTAAAGGCACCGTGCAGGTCTGAACCACTCGGCTCCTCTTGTCCTGTTGCCCATCTAAAGTGTATCTCCAGACTGTCTGTGCAACATGTGTTTTGGATTCTAGTTGAGGCCCAAGACTAATTTTGGAGTATGCTGTAAACATAACCATGTTGCTATAATCTAAATCCAGCAGCATTCTACTGGGGCTGATGAGTGTGTAAAGCTGATGCTGTTACTTGGTGAATAAGGGTCAGGATGCATGGTCTGAGTTATTAAAGCAGTAAGAAATCACATTTTGAATTTATTGTCAGATCACATAAATACCTGTTCACTGAGCTTTCTGCATGTGTGGAGAGGGACTATTGCTTACAAGGAGAAATGGCAAACACATGGCCCAGCAATGGGAGCAAGCTGTTCAGTAGAGCAGCAGAACTTCTCTGGACTCCTTAGGGATTTATTTATTACTTTAAAAGAAAACTTCCATTTAGTCGTAAGGAAGAATGCTTCTGTAATATTAATCCTTTCAAAGCTTATATACTTATGAGCTTTTGACAAGGCCTAATCAAACAAGACAAGATCCTTGATAGCATCCTGACAGAAGGATCTATTCATAAAGAGTGGTTGTGCCACAGCTGTGTATCTGTTCATATCATAATATATGAGATGTAGAAAAATGCTGAGCTAATCAAACAAAACAATCCCCAGACTAGATTTTTGCAAAAAGAAAATATTTTAAATAGATTCAATATTTAACTATGATTTTTAATAACAGATTTTTCCTAATGATGAAGTTCTTCATTAGCCTACCAGAATTTAGGCAGTGAGCAACTTCATCCCATTAAATAATCCCCTTAAATTCACATACCATAATTCTTGCTGTCATGGGTTTGCATGACCTAGATAGAGATTTAAAGCAGATAGGATGGTTTTTTGCCATTAAAACATTTATGTCAGAGAGCAATCCTTTCTGTGTTTAAAAAATAAATGCAGTAGTGTTATATTGCAAAATTGTTGAGTAAAATCATTGTTACCATTGGCGTGCATTCATTTGGAACTCAGTGTAGTCTGGGGCAGTCAGTAGATTTCTGAGACATTTTTCATTTTTTCATCTGCACATGGTGGTTTATTTTTTCTTTTTCTTTTGGCAGTGAGACCTTATTGAATGTTACAGGATTTTCTGTAAGAAGAAAATGTATAAATGAGCAGAATGTTAATTAGGATTATGCTGCTTTGTTGCCTCCAGCTGACTGGAAAGGTCATACTGGCTTATATTTTACTCTCAAAGACAAGACAACTTAAGGGAACTCTAAAAGGCTGTAACACCATTTGATTTAGACTTCTAACCTATTTTGATTTATTCACTTTAATAATTACATACTCTATATTATTTCAATAAGTAAAATAAATATGTGCCACTATATAAAATTAGACAAATTCCAGGCTAAGAAGACCAAGCTGACTATGACTATATAGACATGTTCTTTGCAGTAACTTCACAGGATCTCAGGTTAGAAGCTGGAGGTCCCTGCAAACCTGGTGATCGGGATCTCAAGAGGATGAGTGAATGTTGCACGTGGAGGCAGGAAAGCCAACGGAGTTCAGACATGTAGAGACTTCAGCCAAGGGTAAAATGCAGAGCTGGTCTCTGCAGCTGGCAGAAGGATCCTCAGCCATTGCAGTTGTGCTCCTGGCTTCTACACTTTGATTTAGCAATGAAGCAGAGCAGACCCTTGGTCTCTATGCATGCTGCTACCCAGCTGATGGGGTTTCCTCACAGCAGATCCCCAGCTCTGTCCTGACACAGTTGTATGCCACAAAGGTTGCACGGTTTCCTTCAGATGCTGGAGGAGAACATGCCACTAATTTGGTCTTGTCTGGCCAGTTAAATCCCCATCCTTCCAATCAGCCAGGTAAGGACTATTGGATGCTTGCACAGTAAAAATGGAAACCAGGGAACACCCTGTGGCAAAAACAAGGAAGCATGTTCACAAAATGGGGTCATCTCTCATACTTACAGCTACTGAGCTTTGTCAAACACACAAAGAATGTCTGTATATCTGCATATACACTTGTAGTAAAAGCTTTGATATAAACAGCAAGTGTCTGAATATAGGCAGCATTTGAACTTTCCTTTTTTGCTGCTGACATGAACCAGACTTTAAAAAGTCTGAATCCTGGTACAGTGCATTCAAAGTTCAGCCTCTGATATTTTTCCACCTTACAGTATTCCCAAGGTTGTTTGGAGATAGCAGTGTAAATCATGTAATAATAAACCACAGGACTGGAAGGTCCTCTGAAGAATATTACAACACATAATCCTTTGATATATTAATTATTATTATTATTCTTGCCTTAAGTGAGACTTAGAAATCTTTTCTCCAAAACTTTGTCTAATTCTTTCATTAGGATCCCTCAACATTACTTGAGTAGCTTTTCTTGCTCTCTGCTTTCAACTCACCTGAAATATTATAGACAGCAATTCTGCTCTTCTCACTTTTTGTCTAGGTAAGGCCAGACTCCCAATCCAGTATCTTTTTCTCTCTGCTCATGAGACCGGCTCATCATTTCTCATACCAGAGTAGAGCTTCATTGCATCTCTTTGAGCTGATCATTCTTGAATGAGATGTCACAAATGAGATGTTCTGTAGCAACAGGTACAATGACATAAACAACTGAATTTCCCATAATCTCTGGAAACAGCTCTGTTAGTAGAATGTGAGCTTGCCCTTGATTTCTGCGTGGTCTCAGCCTGTACCCAGTGAAAGTTTCACTACTGCATATTCAGCTATTTCTTACTCTGTTGCTTTTAGACTCTGAGTTCCCAGTTTTCAGCAGAGCATTTTGTTGTTAGTGCACAGCCTTACATTTTATAGTTTTACCTGTTCCTCCATGTCTAGTTATGAACTGTGAAGGTCATCCTCTAACAATTTAATTGCCTCTAGGCAATCCAGTCAAATGGATCATTACCTTCCGTGTTTAAAAATCTGCAGCAGTTTTCCAGCTTTGTTTTAAAGTTTAGTGGTCAACCACTGGATTTCAATAGACTTCTGGAAGACAGGGGAAAGAACTCCCTTGAATCATGGCTTTGGTCAGTGCAGCATCCTGCATATTGTGGTGTCGTGAGCTGGTGGAGGTAAAAAAGTGTGTGTCAGTGTCAAAACATGTTAGATTTTTTTAAATTTAAAGAAATTCAATGCAAAGTGCCTTTTCTAGTGAGTACTTTTACACTTACTGCTGTCACAACTTCCTTCAAAATAAAAATAAATCCTAGAAATGAAGTTATAATAAACATGAAAGATAGGAAGCTATTAATCTAGAATGTGGCAGATAAACAAAGTTTGGTGGTTTTAATGAAACATATTGTATATTGAAATAATATTGCATCTGTATTCATTTCAAGATGGACCTACATATTTGTTGGAAGTGAATAAAAAAATTTTGAGTCATAGCCCCAGTACAAAATCAAGTTTGTTAACAATTGTACGTAACACAAAGCATTTTATTACTCATTATCTTACCTGTTAGTTACTGGATATTTATGTTTAATGACAGTCATGATTCAGCACAGTATTTAGATATGAGTTTTGTGTGGAGATGGAAAACAATTGTGAAAAGCAATTGAGATATTACTGCAGTATGACACTTTATTAATGATGTAGGCAGGTTTTTTATTCTTGCCTTTAGCAGGGTTGCCAAGGACCACTGAAAGAAGTCCAAACAATTGGTGCTCCTCTGAGAAGTGCAGAATATCAGGGAGAAAAACTCCTGCAGGTCTGTGGTTCTCAGGCTGAGAGCAGCCATTCCTGGAAGGACTTTGAGCTCAGAGTTACCCATATAATGTCCCAGCAAAACTATTTGTCATTTATTGATAGGGTGGGAGAAATACCAAACTGCGCTCAAGATTAGGCACTTGACTGATTTCAGTTCTCCCATGGATTTATTGGTTTATCTCTGGCACATGACAACCCCTTTTGCTGTTTGCACTCCAGGCTTCTTCAGTACTGTGCTGCATTCTGGGCATTACAGATTTGTTCTTCCCCAGATGTGCTGAGAGAGGGGTGTTCTTGTTTTGCAGGTGCTCTGAAACTTGCTGCACACAGTGCAAGTGCCTACCAAGGTTAAAGTCAGCTTTGCCCTCTGGGTAAAAGAGGTGTCAGCCTTGCTGCACAAGGGACCTCAGCCTGTAACTTTTTTGGTTCCCCTACCCCCATGGCATGCCAGGTGCATCCAGGAGAGGAGTTGTCACACAGCAGGGCTTTCTGGTACCCACAGCTGTTTGTGTCCTTGGGGCAGCCCCTCCTCTTGACTCCAGCGAGGCAGGCCTGTAGCTGAGCATCCTCTTTCCCAGCTGCTGGTCTGTCTCTCCAGGTTCCTGAATGGCAGTGCTAGAAGAAATATCTGTCTCAGTAGGATTTGGGCTCTCTGACCTGTATTTTCCCTGTTTAGCCCATTTAGCATTTCAAAGGAACATTCTCTTTTTCCAGCCATGTTACTGAGATAACAGGCCTGCATTCCCTGACACAAATTTAATTGATTTTCACTGGCCTCCCTTGAGACCTCACTGCATCTTCCTGAGTTTGCTATCCATAAAATAATTCCTTTATTGAGAGGTATTTTTGCATAAGTCAACAAGAGCTGGTGAGCTTATTACCATGTTAATCCAGTCATAGGATAATAACAGTTCTGCTATGGTTTCTGGTCTGTACTTTGAAATTTTGGTGGACTTCAGTTTAGATTTGGGAAAATATCCTTGCAAAAATTAATCCTCACAGTACACATTGATTTAACAAGCCTAAGAATATCCATGCAATGGAGACACAGAAAATTAGTGTGGATGCAAAACCTAGCTGATTGATATTAGCAAAG